>NC_060214.1:100292500-100608125 GCF_021130785.1 Homalodisca vitripennis
AGTAAATTTTAAAAATGAAAATAATTTGAGTTGTTTCAAAAAAGTTTCCAATAAAGTTTTACCATGTTCCCAGATCATAAAAAATATCATCTATAAATCTCAGCCAAACAAGAGGTTTGTGTGGCTGAGATTCCAGAAAATCCTCTTCGAGCTTACCCAAAAATAGGCTTGCATAGGAAGGTGCCATCCTAGTTCCCATTGCTGTACCATTAACTTGTAGGTAATTTTGATCTATAAATTTAAAATTATTCATTGTGAGTATCATGTTAATTAAAGTAACTATAAAAATTTGTGCTAGGTTTTGAATTGCTAGCCCTATTGTTTAAAAATGAAGTTACATACTGTTTACCTTCACTGTGTGGAATGTTGGTATATAGTGAATTGTACATCAATAGTCACTAGCAAAATGTCATTTGGGAGTGGTTGTCTAATTTCACTGAGCCTTTCGATAAAATGATTGTAAAAGTTCATCCGCGTAACTTGAAATCCGTTCGGTTGGAGATCCGTAGCCGGAAACAATGGGTCTTCCTGGAGGTGGTCTTGAAGATTTGTGAATTTTGAGTAATATGTAAAATACCGGTGTTCGAGGTGTTTTTGGGACTAATAAATTAAGGGTTTCTATATTGATGTCTCCTTTGGGACCTTCTTGCAACAAATATTCTCTTATTTCATCGTTGAATTTAGCAGTTGGATACATAATCATTAATATCTAAAATGACAATAGAATCTCCTTTGTCGGCAGCTAAAATTACTATACTTTTGTTTTGTTTCAAGGATTAAATTCAAGCACTAAAATATACCCACTCTTATTATGTAACATCGTTGTTTGTGAGCCAGAACAAACGAGCTCTTTTATTGTAGCTGCTCCATAATCAGCTGATTGCAACGTTACATTGTTAAACTTACTACAGCAAGCAGTTCTCAAATTAAAAATAGTTCACTAAAAAAATAGCGCCTATTCGGGTAATTTTAAAAAAATACTTAATTAGGATATTATGATTTTCCTTTGGTCCGGAAATAATACTTGGAAATTTTGGTAGAAAGTTCTGAGACACCCTGTATAAATGAATCTTCATGGAAAACTTAAAAACTATAGGTCAGTTCGTTTTAGTAATTCGTGCCGACAGACAGATAGACATATAGAAATGACAATACACATAACAAAGTATATCATAGTATAGTATAATATTGTATATATCATAACAAACAAAAATCACAGTTATCAATATATATTTTCAGTAGATTTTCAAATAAAATAACTGTCAATTGAAGGAATTCTACTCATAAAACTACATGATTACTTTAACTCAGTGATCTGTAACGTGACAAATAAATACAAACACAATAGAAAACTAACATGGTTACATGGCACTGAATATCATTGACGGGTTGTTATGGTTGTATCTCGTGTAGTTGGCAGTTACCAATGGAATCCAATGTATAGCGCGTCCCCCATTTCATTGATTACCCTATGGATACGAATGACTTATCTATTGTTTTCTAGTTGACACCAAATCCATTATGTCATTGTGCAACCTGACACATTCTATTAAATACAGCATCATTATCCTCGTTATATAATATCTTAAAGACAGTTTTACAATATGTGAGACACATACCATTATCCTCAATCGGTGATTGGTCAGCATATTTGGACCTGTATTCTATAGTTCAGATTGAATACTTAGTGTTGTGTTTTGTTTTTTATTAAGTGCATGTTTTAGAGTTAGTGAAGTTGACACACAACATGGTGGTTGTGATTCCTGACTTATGCGTGTCACAACGCTGGTATGATTTGTTTATTTTAACCTGGTTGGTAATTATAGGTTAGTTATTTACCTGAAGAAGAGATCAGATTGCAGATCTCGAAACGTATTGTTACTGGTTTTTTGTATCAACTGAACGATGGAAAATGTCCGGAAAGTCATGTTTCTTTCATGAAATGATATACTAAAGGTCCAGGTTGTTTTGTATGTATTTTCCTCCTTCTAGCATTCTTTCCGTTCACTACCTTCCCCGTGATAAGAGCAAATAGATTTCAGTCTACTGTAGTGCTTGGTCATGAGGACAAATCTCTGACACCTAAACTCCAGCTATATCAAAATAGTCTTTAACCTTACAACTCTGCAATTGAAAGTAAACAAGATAATATATGATAATAATTTACTTGCTTGTGATTATATCTGTATAAAATATTTGTTAATATTCGTTTAGTTTTAATCTTTCTCCAAAACACCGTTTTATTACAGATTCTAATTAATAAGAAACTCACAATCGTAAGAAAAAAATATAATATTTCATTCATAAGTACTAAATTAAAATCTCCCAATAAAAAGTGTACATGTTCAAAATACAAATAAACAGCTTTCTGTGAAATACAGCTTTGAGAAATACACTATTAATAATTGTATATGTTACAGATTAAAATGACAGTTTATGTTAATTTTGTTATAAACCACAGCAAATCACTGTTTTATCCAACGGTTTAAACAATAGTAGGAATCATCACACTACATTGATATCACAGGCTTGGCTGAATTTGCATGTTCAGTTTCAATCACATAATCCTTTTGGAAAATAAATTTGTACAGTCCTCAGGCAGGCAAATTTTCACCAGCCTACTGAGTGGTATATTTCAATTATACTTTTACAAATTCTACGGACCTTATGCACCTTCATTCCACTCATTCTTGTGGATGTGGAAATTGAAGTTTTCATTAAAAATTTAAAGCCTACAGATGAAGTTGTTCTCGATATATCCAACAAAATTTTACTACGTAAAGGCTGTAGTAAATTTCATGGAGCCATTTCACATGACTATCATCAAACACGACGGATAATAAGTTACTGTACGAATATTTTTATTGCATGATTTTCTCGTTAACACAGTGATTACACTTGATTACTCATAACTTGAATGTAAAAAATTGTCACTAACAATCAGCCAAAGCCTATTAAGTGACACGCATCATGTAACCTTCTATATTTATAAACAGAGGTAAACATTTATGCATAAATGCAAGTATACAGGTCAGTACGTTCTCTAGTTATCGAGTGGACAGAGAGAAATAAATTAAAATATTCCAGCTAACGCTATTGCTAGGGCTGAATATAATTCATGGAATTCGTTTTCATTTGATAAATAAGGGAATATTTTAAACTCATAATGACGTATTGTATAATATAGCCTGCTTAAAGCACTATTTTACGCCATGATACATAAATATATCCATAAAAGAGCAATATGCCAGAATAGAGGCAATATTGCAACATTATATAGAAGCCGTTAATCCCGACGATTACTTTTATGTTATAACATAATGCGGCATTTCACTGCGTGTTTCATAACTTTGTTATTTTATTAGAGACAACCATTTTAACGCCTGACCGTTTGCATATTTATGTATTTCAACGGTTTCCCATTACAAAAGCTTGATAAAATATTGTGCAGTAAATAAATTATTAGCAAACAAAACAGATTCAAACTTAACAACAATAATTTAAATGTATTTCAAACAATATAATCTATAAATATTATTAAATGTTATGTATTCTTTACATTTAGTAATATTTATAAGTGTTTCCAATTGCTCCAATAGTCTTCAGTGTAGTGTATAACAAATAGAAGAGAAGATAAAGTGCATATAGTAATTATCAACAATAAATATTCAAATAACAAACATGCATGTGTGTAGCCGTTAAAACGTAGTAAAAAATACTTAATGAAAAAAACAGGTTAATATTTGTGTATAAATGAGCCTGTGCGTGGCATAAGTCACGTTTCCATAGTTTTGAGAAAAATAGACATTAATAAGAAACAACATTTGAACACTGCTTTTAATGGCACAATTTGGTTATAAATAATAAGAATTAGAACAAGACCCATTAAAAAATATAAAAAAGAAAAAATTAAAATTATTCAAGTGTTTTGGTGTTTTCCATTCAAGATTCATTCATCATCTTCTGCCTCCGACTCCCGATTCACAATGGGGTTATCATCGTTTTCAGTTCCGTCGGTTAAGGAGTTAAATAAACCATGGTGAACTGGAGGTATGAATTTGAGCAGGTCCATCATATCCATCTTCTTTAAGGCTGTAACTTTTCGTTGAGAACTAAAAAGTGGCTCTATAAGTACTCTGTTTAGATTTGTTAGTCGACCACCTTTTTTGGCTGGTGCTATGTTCAATGTAAGGAAGGGCAAGTCATCATTGAGGGATTCTTTATAGAATATCTTAAAAGGTTGTTCCTTGACATACCTTAGCCACTGTATATTAAACCAAGAAACTTTATCATTCTGTTCATCCGTCTTTCTTTCTGTTATGAATTTTTCCAATGAACTTGTAGAAAACATCTCTATCTGATCCATAACTTTTACCATATACGGTTTCTTTCTTTTTGATTTTAGAATGGCATTATACCAATCCTCAGGAACATAGATTGTTTTCCCTTTTACAAAACGCTCTACAACACCAAAGTCTGCATCCTTTGGGAGGAACGAGTGGCCGCTGACCATAAATTTGTGGTCGACTGTCTTTATTGTGCTTTCCGAACTTTGTATGTGGTGCATTACTGCAAGCGACATTTTGATGTTGCGATTCTGACCACCACAACTATCACTAAACATTACAACGTGTTCTATGTGGTTGGCTGACGATCTGTTTCTCAAATGTTCAATGACACATGAAGCAATTTCTTGGGAGCCTCTTGAAGCTGTAACTTCATTCCAAACGTACATGTATCCAGAATTTGTGGATAGATCATGGCAACCTAGATTATAGACATACATATTCCTTTTATAATATGCCGTTCAACAACTTAGAATCGGCAACGGCACAGCTTTTTGCAGATCAAAGGAGAATGCGTACATTGTAGGATTTGTCTTGCACTCCTCCTTAGCATCTTTTAATTTTTGCCTTGCAAGATCTTCCTTACGAAGATGCAATTCATGTATGGTTTCAAAAGTTTTTTTCTTCTGCGTTCACACACTTTTCTATTTTCATCTTGTACATATCACACTTTACAAAAGTATCTTTCCTTGGTTAATGAAAACTTAAATGAAATTAGAAATTGAACACTCAATGGTAAATGGCTTCACTTACTGGTTCAGCATTTATGTTTGAGCAGTGCTCCTTGTCCAAAGTATACATTTGGGTAATGTTCAGACCTTTTTAAAAGTATTTCTTGTTGGTATTATGCGCTCTTGTATAATGAAACTCATTAGAAGGAAAAGAGTCAATATGTTTGCGAACAACATCTAATCGAGATTATTCAATTTTGTTTTTGGAAGGTTGTTTACCTCTCAGATCACTACCTGGATCTTTCCCATCTCGAACTTTTTTTTGAGCACTAAAAATCCTGCCATCTGAAACTAAGAAAGTTTGT
Organism: Homalodisca vitripennis; assembly: GCF_021130785.1. Lineage (NCBI taxonomy): Eukaryota > Metazoa > Arthropoda > Insecta > Hemiptera > Cicadellidae > Homalodisca > Homalodisca vitripennis. The sequence continues at coordinate 100,297,883 of NC_060214.1, forward strand.
TTAAAATACTCTTTGCAGACATTGATGTTTTTTTCTGGCAACTGCAGGTAATACTTAACAGTCGTACTTTTTATCCCTCGACTGCCGTCTCTAGGTCTATGTGCTTTTGGCGTCGCTGACATAAACCAGTAAGGTAAGTATTTTGAGCTTGAAAATTTCCCATCGCATAAAACCTTTCGAAAGTACCTTATCTTTGCTCTTCAGTAATTGCATCACTCAATTTTAATTTACGTGTGCAAGGTATGTTTGAAAATGTTTTCCTTTCAACTTTTTTGCCTGTAGATGTAAAATATTCCACCTGAGTTTCGTTTCAATTTACGAAGTGGTTTCGTATTTACATTTCTCTTACGTTTGCGAGATTTATTTTGATTGGCATTCAAAGGTTCTGGTTCTTCATCCGAGGTCCCATCAGTACTGTGGTTTCTCTGTATCTCATCAAACTGCATTACCAGGATCTGGATCTGAAACAATAACAAACAAATTAAATAGGCTAAATAGTAAAACTCTCTCAAGAAAATTTTAGGTCTAGAAGTAAAATTTCGACTCAGTATAATAAGCATACTATAAAACTGTAGCAATTTATTGTAGTAGATCTGGATGGTAGTAGGTCTAATTACAATCGTCAGTAAATACCGTTAGGCATGCTCAAATTTAACTTGAATGTAAAAGTAAAGTCACTGTAGGCATAGGCTACCCATATTGATACACAGTAGGTTGTTGAAACACTCTCCCAAAATTATTAGCCGTAGATTTTTTTCACTTTACATCTACAAACCCCTTATCTTATGTTAAGAATGTTAATTGGTCTGTTTAGTATTCAACTTTTTACAATAATATGTAGAATATGGTATTATGTGTTAATTATTGAAGTTTATGATTTCAATACTTACCTTAATATTCCTCTTCTGAAGGCACATATTCAGAGCCATAGTCTCTTAACAATGATGGTACGCTGTCAGAATCACTTATTTCTTCTATTTAAATAAAATAAAGTTCTTTGCTATCTTAGCTACCCATAACACCAATGTTATCTAACGCTAGTCTAAATTTCATGGAGTGACATGCGCCATCATCGAAATCGAAGTTGCTTATTAAGAAATGAAACATATAAAACTTCGTCCATGTGTCAGTTCTTTCGCCTCTAGAAACGTCAGACTGATAGACATTACCAATCACTACAGATTGACACTCCGAACACAGAAGTACAACTTAATTTACGTTATTAATCTTTTTGATACACCTAGGACTTTTCCTTTAAGCTGAGGAAACCCTCTTATTACACTTTGCCATAAATGGAACTTTACGTTTGCTTCCGTAGTGAAAGGATGGGTAAGGTTAGTAGTAGGAACCGGCTTCTGTTAAGATCCCACAACGAAGGATAGGGTACTGTACATCTCAGTCATGTCACCTTTGAAGAGGCGACTAACTCTGCTCCAGCCTCTACCACTAAGAGTGCTAGGATGGGTAAGGTTATTATTAGAAGCCGCCTTCTGTCAAGATCCCATAACGAAGGATAGGGAACTGTACATCTCAGTCATGTCACCTTTGAAGAGGCGACTAACTCTGCTCCAGCCTCTACCACTAAGAGTGCTAGGATGGGTAAGGTTAGTAGTAGGGGCCGGCTTCTGTCAACATCCCATAACGGAGGATAGAGGACTGTACATCTCAGTCATGTCACCTCGGAAGAGAAGACCAACTCTGCTCCAGCCTCGACCACTAAGAGTGTTAGGATGGTTAAGGTTAGTATTAGGAGCAACATTCTGTCAAGATCCCGTAACGAAGGATAGGGGACTCTACATCTCAGTCATGTCACCTTTGAAGAGAAGATTAACTCTGCTCCAGCCTCGACTACTAAGAGTGCTAGGATGGGTAAGGTTAGTAGTAGGGGCCGGCTTCTGTCAACATCCCATAACGGAGGATAGAGGACTGTACATCTCAGTCATGTCACCTCGGAAGAGAAGACCAACTCTGCTCCAGCCTCGACCACTAAGAGTGGGTAAGGTACGGAACAAACTCAGGTTTAGTCTAACAGCAGCATTAGGTAACAATATGGGAGATTCACCCACTCCAACAGTCATCCTACGCCGTAGACTAGACCTATTGATCCACCACTTCAATCCAATATATCTATGTCTGTTATCAATACACATCGAATTTGTACTGTATCGGTACTACCCCTTATTCTGTCTGATAAGATCTTCACCAGGCCAGTGTTAGTCAAGAACACGATGCACCGTTTGTGCGAAGGACGCTTGGATTTAGTTACCATATGGTCCTAATTTCGCCTCAAGAAAGAAGTGTTTCTTTCTTACTTAGATCGTATGCAGCTGTGAAGGGTCCATTATAATTATATTGTACTCTTTAAAAGGAAATTTCGTCCTATTGTAATCTAATGAAGGAACGCTATTAATGTTAGAGTTGTATTTATTAGGTTTAAATCGGGATCTATAAAATTAATCCTGAACGTAACACAAATTATAACCAAATTTATTGTTATTTTATATTTTTAAATATTTATAAATCTGTAGTCTTGTTGCATATCATATTATATTTAGTGAAAACAATACTTTGTAAATAAATTTATATCGTAAAAGTCGTATGGTATAATTTTTACTCTTCCAAGGATTTTTGACGTGACAACGTCTTAAATTAGGTTGCGGCTCGGAGTCACTCATGAAAAAGTGTAACGCCCGGTAACGTTACGATGCCCGTCCAGTGGATCCGCCGCACGGGATCCGCACGGGATAAAGCAGATAACTGTGGGTCCGCCGCACGGGATAACTATGTTATTCGTGAAAATGTGGAGTGCTTAGATTCGTCATTTACAACAACTACAACAATAAAGGTAAATAATTGTACACTGATATTTCATTATCGTAAACTATGATTGATTGATTAATTGTTAGATTAACACAAAAGTTGAGAAACTGAGTTTATAGGTTATGTCATACTATTGACAAATGTACAATAATAAAGGTAAATAATTGCACACTGATATTTCATTATCGTAAACTATGATTGATTGATTAATTGTTAGATTGACACAAAAGTTGAGAAACTGAGTTTATAGGTTATGTCATACTATTGACAAATGTTGATAGTGTTAAGTAAATTATTAGTTTAAATCACTCTGCAATCAATCGTAATTCAGTCGATTGAGAAGAAACAGCGCGTATTGCTAGTCAAACATTTAAAATAACAAATTATAACCTCTAACCTGTCATAACAGTGCGACCAAACAAACGAACTAAACCGACCAATCACCACGCGCGGAGTTAGAATTTAACTGTGTTTAGCAAGAATTTCAAATTCCAATTTTAGTAAATGTTTTATTCAACTTTACCATTTACAATAACAAATTTTAAATAATTTCAAATTATGTACAATGTTTTAGTAAACAAAATATATTTCTATAGTTAAAATTTGTGCAATTCTTATTTTCATTCAATTCCTTGTTCCTATTGTGCAATTTAATAATATTCATATCAATAAATATTCTACCGAGAAAAAGACGTTGTCACGTAAAATCTTCGCCCGTAAAACCGACTTTACAGGCAACCATAATTTTTTGTTATGTTTTTTATATTAAATCCATCGTTAGGGTATCATTCACGTTTATATGCGTGAATGTCTATCCTCCCTAGTTTAGAACAACAGAAAAAACACCACACCACCAAAGTTGTGTAATTTTTGTTTTTTAATTTAGGATATCCAATAACAATCAGATTGTATTATTAATAATATATATATATATATATATATATATATATATATACACATATATATATATATATTTATATAATATTTCAATAAACATTTAATTACAAAAAGTACTTGCTCCGCCGGGACTCGAACCCAGATCTCCCACTTGCCCGGTGGGTGTGATACCACTACACCATAAACCCCTTACTTTGCACGATTCAATTATTTTGTATTTGTCCTTAACTGTCACATATGTCTTTAAATAACCAAACTAACATTTATGATCACAAGACCAAATACCTTTCAAACGACTTTTATTTACGTTAGTCAAATTTACAGAAATGGCAATAGCCTAATTTTATTCTTCAATAAACATTGAGTCACAAAAAGTACTTGCTCCGCCCGGACTGCAACCAGTCACTCACTTGCCAGGTTTGTGTGCTACCATTACATCACAGAACCCTTACTTTACATATATAAAGTAGTCTACAGTATAGTTAGGTCAACTATCTCAGCAAATGTTTATGATTACACGTACGTTAAGTTACCTTAACAACTTATATCGGATACTAAACAGAGACGAAGAAATCAACTTACTGCATTTCCATGTTCTGAGCTGCTATACAACGATGGATGAGACACGGTGTTATATACAGTGTTGTGTACTTGGTCTTACACACAGTACAACAGAAGCTGCAGCACTGGCCGTAAACAACTTTAATTACAGTGAGTGTTTCGAGTCGTTCGTGGCCTCTGGATAACCATTATCACGAGACCTCATATGTAGCGTAAGGCGCAATTCACACTGAACGAACGTCGGGCGGAGACGTGGCACGGACGAGGCAGGGACGAGGCAGTGATGTGGCGTGTGCAATGCACACTGGCAACCACAGACGCGCGACAGTCGTGAGAAAACTTGTCAGTAGAGTGGTTTTGTATGTAGTTAACTGTTGTATGTTATTACATATAAGAAGTCTGGTGTATAATCAGTTAAACAATAAAACATGGAGAGCAGTGACGAAGATGATCAAGATATGTTAGATGTAGTGTTCGTAGCCAATTTACAGAAAAAGAGAAGATTTTGGGTTCATCCACTGTGGTTAAGTAAGAGAGATAGTAGTACATTTGTTGTGATGCGTGAGTTAAATTTATATCCACAACGCTTCCAAAACTTCTATAGGATGTCCCGTGAGTGTTTCTTCGTAGTTTTGGACCTTGTTAAGGACGACATTACAAAAAGAAGCACTAACTGTAGAGAACCTGTTAGTCCAGAAGAGAGACTACTGATAACTTTGAGGTAAGTTAAATTAGGTAAGTTAAAAGTAGGCTACAAATTATTGTTTAAGAAATTTATTTAGAAACGAACTAGATACAGAAATCTTGACAAACAAATATTCTTGTCTTAAAGGAAATTATACGTTAATACGTATATTTATAAGTAACTTTATAAAAGAACCGCTACTAGAAGCAAACTATTTAGGCATCATATACAAGTAGTTCTTAATATTAAAATCTCCCTCCTCTTCTACCGTTTGGCCGAAGTCCACTGCAGCTTCATTGTTAGGAGCAAAGCGATAAACTAATGAAACATTTTGACTAACTTAACAATTATAGAGAAACAATTCTGACAAAAGCTTTGCAATCTTCTCTTTAGATTGAGCTTTATACAGTTTTATGGCGTGTTCTTCGAAAAGATAATTGATCTTTGTATACTGACATTCTCGACCCTTAGTAATTACAAAAGGCCAGTACAATGAAAATTATTTTCAGAATATTTTGAAATATTATTAACATTTCTGTAATTCTATGTACGTCACCTATTAAACCAATACAATATATATTACGCCTGGTTCTTTTTCAGCGGGTTGTATACACTAAATAAATTTTTTGTAGTCATAAATAAAGTAAAATTCATTCCTAACTACACGGGGTGTATTAAAACTATTAGCATGACTCTATAATATTTGACCGGATACAAATAAACGCTTTAGCACAACACTATTGTACCTAAATATTAAAATGTTTAATTATATGTCAAATACTTATACTCAGCCTAAATTTACTGCATTTAAGCTTGTAAGCCCATTTAAATACCAATACCAAGTTTCAAACCGTATATAAAAGGTTTTGACGGTATATTCATAATAAAGACGAGGCCAATTCACCTTTAAACATTACTACGCCCGTCCTTATGGGAATCTGGCTTGTGCTTGAATCTTTTCAGAATAAGAAGAAGAGTTGATAGAGTGCAAGGTCGCTGATAAAAATGTCGTACAAAAATAGACAGGATATGAACCTGCGCTAACTTAGACCTAAAGTCCGATATCTTAGGCCAATCAACTATCGTTTCTCCCCGTAAATCAATCGAATATTTAGCCTTATACAAAGCCAACCAGAGGATTATAATGCTCAATAGACTGGTGACAGTGCTAAATTTGCAATGACCCTGAGATTATTAATTTCGCCTCCCATCCCCTTCTTCCATTCCCACCCTGCACAAACGTATAACTTTATAAACACGTTATATAAATGGATATACTTTAACAACAAAATTACTTGCTAGCCGAAATATGATGGTTTTAAATACTAAAAGCACCTCTCACTCCAATAATAATGAACGTACTAGATATAATACTCTTACAAACATACACCTTGCCACAATTAATCATCATCTAGTATCAAGTATGCAAAATATATACCAATAAAATAAACTTTTATACAACTTATATATGCACCGTGTGAAACGGAAGTTGATTTGTTGTATCGCAAACATGTACGGCGGATTGAAAGTGTATTTATTCCGGTTTGACCATTTAAACCAGAGAGACCAAAATTGGTTCTGAAGTTGGGATTTTACCTTCACCCCTCCATCTGGAAATTACACGTGTATTTATGACTAAGCTAGATTATTTTTATTGTACTTCTCCACAAAGTTTCAATAAGACTAAACGTCCTAATATGATACAATTTAATGGATCACAAACATCTGCATTCGTTTTAATATAACAAAATTCAAGCGTCACTGACAACGAAGACTAACTCTGATTTACTTCAGTAAGGTATAGTATCCTAATAATTTTCTCCCACAATATTTAAATGATAATATCTAAAGCCACTGGTCTAAAAAATCCTATCTAACAGAGTAAAGGGGAGAGCCAATACAGTACGAAGCCAGTGCTATTGGTAACATATATTGATTTAAAGGTGTTGATCTACAGGTCTAGTCTACGCCGCCCGCCGCAGCGATTGGAGCTCCCTTATGGTTTAATAATGCTGTTGTTAGATTAGACATGAGTTTGTACTCTCCTCTCATTCAACTTGACATGACTGAGATCTAGATCCCAATATCCCATTATGAAGGATATATTAGCAGGAGCGGCTCCTACAATTAACCTCACCCATCCTGTCACTCTACAAGCAAACGTAAAGGTACATTATGACTGAGGGTGCTGAGTTGATTTCCTCAGCACCTTGTCCTAAGTGGTAAAAGAAGATGAATTACGCAAATCAAGTGGTAAGCTCGGATTTCAAATATGCAATAAGTGGTAATGTCACCAGTCTGTCTTTTAGTACTATACCTAAAGAAGTAGCTGACACATAGACTTAAGTTTCATTTCTTGATAAGCAAATTCGAGCACGATGATTGTATATGTCACTTTATGGAATTTTTTATGCTTTAGAGAACATTTTTCCATTGGTGCTATGAGTAATCGAGATAGCAACGAAAAACGGAATGCTAAATAAAATTGTAAAACATATGTCCAATCATATGACAATTTAAAATTTAACGTTGTGGCACATTTAGCAAAATAAACTACAGACTACATTGTGCACGGGACGTCAGCGAAGCTACACAATATTGTGTTGTACTTTCTTGTATATTTGTGAAACCAATTATAAATGTTAATCAATAAGCAAGAATGTAATTAGAAGGTGGCGAAGCAGAACAAGATTGATTCGAACAAATGAAGATTGAGGTGATGACAAGTATTTATAAATTAGTAAATTCGTTGGAAAATTGGAAATTGAGAACGGTAAGCGGCCTAATACCGATTCTTTGTAAGGTCGGTAGCAGAGTGACGTCGTTAAAATTGCTCTTTAATAAATTGCAATAATTATGCTACACGTCCCATACTTGAGTGTTATAAGTATAGAGTAGAGTAGAGAAATTATTTGTTTCCAAAAACATATACACCAAGATATTACATATATTTACAGTTGATAAATTGTAAATTACTCTTTTACTATACTTAATAAGCGGCGATAAAATAAAATAGCTTAATTTTAAGTACAGTAGTTGGATAAATATTATTTATATAATTTAAGTATGAGTTATTAAACTATATATTACAGATTAACATATAGTTTACAATGGAAATTAGCCTACATGGGCAAGCAGACTGTGCGTAGGCTAGAGTATGATCTAGCACAGAGTAGTACATTTTTTTAATTTCGCTCGGAAATAGTTGATACGTGTATTAATCTAAATATTTGTTTATTTCCAAGGTGTAGGCTACATAGTTTAAAGAATTACAATAAGTGATAGCTTATTTGACTATATTCTTCAGGTTTTGGGATAAATATGTCTAAATGTATTCAACTCCCATTGGCAATTTATTGATGAAAATATATTATTATTATTATTAGTATTACACTTATAAATTATTACAATTAAGAAGTGCATTATATAACAAACTGTTGCATGGCTTGAATACAATACATATAATTTAGTATATTTGATTTAAAATGTAAAAGCAACAATGAGCAATAAGAATAATATTTTACGTTTCATAAATATGATATCTTTATAAATATGGTCCAGGTTTTCCATGCTATGACTAAACTAAAAGAACACATCACAGTATATTAAAACTCTATATATTCTTTTAATAATTTGTAGATGTAAGGTTTAAAAATACCGCTTTTGATAATTTCCATAAAAAATTTCACTTGATATAGAAACAGACATAATTGATTCGTTCATATTTTATTGGTAAAAAAATAATTAATTCAAAACAAATTAAAAAAATAACATCAAATAACTTTTGCACCACTGTTTATTATTTTTAATAAGCCTTTTTATGAGCCATGGCCCTTAATTTAGGGGCTTTTCGAGGACTCTTGCGTGAAATTACAGGCTCGAGGTTATGAGGAAGCTCCTGCTCTCTATTAAGTTTCGAAGCAGTGTTTAGATTATAAAAGTTCCAGTGGGGTATGGAAGGTATGACAACACAATAGTGTGATGATAAATATGTTGTCACCGACTTTTAACAATGATTTTCATTCTGTTTTTTACTCTTTATACTGTATTGACAATCTAAATATGTCAATATGTTTGTTAAAAAAAAGGAGAAGATGTACTGTTAAAAACGAGCACTAAAATATACTCAATGTCATTCTGGGACAACACTGTTTGTGAGCTATAAACAATCAGCTCTTTTATTTTAGCTACTCTAATCAGCTGATTACAACGTTACATTGTTGGACTGTGCTCATAATATCCTTACTTATTGTACAAAATAATTTTATGTTGTATAATGTAGTTAAGCCTTTAGATTAAAAAAGTATATACAAAATTTAAACTTACCATAACAAGCCATTCTCAAATTGAATATAGTTAACTAAACATATGGCGCCTACTTAAGTAGTTATTAAGTTTTAAAAAGTCTATTTGTGATATTTTGGTTTGCATTTGGTCCAGAAATAATACCTGAAAATATTAGTAAAAAGTATTGGGAAACCTGTAAAAATTCATTCAAAATTTAAAAACTATTGGCCAGTTCGTTTTAGCAATTCGTGGCGACAGACTGTCAGATAGACATATAGAAATAATTATTTTCCAGACACATGAGTGATAGGCTTCGCTAACCCTCAGCCATTACACATACTATATCATAACAAACAAAAAAGACAGTTATCAACAATTATGTTCAGTAGACTTTCAAATAAAATAACTGTCAATTGAAGGAATTCTACTTATAAAACTACATGATTACTTTAACTCAGTGATCTGTAACGTGACAAATCAATACAAACACAATAGACAATACTAACACAGTTACGTGGCACTGAATATCATTGATGGGTTGTTATGGTTGTATCTCGTGTAGTTGGCAGTCACCAATGGAATCCAATGTATAGCGCGTCCCCCATGTCATTGATTACCCTATCGATACGATTGACTTATCTATTGTTTTCTAGTTGACACCACCAAATCCATTAGGTCATTGAGCTACCTGACGTATTCTATTAAATACAGCATCATCAACCTCATATTTTAAAGACAGTTTTACAATATCTGAGACATCTGCGATTATCCTCAATCAGTGGTTGGTCATCAAATACAGAACTATTAGTTCAGACCTTAAATAATTAGTGTTGTGTTTTGTTTTTTATTAAGCGCATGTTTTAGAGTTAGTGAAGTTGACACATAAATGGTGGTTGTGATTCCTGACTTATATGTGTCACAACGGTCTCGTATGATTTGTTTATTTTAACCTACTTTGCAATTATTTGGTAGGTTAGTTATTCACCTGAAGAAGAGATCAGATTGCAGATCTCGAAAAGTATTATTACTGGTTTTTTGTATCACTGAACGATGGCAAATCTCCGGAAAGGTCCTGTTTCTTTCATGAAATGATATACTGAAGGTCCAGGTTGTTTTGTATGTATTTTCCTCCTTCTAGCATTCCTTCCGTTCACTAACTTCCCCATGATAAGAGCAACTGGATTTCAGTCTACTGTAGTGCTTGGTCATGAGGACAAATCTCTGACACCTAACATCTAGCTATATCAACATAGTCTTTAATCATACAAGTCTGCAATTGAAAGTAAACAAGATAATATAATGATAATAATTAACTTACTTGTTATTATATCTGTATAACATATCTATTAATATTGGTGTGGTTTTAACTTTCTCCAAAACACCGTTTTATTACAGATTCTAATTAATAAGAAACTCACAATCGTAAGAAATAATGTAATATTTCATTCATAAGTACTAAATTAAAATCTGCTAATAAAAAGTGTTTGGTACATTTTAAAAATAAAAATAAACAGCATTCTGTAAAAAACAGCTTTGAGAAATACACTATTAATAATTGTATACAGATAAAAATGACAGTTTATGTTAATTTTGTTATAAACCACATTAAATCACTGTTTTATCCAGCGGTTTAAACAATAGTATCAATCATCACACTACATTGATGTCACAGGCTTGGTTGAAATTGCATGTTCAGTTTCAAGCACATAAAAGTTTTCGAAAATAAATTTGTACAGTCCTCAGGCTGGCAGAAAATAAACTTTTCAACTGAGTGATACATTTCAATTGTACTTTTACAAATTCTACGGATACTTATGCACCTTCATTGCACTCATTCTTGTGGATGTGGAAATTAAGTTTCCATTAACAATTTAAAGCCTACAGATGAAGTGGTTCTCGATATATCCAAAGAAATTAGACTACGTAAAGGCTGTAGTAAATTTCATAGATCCATTTCACATGCCATCATGACAATGGTAGTACAAATCTTTTTATTCTATGATATTCTCGTTAACACCGTTATTACTTATAAAATCAATGTACAAATTTGACTGACAATAATATTTATAAAAATAGGTAAAAATGTCTGCGTATATACAAGTATACAGGTCAGTTCGTTCTCTAGTTATCGATTTGACAGAGAGAAAGTAATTAAAATATTCCAGCTAACGCTATTGCTAGGGTTCAAACGTAATTCATGGAATTCGTTTTCATTTGATAAATAAGGGAATATTTTAAATTCATAATGACTTATTGTATAATATAGCCTGCTTAAAGCACTATTTTACGCCATGACACATAAATATACCCATAAAAGAGCAATATACCAGAATAGAGGCAATATTGCAACATTATATAGAAGCCGTTAATCCCGACGATTACTTTTATGTTATGACATAATGCGGCATTTCACTGCGTGTTTCATAACTTGTTATTTTATTAGAGTCAACCATTTTAACACCTGACCGTTTTACATATTTATTTATTTCAACGGTTTCCCATTACAAAAGGTTGATAAAATATTGTGCAGTAAATAAACTATTAGCAAACAAAACACATTCAAACTTAACAACAATAAATTATATGTATTTCAAACAATGAAATCTATAAATATTACTAAATGTATTTATACATAAATATATTGGAAATGTGATGTATTATTTACATTAAGTAATATTTATAAGTTTTTCCAATTGCTCCAAGAGTCTTCAATGTAGTGTATAACAAATAGAAGAGAAGATAAAGTGCATATAGTAATTATCAGCAATAAATATTCAAATAACAAACATGCATGGGTGTAGCCGTTAAAATGTAGTAAAAAATACGTAGTGAAAAAAGCAGGTTAATATTTGTGTATAAATGAGCCTGTGCGTGGTATAAGTCACGTTTCCATAGTTTTGAGAAAAATAGACATTAATAAGAAACAACATTTGAACACTGCTTTTAATGGCACAATTTGGTTATAAATAATAAGAATTAGAATAAGACACATTAAAAAATATAAAAAAGAAAAATTAAAATTATTCAAGTGTTTTGTGTTTTCTATTCAAGATTCATTCATCATCTTCTGCCTCCGACTCCCGATTCACAATGGGGTTATCATCGTTTTCAGTTCCGTCGGTTAAGGAGTTAAATAAACCATGGTGAACTGGAGGGATGAATTTGAGCAGGTCCATCATATCCATCTTCTTTAAGGCTGTAACTTTTCGTTGAGAACTAAAAAGTGGCTCTATAAGTACTCTGTTTAGATTTGTTAGTCGACCACCTTTTTTGGCTGGTGCTATGTTCAATGTAAGGAAGGGCAAGTCATCATTGAGGGATTCTTTATAGAATATCTTAAAAGGTTGTTCTTTGACATACCTTAGCCACTGTATATTAAACCAAGAAACTTTATCATTCTGTTCATCCGTCTTTCTTTCTGTTATGAATTTTTCCAATGAACTTGTAGAAAACATCTCTGTCTGGTCCATAACTTTTACCATATACGGTTTCTTTCTTTTTGATTTTAGAATGGCATTATACCAATCCTCAGGAACATAGATTGTTTTCCCTTTTACAAAACGCTCTACAACACCAAAGTCTGCATCCTTTGGGAGGAACGAGTGGCCGCTGACCATAAATTTGTGGTCGACTGTCTTTATTGTGCTTTCCGAACTTTGTATGTGGTGCATTACTGCAAGCGACATTTTGATGTTGCGATTCTGACCACCACAACTATCACTAAACATTACAACGTGTTCTATGTGGTTGGCTGACGATCTGTTTCTCAAATGTTCAATGACACATGAAGCAATTTCTTGGGAGCCTCTTGAAGCTGTAACTTCATTCCAAACGTACATGTATCCAGAATTTGTGGATAGATCATGGCAACCTAGATTATAGACATACATATTCCTTTTATAATATGCCGTTGAACAACTTAGAATCGGCAACGGCACAGCTTTTTGCAGATCAAAGGAGAATGCGTACATTGTAGGATTTGTCTTGCACTCCTCCTTAGCATCTTTTAATTTTTGCCTTGCAAGATCTTCCTTACGAAGATGCAATTCATGTATGGTTTCAAAAGTTTTTTTCTTCTGCGTTCACACACTTTTCTATTTTCATCTTGTACATATCACACTTTACAAAAGTATCTTTCCTTGGTTAATGAAAACTTAAATGAAATTAGAAATTGAACACTCAATGGTAAATGGCTTCACTTACTGTTTCAGCATTTATGTTTGAGCAGTGCTCCTTGTCCAAAGTATACATTTGGGCTTCACTTACTGGTTCAGCATTTATGTTTGAGCAGTGCTCCTTGTCCAAAGTATACATTTGGGTAATGTTCAGACCTTTTGAAAAGTATTTCTTGTTGGTATTATGCGCTCTTGTATAATGAACTCATTAGAAGGAAAAGAGTCAATATGTTTGCGAACAACATCTAATCGAGATTATTCAATTTTGTTTTTGGAAGGTTGTTTACCTCTCAGATCACTACCTGGATCTTTCCCATCTCGAACTTTTTTTTGAGCACTAAAAATCCTGCCATCTGAAACTAAGAAAGTTTGTTTAAAATACTCTTTGCAGACATTGATGTTTTTTTCTGGCAACTGCAGGTAATACTTAACAGTCGTACTTTTTATCCCTCGAATGCCGTCTCTAGGTCTATGTGCTTTTGGCGTCGCTGACATAAACCAGTAAGGTAAGTATTTTGAGCTTGAAAATTTCCCATCGCATAAAACCTTTCGAAAGTACCTTATCTTTGCTCTTCAGTAATTGCATCACTCAATTTTAATTTACGTGTGCAAGGTATGTTTGAAAATGTTTTCCTTTCAACTTTTTTGCCTGTAGATGTAAAATATTCCACCTGAGTTTCGTTTCAATTTACGAAGTGTTTTCGTATTTACATTTCTCTTACGTTTGCGAGATTTATTTTGATTGGCATTCAAAGGTTCTGGTTCTTCATCCGAGGTCCCATCAGTACTGTGGTTTCTCTGTATCTCATCAACTGCATTACCAGGATCTGGATCTGAAACAATAACAAACAAATTAAATAGGCTAAATAGTAAAACTCTCTCAAGAAAATTTTAGGTCTAGAAGTAAAATTTCGACTCAGTATAATAAGCATACTATAAAACTGTAGCAATTTATTGTAGTAGATCTGGTTGGTAGTAGGTCTAATTACAATCGTCAGTAAATACCGTTAGGCATGCTCAAATTTAACTTGAATGTAAAAGTAAAGTCACTGTAGGCATAGGCTACCCATATTGATACACAGTAGGTTGTTGAAACACTCTCCCAAAATTATTAGCCGTAGATTTTTTTCACTTTACATCTACAAACCCCTTATCTTATGTTAAGAATGTTAATTGGTCTGTTTAGTATTCAACGTTTTACAATAATATGTAGAATATGGTATTATGTGTTAATTATTGAAGTTTATGATTTCAATACTTACCTTAATATTCCTCTTCTGAAGGCACATATTCAGAGCCATAGTCTCTTAACAATGATGGTACGCTGTCAGAATCACTTATTTCTTCCATTTAAATAAAATAAACCTCTCCATGTACAAATAAAACTTTAAAAAGTATCAAAACATAACATTCACTTGTTCAACACAACTACCAAATGTCCTAGTAGTGCAAGTAAAAGTGAAGTAAGTCAGACTTAAGCCATTACTGCCTGAGAGGAATCAGCTGATTCATTTCTTACTTTTTTCACTGCCATCTGTATTAAGAATAGTCAGTGGTTTGACTTGCTTCGTTTTTCTTTGAAAGAGAATTAAGGTTAAGGAATCTAAAACAGTGATTAATTCAAAATTGAAAAAAATTACTTAAGCCACTTTTCCTTCAGAGGCTCAAATATGATTAAAGAACAGCAAAATTATCCTAAGAAAAAAAAACTAAAACTGGAAACAATAAATATAAATCTGGTAATAACAACAATAAACTTAACAATAGCAACGGTTTAATGACAGTGTTGAATGCGTTTCTCACTCTAATAAAAGAGAGAACAATTTACCAACTAAAACAACGAGGGAAGGAGAAAACAAAGAAATTAAGGCTTCATATGGTGTCCGAGACACTCCCTGTAGGCTCCCATCGACTGGCCGATGATGTCAGCAGCTCGTTGGCATCGTTGAGAAAACGAGGAATACATTCGGGTTGATCATAAGAAGTGGGCTGGAATCGTTTAAACGAAAATACTTCTGGATTGAGTTTCTTTTGACACGTTTAAGTCCATAGAGTCTAGAATATCCGGTCAATCGATGTCAGTTTATTCATTTCTAGAGGAACAACTGGTCCAGAATGAATCTCCACAGACCAAGGGTCTTACGTCCAAAGACGATTTGAAGTTCATTAACTGGTACTTTATTACGGAATCCCATGCTTGTTCAAATGACATCGACCTCAACTGAATTCTATCAAAAGGATCAGTGTGTATCCTCATAGAGGGGAACGAGGCTACAGATGCGTACTCCAATAAAGGGCGCACTAGTGTCTTGTAGAGCTTGATCAGAGTACAAGGTGAAGTAAAGTCTCGGGACTATCTGAAGATGGATCCCAGATTTAGGAATGCTTAGTTGGAGACATAATGTATGTGTCCTACAAGATTCCAAAATAATGACACCACAACACCTAGTTATTAGATACTGTCAACCATGCCCACGTTGGAATAATATAGGACACAATTGTGTGTGAATAATTTTGAGGCCGTGAGCAAATGAGGACAGCACATTTCCCGGTATTCCCCCAGCCTGTTTTCAGCACTCCACAACTTGACAGAAGCAGGGGAATTTTGGAAATGAATACAATCGTCTGCAGTGGAGATCCTAATGAAGATCTTGGAGATCGTCAGCGAAAGGATAGGACAGCCACATAAAGAGCGCTAACAGAAACTGTGCTAGATGCGAGCTTTCACATGTATAGGACTTACTGCAGGTCTCAAATAATAAATACTCAACACTTCCAAGGTATTCCAATAAATATTGGCTATGTTATAGCTAACAATTAACAAGATATATCCAGTAATATACCATTCTTAATATTTTTGACGATAATTTATTTCTAAATGGACTAGAATGGGTTGTATTATGGTGCATGTCCATTCCCAATATTTAGCTGAGCGTCATTGAAGGCTAACATCTGGCCTACTAAGGGAGCACAGACTCTATTTGTTTGCTGGGTTAATGTACTAATTTATTTTCTTTACAGTTTCTTCCTTTCTCTATTACATTTCAAGAAGCCATAGACTTTAAATTATCTACGCAACCTCATCTAAGTTTTTTATGAGATGAGCCATACTCATACCTCGAATACTTTTTATTTATATGTTCAAATCGAATTAAAATTATTTCAGATTTTTATAATGTTTACAGTGTGAATTAACGTTCAAAACCTTCAAGACAATCCTTCAGAATCGACGAATTAAAGACCACTTCAGAAGAAACGTGATTAAATTAAAATAACAACATTGGTATTAGAGATATAATCATTTTTTATTATTATACGCACAGTTTAAGGACAAGTAATTAGTCAAATTCATCACAGACCATTGATATCTCGATAAAACAATTGTTTCTAAATTAAAATTACGTTATTATTATGTGTTTTTTACATTTTTCGTAAATGAAACCACTACTTTAGAACATTGTTTTCTGCAGTTCCGTGGCGATAAATTGTTTATATTTACAAATTTATTTTTCAAATATAAGTTGTATTTCATAAAATTGTGTAGTTTTGAATCTTATTTAAACATTTATTGTATTGGGTTGTAATTGTTCCCAGAGTTATGTTATATAGTAATATTCATTTTCAATTTACCGGAATAATTAAATAAAATGATTACCAAGTTATTTACTGACCGCTTTTGTAATATTTAATACATAAATTTTTACCCTAATCAATACAACATACGGGATGAACTATCAATGTTAGCAGCGCACTAGTTGCGTGCATCCTGTACCCAATTCTGAATGTCCTCCTTCAGAACTCAAAATATTTCTGATAGGTACTAGGTTTCTCACAACAATGGTTTGATTCATTAAATTTACTTTTTCCTTTCAATTCCTCTATTTAAAAATTGTATATTTTGAGTTGAGTGTGTATACGAATTATACTGTTTCTAGTCTTAAGACACACAATTATTTGGTGATTTCAATAAACATATCTCGGGCAATAAACGGCAAAGAACAGTAACTTTTTGTGTTACCATAAATGGAATACAGTATCAATTAGTAAAAAAACAATGCAATAAACAAGGGAAAAAATATTGTATATCAATAGTTAAAAAAAACTGGAACCAGTGCATACATTTTTATTTATTGAAGTTACTAAATTGTGTATGTGACTTCGACTATGATTATTCAGTGGAAAACCAAACATAGTAAGAATAAGTAAAGTTGATAACTTCTAACATTGTCTTTAATTCTATTAGCTAAAATTAATTTTGTACTGTCATAATTTTTTTTTTCATTTTAAATACCGGTATTTATTTACAATACCGTGACCATGGAAAATGGACTTTTTTCATGGGTTGGGCATTTATAGCCTAGTATTATTATCACAGGTGCATATAAACTGGGGGGAAAGAATATTATTGTATTATATTGATGCCTTTTGGGCATTATTGCGTTAAGGAGCAGGGGCATCACGTGATCTGGGATTCGACTTTTGCAAGCTCGAGTTAATTTTTTTTTCTAAAAGAGCAAGCAGTGCGCAGCGGGCAGGCATCGTTGACAGGATTAACGTACTAGTCACTATAATTTCAGTAACTTATCACTTACCTTAATGTTCATTGTAGTACTTTCCACACCGAAAACTGAAGTCCCCAAATTCGTTTACAACGAGTTCGTAGCCACACTTCCTATTACCACAACGCCTAGTCCGGTTATAAGCCCCGTGATTTACATAAAATTGTAAAACTCCATACTCGTCTTTACGAATTGCTTCCACGTAAGATAACGAACATCCAACACAAAGGTGTGCCATTACCACTACTGAACTAGGAGGTTAAGAATAGACACGGATGAACAAAATAGTTCAAAATGGCGTCCCTTCTTTATTTGAGAGAGCCGCGGAGTTATACGAAACCGTCAAATAAAGAGGTTAAGAATAGACACGGAGGAACAAAATAGTTCAAAATGGCGTCCCTTCTTTAATTTAGAGAGCCGCGGATTAATACCAAACTGTTAAATATGGATAGTGTTGCCAGAGGTACTGTCAAAAACAGAATTTTCAGAGAATTTCAAAAAATCGTAACTCCTTTGATTTTCGTTGCCGACGAATTTTTTTCTTCACTATTGATTTCAGGAAAAATTTTTAGTTTTCAGGAAAAAAAATGAACATACCTTTCCATGGTCACGGTATTGTAAATTGATACCTAAATACCATATACTGTGCAATACTTTACTTTAACCAAATAAAACATACTACTAATAAAATATTTTTAAAATTTCCAAAAATGCTTGGAAAACAGCATAAGGGCAACCATAATGAGAGTATCCTAGCTTATCATATTGTGAAATATAGTGAGCTATATTTATACCTATTTCTAACCTATACTATGTGTAATTATAGGTACCTGAGAGCATAAACATTCCTTGACAAGGTTAAACTTAGCAAATAATTTTCAAAGATACTTCCTGTGCAAAATCAATAGGTTTTAATCGAAGAAAGATTTAAATTCTTATTTATTAAATCTATTATCACTCCTAACTTGATTTCCCTCTATTTTAATCTTTCCTCGATTGAGGTAACCTTGTATTTTGTAATTAAAAAGAAATCATGAATATAAATTCAATTCTCTCTATTTGTATATAAATGTCAATAGTAAAATAAAAATAAGCCATGTTTATGAATTGTAGAATCCTGTTTAAAGTCAGTGTAGTCAGTCACACTAGTGAATTAAAATCTATTTATATAGTCAAAACTCCAACGTAAGTCTTTTGGTGTTTAATGGGTAAAAATTTTACATTCATGAATCTCAAGTATGCAGCCAGGCTGTTATTGCTTCGTGAATAAAATACAACCTCCCTCACCGAAATTTTTTATATTTAATGCTTTAGTGAATTATCATTCACACAGAATCAAATATGATATTACACTTTATAGAATGTGTGACACGTAAGGTTCATGAAAAACCAGATATTTACTTATGTTATAAAATAGTATTATAAAATTGCAAGTAGGTACGGAATATTGGAAATTTGTCTCATATTTTTCCATGGTTTTGCGATAATTATTGAAATTCATGTTCAATCATTCATGCTAAATTTCGTGTTCATTCACTATACAAATTGTAAACTCGTGAAATACCTTATTAAAATCTTCTTAAGTAGTTATAAGAACATATTATTATTATTATTGTAATACAATTATTATTATTTAAAATTATTATTATATTTGTAAATGGCATAGTTTAATAATAAATGTTGCACTTTTTATTTTTTAACAGGAAACTACTATATTAAATGAACTAAAACTTTACAAAAATTTAATTTTTCAATTTTAAATATTTGTTTTATTTTTAGTTTCATTCAAGGAAATTATGAATATGATTGCTTTCATATTTAAAGTAAAAATACAATATTATAAATACTGTATTTCAGGCTAAGTGCCTGTTACAATATAAAATTTATGTTTAAGGGATATTACGACTTATAATCTTGTAGTATTTTAGATTTACTGGTTTATTGCATTGTATGCTGGATAAAAGTGGTAAAGTTAATATAAAATTTGAAGGTTATTAAAAATGTCTTTGCTAATATCAAATGGCTTCCAAAAAAAAAAAAAAAAAAAAAAAAAAAAAAAAAAAAAAAAAAAAAAAAAAAAAATATAATAAAAGTTTTTTTAGGTATTGAAAATTTCATTTGGTATGATCTATAAAAAGATTCCCTCTTTTATAAATAAAGCTCGTCACAAGTCATACTAGATTATGAGTTATACAGCATCACTATAGGGTTATCGTGATCGTACTCTGTACACGAGTAATGTTCAGGTTATTATATTACAGCATATTCAAAACCCATGTATGAACATTCTAAAAGTACTCTTTTACAAGTATATTTATATTAATTACATCAACTTTAAATGTATATTACAACAATAACGTGGTAAAATATCTTCATCGATTAAAACAGTATAGATATGTAAATTATGTTTATTTAATATGTTTCTGTTAAAATTTCATTTCGAGACTAAAAAAAAATTCCAGTGAAATTGAAAGAATTTCTTTAATTTTGATGAGGGGATATGGTAAATGGGTACGGTTATGAAGAAGTTGGTAATTTCTTTAACGACACATTTCCCAACAGACCACCGATATCGAAGACTACTGTATTAAAAATAGTACCACGTTTTGAGGAGACTGACAGTGTTAAAGGTCGTACAAGAAGTGGGGGAGATCCTTAGAAATACTGTAAACATTTGTCCAAGAGCCTACATCATCCATAATAAATGCTGTTTCTTATCACAACGTAAGTCCTTATTCAGTGCTAAAAGTGTTAAAGAATCCCTCATACTACCCGTATAAGGTTAAATAGGTAAAGAGGCTATAAATATGCCTAGGAAATATATAGTAAAAACATTAAAATAATTATATTCTTACATTAATATATACATAAACTTTCATGAATAGTTGAAACTATTTATGACTATCGATTGTACTGACCAGTTATTTTATGGAACAACTGCTTCACTTTCTTATGTTTAGAGAAAATGAAAAATTTATAGAAGCCTTCATCTTTGTGGTTGACAGAGCCATTTTTAAAGCAGAAGTTGTTTGGGGCTTCGAAGTTCCAGGTCCTGTGGGAGCTTTGGGAGATCCTATTTTCTATCCGTGTGAATATTATTCCGGATTTTGAATTCATGTATTTCCATAATACCTGCCAGGATCATACTACACTGTCTAAGGACATAACTGCAGAAAGTTGAATGTTGACTAATCTTCCAAAGACTACTATTTAATTAATTAATACATTTAAATTTCTCTCTATACCTGATATAGAAGAGGCCGTGTTTCAGAGAGAGCAATATTTGCATGGTACTTTAAAGGTAAACATATTTAATTTAATATTCTGCTTAGGTTAATACTATCAAATAATGTAATAATATCAAAAACAACATGACATTCAATACTGGCAGCAGCTAAGTACTCAAAAAAGTAATATTTTCTGTAGTTTTTTCATATTTTACTAAATAATTATGTGATATTTTAAATTTTGTAAAAACACTCTTTGAACAAATATTAAATTTTTAATTGAAAAAAATTACTCAATAAATTATACAAACTTTTATTTTTATAAAGTTCTCGTGTTGGTGCTATGGTTTTAGTCCTTATCTTTTCATAGTGTATGGCTCGAATTCTATTCGCTTGGGGGTTAAGCTCCTAGGCCCTGAGCAGGAACTTGAAAAAATTCGGGGATAAGAAAAATTTGGTGCTGGTTTATATCCATAGATTATGTTTGCTAGCAAGTTAAAGGAATGCCGTATATTATTTCATTTTCGGGTTTTGTGCGAAATTTTTACTTTGAAGGCAGTTTTTTCGTAATCGATGGAAATACGACAAAAAGTGACTGGTCATTTTTTTATAAAATTAAAAACTCGTTGTCGTAAGTTTCCAGGTAGTCCACTGGTTTTTCCGGTACAAAGCTCAGGAGAAAAGGCTGCAAAGGTCAGTCATTTTGAATATTGTTGA
Organism: Homalodisca vitripennis; assembly: GCF_021130785.1. Lineage (NCBI taxonomy): Eukaryota > Metazoa > Arthropoda > Insecta > Hemiptera > Cicadellidae > Homalodisca > Homalodisca vitripennis. The sequence continues at coordinate 100,319,811 of NC_060214.1, forward strand.
GTAATTTATATTAGGAAATGGCCACTGGCACCATGGAGTAAGCTGGTATTGTACCAAATTTTAATTTTCTAGCATGCCAAGAAATGTGTTAGATTAAGAGCACAGAGTGCTATACAGGGGTGAGAACAAGCTCCTTCATTACTTGGAGAGTACTTCACGCGGTTCTTTTCTGGAGAGAGTTGTTTCTGTGCTATGAAAATAAAGAAACATTACACTCCATTGTCAGCAGAGTAAAGGGATCAAGGCTTTTAATTTACGCTGAAGACTATCTGCCTATACCAGGAAGTGCCCTTGGAGGGGGAGTAACTATTACGGAAGTTAAAAAGAATACGTGGTTACTTAAAAAAAAAACACTATAGATAGTTGTGTATGTGCCATGAGAGCAAATAGAAAATCTTCTTTATCAGGAGATCTAGTTAAACAGGGTGAATAGCTTACGCAGGAAATTTTTGAAGAGGGTGGTTAATTGTACTGGTCTTAAAAGAACACGTAGTTACTTTCTGGGGGAGGTTGTGTCCCTTATGAGGTAAATAAACCAAAGAGAATGTATTTCGGTCCATCAAAAGGCTGAATATGAGGTTTAGGAGGTTAAATCAATACTCGTAAAATTATGCACCTTATTGGGTTTTAAAATTTCATTCTTAAAACTTCTTTTAGATCGCATTAAAATAAATTTTATTTTGCAAATTTAATTAAAATTTTGAAATGTGCAAATACAAAAAAACTGCGTAAGTTATAAAATGACGAAAAAATATAAATCTGCAATAAAAATATAAGTCGGTGATTGTTATGGAGAATTTATATAGGATAAGATCATCGTATAGATTAGTCTGAACTAAGATATTCTGATGTTTAAAGTGTTATTGTATGAAAAAGACCAAATATATAATAGCACACACACAAAAATCGTGGAACACAGCTATCCCACAGCTGTGACAATATCAATATCAATAACACGTTTATGCTGAGACCAAGTGGATATTCTCAGCTGTCCCACCGAAGACCTGTGACGAAATGGTCCCTTACTTCTTATACGAGGGAAATAAACTACACAGCTATTCCGTTTGGCTTAGAACAAAATATTGTGAATAAAATTTGTTATGTTATGTAAAATATAAAACTAGTTCTTAAATTGGAAACTCAACATGCAAAAGTGGTTCAGGAGCCGAAATCAAATTTTCAGTTTGTAGCACAGTCTACATTTTAGAGAATGCAATAAAGAAATTCCCATCAGACCATTAGGTTATGGTGGGATTCAACCTGTTATAAACAGCCTTTTTTTAATAAATTATGTTATGGTTTGTGCATATGCTGTTGGTTGCTAAAAATTGTTGATTGTTATTGTTGATTTTTATCATTCTATAATGTTTATTTCTGTTATTGTTAACTTCTGCATGATGGTTTGTTGCCATACTCTGATGTCTTTGTTAATGTATTTTAAAGATTTATACGTGCAACTTAGTCAATCATTTAGTTGATGCATTGCACCTATGTTATTTATAAAGTATATTTAAGTATTATTGATATTTGTTAGTGTTAATTTTAAATTCTAGTTATAGAATTTATATATATTTTGTTGTTTTTATACCGTTTTGCTACTATTATTACAGTTTGTTACTTATCTTTGTTGTTTTTGTTACATTGTTATTATTTATTTTATATGCAACGTAGTCTTTCAAAATTTCATTCAGTTTACCTATATTGTTAGCTGTCGTAAGTACTACTTCAATTATTTTATTGTAGGTTGTTGGTGTTATGAGATCTATAGTATTTATTTTCTTTTTCATTACTTGTAGTTGCAGTTGTTACTTTTTTGTTTTTGTTTTGTTAACTGTGACTTTTATAACATATTTATCAGCTTTGTATGTGCCTATACGCTACTGTTAACTATTTATTTACATTGTATTATTTACCATCTAATTTTCACCTTATTGTAAAATGGTCTGTACCGTTTGAATTAATAAATGGTAGGTTTCCAAAAAATGTTTTTCATGGGTCATATTATTTTAATGGGACACTTAAAACTTATTATAAATAACTTAGAAAATATAAATATTATAAGTTATAAAATATATTATAACTTATTACATATTATATTATAATAAACAAATTATGTCTGTGAGGCACGTAAATCAAAGTTAAATCAGTTTCGGAACGTAATAAAGACTGAATATTTGTCTGAAAATCAAAGCTTATAGTAACTTTGAAAAGAATGACTGATTTATTCAGTTGACGAAAGAATAAAATAGTACATCAAATGAGAGTAAGAAAATAACAACTGGTGACAAATATTAACTAAAAAAGAGGGAAAACTTACTAAGGGTTTAAATTATACCTGGCCCTTAACCTGAAACAATATACGATGAATTACGTTATAAAATTCAGAAAAGTGTTGATATTGTCGTTAAAATAAAAATCCCTTTTCCTATATTAAATGCGTTTATAAGTATGCACATATTTTAGGTTTAAAAAAAATTATGGTTGCCTGTAAAGTCGGTTTTACGGGCGAAGATTTTACGTGACAACGTCTTTTTCTCGGTAGAATATTTATTGATATGAATATTATTAAATTGCACAATAGGAACAAGGAATTGAATGAAAATAAGAATTGCACAAATTTTAACTATAGAAATATATTTTGTTTACTAAAACATTGTACATTATTTGAAATTAATTAAAATTTGTTATTGTAAATGGTAAAGTTGAATAAAACATTTACTAAAATTGGAATTTGAAATTCTTGCTAAACACAGTTAAATTCTAACTCCGCGCGTGGTGATTGGTCGGTTTAGTTCGTTTGTTTGGTCGCACTGTTATGACAGGTTAGAGGTTATAATTTGTTATTTTAAATGTTTGACTAGCAATACGCGCTGTTTCTTCTCAATCGACTGAATTACGATTGATTGCAGAGTGATTTAAACTAATAATTTACTTAACACTATCAACATTTGTCAATAGTATGACATAACCTATAAACTCAGTTTCTCAACTTTTTGTGTCAATCTAACAATTAATCAATCAATCATAGTTTACGATAATGAAATATCAGTGTACAATTATTTACCTTTATTGTTGTAGTTGTTGTAAATGACGAATCTAAGCACTCCACATTTTCACGAATAAACATAGTTATCTGCTTTATCCCGTGCGGCGGACCCACAGTTATCTGCTTTATCCCGTGCGGATCCCGTGCGGCGGACCCACTGGACGGGCATCGTAACGTTACCGGGCGTTACACTTTTTCATGAGTGACTCCGAGCCGCAACCTAATTTAAGACGTTGACACGTCAAAAACGTTAAATTTCAAACTTTTTTAGATATTCAGAAATATAGAACACACAACAATGCATGAGCAACATACTACTGACTAATAGGCCGCCTATTGGCTTTTACGTCTACGTACAGTGTTTTAAATACTGTAAAATGACGTTGTTTAATGGGACAATACTGCAGTCTTGTGTCTGTAGAGTAAGGTTATATTCATACCGTGTACATTTCCTATTTGTTCACCACATTACAGCATTCTATAAACCACTTAAATATCATTTTAATTTATACCATTCAAATATATATTTCTTTAATTTGACATTCCTCAGAACTTCTTTTGAGTTTTAAAACTGTATATTTTAATGTCTGAATCTCAAATTACACATATATTCTTGAGTTCCTAACACAAATTTGTTGTTTAATTCCGGGCAACAATATAACTCAACTATGTCAATTATTATTGAGTGCCTTGTGTTCTAAAAAGCTAAGAACAAAACCTTTTCGTAATGAAATTTAAAGAAGGAAAACAACTTGATGAATTGATAAAAAAAACCTATTTTTATAATGAGTTATTCCATTATCAGAACTCGCTCACTAACCCATAAACAAACACCAAGATAATACACAAAACAACAACAATTCCACCTACCAATATACGAACCTGGTGTGGTTAGCCCCTGGCAACCTATGATTCAGAGGAAAATGCATTAATGATAATCAGATTAATAGTAATTTTATACCAGTGATAAGTAACATAAAAATTCGAAGACAATATTTGGAGAACTAGGGCTAGAATTTTTACTTCTTCCATTGGTTGGTTACTTTGTAGCAGTTGTGGTCAATACCTAACTCGGGCATGTTCATAGTCGTAGAATGTACGTGAAACAATTATTATCCTTTATAAGGATTTGGTTCGAATGAGAGGATTGATTGTTGATGTGATTGAATGAACAGAATTGTTTTCGATTCTTCTATATCTTTATTTCAGTGATTTTGCCGCAACAAATGTTTCAGATTTTTGCCTCAAAACTAAGCACACCATGACTTTTTCTACTCTATTTTACGTATCAAACAACGTAATATATTAATACTTCGATATCACTTCATCAATTAACAATAGCTCGTCAACAGTTTGCTAAACAAAATAAAGATTTTTCTATACTCAAGGCGATCAAAACATGTTTAAAACTATGTTTAACTCAAATGTATTTTATGATGTAAACTAGTTTCTGGCGTCGGACTGGGAAACCGCATAATCACAACAATAACTGAAGTTGGAAAATTGGAGATGAAAGGGTCAGAATGAAAGTTTACTCGTATATCCCTGTGTTCGGTGTGGTATGAGTGTCTAAATTTAGGGAATATAGACGTTTACTATATGAATATATTTATTCAATGCAATAAATACAACTGTATAATTAACTATTCGTTCCACCAAGAAGACACAAATACAATACGTAGCTGATAACCAAAAGAGGTTCCACGTAAAAGTCGTGGTTAAATTATTGTAAAGTAATACACGTCCAAAATTACAGCTACAAGTACAACGGATAACTAAAGATAACATAAGCTATAATCAGAGTAGAATTATATTATACTGCTATCTTAAACTATCCTTGTTAAAAAGAGCATAAACGTAGATCATAAAATTGGTTACATTTTCATTTAACGAACTACACACACCAGAAATAAGAGATTAAAAACCATTTTTTATATATTGCATAGCTTCGGTAAAAATGTATCTTGCAGTCTGGGCATTCTGAATTGTAAATAAACAAATCTAGTTTTTCGTCAAATCGATAGATAAATTTCTCCTAAGAAAGACTCCTGTAAATGACGAGCGATTATCTAATGGAAAGAAACTGAACTCCAATTTAATGATAAACTAGGTCGAGTTTTTATACAGCACAATTTGCCTCCCTCCTCCTGGACTATAATCATATGATGATATGTCCTATTGACAAAACTTTAAATAAAACAAACTACGAACTATAAATCAACACTAATATGAGACATTATAATCGTATAAGTCACATATTCAATTGTTTTACTGCAACTGATGGTACTACATTAAATTTTAGCCATTGGCAAATTCGTTTAAGCAACAAGAACATGAGCGATGTTGAAGTGTCATCGTTAACTGAATTGCATTGGAGGGCCCCACACACAACAGTATAAAGCCCACTCTTGTACAAACACGCGTGTAATGTGATTGTACACATGTCGTATGTTATGATTGTAGATTATATAATAACTTTACATGTTCATTAAAGTTAACCTCTGTTACACTTCACTATACATCACAGTTCGTTCCAATTACTATATACAGTACATGGACTACACAATCCTTAAATGTAAACTGTCAATCGTATTTCTGTTTTAATAGTATTTTTGATATAACCAAAATTACATTAATCTCCTTTATTACTTACAACATTAAGAAATCTATTTTTATTCAATTTATGTAGAACTGTTTCCCTACTAAATATACCCGAGTGGGATTTTGAATTGGTGTTAATTTCTCGATAGCAATAAATATAATAAACATATGTTAGCACTTAATATTTCACAATTAAACTCATTGAAAAATTGCAAACCAGTTATTTTATCAAGGCCTAATACTTTGCTAACTAAAACATATAGGTTCTAGAAGTTTCATAAGGGCGGTGGTTAAGTAATATGCCAGTAATAAAACCAATGGGATTAAAAATTAATATAATTTTAAAATAACTAAGAGTATAAACAAATAGATTACAGCACCTTTATTATATTTGATAATCAGTAAAACTGTGTTTTAAATTAATATTAAATCTCTTTTTAACCACATTTTGGACTTTGCAGAGGAATGTTTTTAAAACTATCAATAAACTTCTTTTAACTAAATACCCTAGACAATTACATTTTCTGGGTTAAGGTATTATAATAATAAATTATTTTATCATCTAAAGTCCAAAGTTGTAAATATTAACAATAAAGAAAGATACCAATTACGATGAAAGTGTTAAAATCTCCGAAGGTAGAACTACAAACTTAAATTACATTTCCACGAAGCGCCAAAATAAGCACGTCCTTAAAAACCTGCAGCCATTAACTTCCACAATTAAAATGTATTCAAGGAGCCGCTCCAAGTTTAATTGCTGTGCCTCAGATACAGCCTACTGGGAAAAATACGACAGTATTCTGTAGGTAAATTAGTTACGTTACAGTCTTACCTCACTGACTTTCCATCATTCTGATCTGTGAAAGAGACTATGTCGATGTCTTATTTACCAATAAAAAACAATATATACGATAAAATTACATCAAGTAATTAGATTCTGTAATGTATAAAATGGTTTTACTCAATATTTAAATAACACTAGAGTAAAATCTGTTCCTTTTTGATCACATAAAATCTAACAAACCTTGCAGATAAATAGTGTCACAGGAAAAGCTATTAAGACATTTTTGTATAAAAAAGATTATTTATTTACGTTACTTAAGCAAACAGACAAATACATGGTTTTAAAACTTAATTATGTCAAGAACTTTGAAGAGAATTACAGATGAAACAATGTGTTTGAAAAGCATTTCAGACATATAGATAGTTACAGAATAAAGCCAAGTATTACAACAGGCCATTTAAGGTTATTGTACAGTTACGTGATCCAGTCATTCTACTCTTTGGTCTCTAAAGTGCTTTAAATGTGTTTAGTAGGTAGTTGTGAAACTCAGATTTCGGGTTTTTTAATAAAAAACAAAAAATAAACTAAATTGCCGTATTGAATTAATACTTTTTACTTCAACTCCTTCTCAACACTTTTATACACTCGTACTCGGAGAAAAAACTCGTACCGATTAAAAAACTTTTCTGTTAACAAATTTTAAAATATAAATGTCAAACCATGTAGAAAAGAATATTTTGAATATAGGAAAACATCTCCAGACAAAAAGGACGTAAGGATATATATAAGCCACTTTTTGTTTTCCATTTTTATACCTTAATATTATGTTGAATGGTTTTTAAATTCAAAAAGCCTCTGAAGAATTCAAAACTTTTCCAGTGTACCTGAAAGACAAAATAATATACAATAACATACAATATATATCTGCCGTATCTTCGGTGGTAGTCCATCGACTAACAAATAAAAAGATACTAATAAGAATTTACTACTCAACGACTCAATCATGTTTCTGCATCATTCAGTGGTATGTAGAACAATCAGCGCACTCGATTTGAGGACCATTGTATCAATGACACTCGAGGCCACTACATCATATACTTGGCGATATCTACACTTAGTATAAAGATGTGTTAATAAACACAACACCACCCTCAGTCTACCTACGAATATATTTTATCTTTCGTTTGTCGTGTGTTACTTTGTTTATAGCTAGTTCCATGTATACTTTTGCTTATTGATAAGCTTGTTTATAATCAACACATTTGCAACTTCTACCCTTTCTAGCAAAATAAATTAATAGCACCAAATTACAACGTAATGTGTTATCAATGGTTATAAAAATATGAAACGTGAAATCGACTACTAATCTACTAATATTTAAATTCCTATTTCGGTAACCATAAACAGAAGCAAAAAAGAAACAGTGAAGAAAAAAGTGAGGAAAAGATTAATGATATGGGTACCCACTACAACGGCCTCATAACACATACCTGACGAAGTGTGATGGGTAGACAATCCCCGCATGAGCTCCATAGAAAACACAGAAAAAACATAGCAGTCTTACTGCAAAAAATTTTTACAGTACCATTCGAGAACACTATAGAATGATCTCAGTTACTGGCTTAGACGATTAGGTTTAGTAAGGACTGTAATTGATGAAATATGTATGCATATAATGTTACTATAAAGGAGGCTCCAACACATAACGATCAGAATGGGAGTATATTATGTTATTACTATCCTCCTCTTTATTGCGTACTTATATTAAGTTAAATATTGGCCAACTAAATACAATATAACGTGTATATAAGGAGTTTATAATACTATACAACCCTAAGAAACCGGATAGAACAGCGGGGAGGGGTTAAAATCCAGGGTTCAGAAGGAAGAGGAAGTTTTCAAGTTCAGCTTGGACCCGAATTAATGTAAAAACAAAAATCCGAAGCTATAACACAGGCTTTCATCATCGCCGACTCGGAAACAAAAGGATATAAAGGGAAGGCGTCAGCATTTGCTTTAGGATGACTGTTCCCCAACACGGCGGTTGCTAGTTCAACTCAAGATCGAAAATAAAGAATGCTGGTACAAATGTACGTCAAGCGACCCAGCGGCCTCGAAAAGAAACGATAAACTAAATAAAAGCTAATCGCGAACACTAGTTTGCTCAAAATTACGCCTAGCTTGACTAGAGCTCGAAACTAAGGAACGCTTGGTGCCAACGAACGTCAAGCGACCCAGCGGCCTTGGAAAGAAACGGTAGGCTAAACTAAATAAAAACTAAATTCTATCACGTCTAGCCCGAAACTAAGAAACACTGGTGCCAACGTACGACAAGTGACCCAGCGGCCTTGGAAAGAAACGGTAGGCTAAACTAAATAAAAACTAAATTCTATCACGTCTAGCCCGAAACTAAGGAACACTGGTGCCAACGTACGTCAAGCAACCCAGCGGCCTCGAAAAGAAACGATAAACCAAATAAAAACTCAATTAAAACTTCTCGTTACTAGTAATAAAATTTAGTCCTATTCATACTGATTTATTTCTTGCTATATTTTATATCTAAAATAATATTCTATTATCAGTTTTTAAGTACGAAATCTCATTTACTGCTGATCGTATAGTTAGTGACTAGGCAAGTGCAGGCCATAAACGTGTTTTGGCAGGCAAAATGAGTACCTAATACGGCTAGGACTTACTTGCACCTTATCGCGTCGTATCGTGGGGCGGTGACTCCGACTTGACGACTACGATTCAACGACTGCGCTCGACGACGACTCCGACTGAGGCTGGGTCAGACAGGCACAGCGTACTTAATTACTGTAATACCTGGGCCGTCCGCTGTAAGGCGCTTCAGCCCTTGAAGCGAACTCCAGCGGACTTATTTTGAAAACTCAGTGTCTTACCTGGTTGAGCTGGACCCCGCCAGCTGACGTCTTCTGCATTGAGGTTGTGTAATTGTAGTTGGAAGAAATAAAGATCTTAACATGTCCTTAAACTAAAAATATTTCAATTTCAAAATAAACACCTCCTAATTTAAGCCCCTGTAAAAAATTACATGTTACAACAATACCACCTTTCATTCATAAGTCTTGAATGTTAATTACACAATCAGGTTATAAAACCACTTCCCGTCACAACAAGATAACCGTAATCACAATTGTATCTGCTTGACAAAAAGAAAACATCCGTCCACATTAAACTACGACCTAATTTCTAGTACAAAAATTAACAAAATTGCCAAATCGTTACTAGCACCCAATAAACAACAAAAGAAGCAAAGGATTTCGCAAAATATTTTGAAATCTCAGACGCACAATAAGTAGAGTAGGCGAGCAGGTGAAACAACATCAGGACATATTGTCTATTCCCGTCCGATTTGCTTGCACTTGTTTACCTCTGTTACTTTTGCTCTCCTGTCATTCTACTTTATCGTACATTTATAGTCTGTCGTTTGCTAATAAACCCCGCTCGGTATTCTCATGTGCTTATCCAATTAGAGCTCAAACAAAACACAATCCGCGGCGCCAGGTATTGCTCACATTCATCAGGCGGGAATCTCACAATTGAGGATTCATTATCCAACTGTTTATCCCCCCCCACCCCCCCCCCCCCCCACCCCCCCCCCCCCCCACCCCCCCCCCCCCCCACCCCCCCCCCCCCCCACCCCCCCCCCCCCCCACCCCCCCCCCAAATAAAATACACAGGTAGCGGGCAGCTAGAAGTAAGAACATCCTCCTCGTCAGAATGACATCTTCCAAGAGTGGTTGTCCTAAAATGTTTTTAGGAACATTGTGTGCAAAATATTTTCATGATAAGTAAGTAAAATATAAACAAAGTTCCAGGAATCATTGTTTTCTGGAACAAAAGTTCCAGAAACGATTGTTTTTATAAACCTGGGTTTTGTTTGTGTTTCCAGCGTAATCTGCGGCTTTAACAATTTTTAAAATAAATAAAATATAAATTATTTACAAAAAATTGAATGTGTTAATCTTATTTAAAGCAAGAACGCATACACATTATTACTGATTTGTTTGTTTTTTCATAATAACACTGTGAAATACAATGAGCAGAATAAAAATCAGCTGACTTCTAACTATTTAAGATCCTACAGTCCATATGAATGTACAGTAATATTTAAAAAAAATTAAATAAGTTATTCGTTATTATTTTTTGTTAATAATAAGTACTGATTTATTTACATTTTGAGTGTTCTTACCTGTGGCAAACGGAGAAAAAACTACAATTACGATTGTGCTCCTTGGATGATAACATTTTAACGATGACAGTGTATCCTGATTTCAGATAGAATTATTAATCAACTTGTAATATTTTCTTACCTGTATATTCTAAAATTTTCGTCCTAAAATTTTACGTTTCATGAATTCTTGAGTATCATGAAGACTTTCTACTAGTAATTAAAGTTTAAAAAATAAATGACAATTACATATATATCAATATATATAAAATTATATATATATAGTAATATATATAGTATATAATATTTATACGTCCCAAAGTTACTTGTAAAAGGATCAGGATATTCAATGGCCATTCACTTGTTTAGGTAGGGAAAAAGACATGAACAATTGATACAGTAGGATGTATTTGTGTGGCATTTAAAATTATGGTGCCTGTGGAAGTTCCTGTTATTCAATTGAAAATGTTCGTTTCAAGGCCGTGTGTAACTGCTTGCCTACTTAAATATAAATATTTATACTTCAGTAATTTTATAAATGAAATCAAACAAGAGAGTGGAAATTAAAACTTATAAGAATATAAGAGTACCGTCCACTTCTATTAGGAACAAACTTCCATCCTATACCCACAAAGAGGTGCCAGTGGATAGGGTAAACCTGACTCAAGGCAAACTTAATTTGGAAGCTTTTAAACCCATTTCCTAATTTGGGACTCAGTCTGACTCTTGCAAATCTCCCATGGTAATAGTATTGTTCCATCTTAGGATAATGAAGGTAAAAAAACCGCCTCATTTTGCACTTGTGTCCTTTAAAGGAAAACAAGCCCTTCGACTAGTGAGGGTATTTTTCAGAACCAGAGTATTGTTTCTATTGGATAGTTAGTGTTACATTCAACACTTTATTTTGTACAGATATTCAAAACAGCCCGCTTCACTATCATAACCCATCCTACCTAACACCACATTATTAACCATATCCACAACGTTATTCTCCACCTGGAAGACAGAAAAAAATGGGTTCTCCAAATTATAATATTTTCACACCTTCACAAACAGTAAAAAAAATTTAATATAATTTACCAATTTTGTTGTCCTCGAAATTGAGCAGAAATTACAAGTTTATGTAAAACAAGCGAGGAGAACCAGCGTCCTGGGGGGGGGAGAGATACTTTTGTCTGCCCCCAAGCTTAGATTTCAACCCCGCACTGTGATTTGTTTACCACTATTTGGGATTTCTATTGTGTCACACTTTTGAATTTCATTTATATATCGTATACAAGTTTAGAGGTTGAATTTTCAACCTGTACTAAACTTGCTTTGATTCACAAGAGAAGGGATTTTATTATTGAGATCAAGATAGCAGCTATATAATCAAAGACATTATGCTTGTAATTTATTTATTTGCACAGCAAGAGAAGAAGCAGCGGTATTATAAACGGTTATTGACCATCCCCTCAGTCAGAGTTTTCTCGCAGTTACGTATTTCCATTAATTTACTTTGTTATTCTGTAACATTTTGCTTATTGTTTTTGATATTACGGAAAATACAATCCAAAAATATTGGACCTAGGATCCAAGAGGCCAAGTTGCAAATCTATAAAGCGCACCAGTCTAAATTTTTCTTTTTAAAGTCGTGAGAAATTTAGTCCTAAGAGAAGAAATAAATAAATATAAAACGGTGGTCAAATTCACACGCAAGTTTTGATTAGTTTTTTCGACAATAATTCACGGTAATCAAAATAATTAAATTGTGAAACATTTTATCCCTATCTAAAATAATATTTTTCTATACTTTAACAAACCGACATATGATATACATAAATACGTGTGATATACTCGCCATCCAGACAACTACAGATAAAGGCAGATTAACAGCTATTATCCACATTCATAGGGTCTGTATAATTAATTTGTTAGCAATGTTTTAAAGGTTTGGTTTATCTCTCTAACGGTTTAGATATTAAGTATGTCCAAGCTAAGAAAAAGTATAAAATTATCAGAAAAAAGAGTATTATTTTTATATTTAAACTTTCAAAATCTTTTTTCATATCCTCCCATTTTTCATACAAAAAAAAATATCTGGGTCAGGGCTGACAATTTGATGTATTATTTTCACACAGAAAATACCTCTATGAAAATTCATGAATTACCATGGTAAGTCGAACTTATACAATGCATAGTAGCTCTCGGTTTTACAAGTCCAAGGGTATACGTGGGATCCATCCTCAGTTTTATATTTATTAGATGATGTTCTAATAAGTTTAAGAACAGGTCAAAGGTAAGAAAGAGTAAAAAAGGAGTAAAAAAGGGTTTAAAAAGGTAAAAGAAAGGTAAAATTTTAAAACGTAGGTATACCGACATGCGTTTTTATAAGAATTGGTCAGAGCTTTCTTAGCTACTTATTATGGCGGTCCTAGCCCTGGGACCCACCTGTCCGACTCACGGGTTTCCTTTTGATAAAAGGTGATTGACAAGGGATATCATACTCCACACTGGGTGGTAACTTGAAATGGAAGTGTCTAGATCTAGAAATGTAGGAGAAGAATAATGCAAAAATGCAAACCGGCCAAGTTTTATATCAACGGACAGATAATTAATTAACTGTGAAGAATACTACCACGATTATTTGGTACCCGAATAAATAATACACAGCCCCCTACTCCAAGATCAATGTCATTGAAGGTGTCCCACTTCTATAAACTAAGCCCACTCCAGAATCATACGCCACTATTTAAGAATACTCACTAGCCTACATTTTAGATTAATTCTAATTATGAAATTTCATTGTTGAAAACAAAGTTTTAAATAAATAAGATTGTTTGGCAGACAACTCTCTATTTTATACTAAAATCATTTAGTCAGTTTCCATTTGGAGTACAATCCTAAAATCAGTTTTAAAACTAAGTTTACTCATTTTTTGTAACTATTTAATTTTAATTGACATTAGCGTAATTAAGTAACAATTATAAAGCTTTATCAATAGCTTCATTTATATTATGAATTAGATACACATTAACTGTGTTTCTTATATTGTTAGTTTCAATTATTCGAGTTCTTACACAAAAAAAAACACTAAATTGGGAAGATTATTATTGTTGTTATAATTTAATAGGGCTGTGATAGTCTACTAAGAATTAATATAGTAATGATTGGTACAGTAAATTTAGTATTTTAAATTGGATTTTTTTTTTTCTTAACTACAAACAACAACCCAAAAAAAGTTCATAACAGTTAGGCGCAAATAAAAATAATTGTCTTAACAATATAATAATAAAAATATAGATACACATACCTGAATCATTGAATGGTCTCAATTATTGACAAATGTTTTCATTATAACAATATTTTTGTATCTTATTTTTAGCTGATTGGACTTATATTTTCCTATTTATTATTCATCTTAAATGATGCGATATCGTGTATATTTAGAAAATTAATGTACTAATGATAATACCTAATATAAAAACGAATTATTACAAATTATTACCGCCCCTTCGTGTAATTTAAGAGCCATTTTTTTTAACGATAAGGGAAATTTGCATTAAAATGCACCGTCAGGGGACCAGATGTTCGCCCTGTTGTGTGAGTACCTCTCATCCCAATAAAACACTACGGTCCCAGGCATTGGAAAACTCCTCTCGGGAACGCATCTCTGCAACCTGCTTTCAAGAGGGTGCCATCGTTACGCACAATGGGCGCATTACCTATCATTCTAAAAATCCACCGACATGTAGCTATTCTGGTGCTTTATAGCTTGCTCTCATTCTTTTTTTTGCCTTAGCACCCTCTTGCAGAAACGCAGCGAACAGCGCGTCCACGAATTCGGGACATGGGACAACATATCTTCTATAAGGATCTTCCGGCGAAACACGCCCCGATAGCCTGCCCTCCAGCTTCCCTTCTCGTTCTCCCGATTTCCCTCCCACCTTCTACATTTAAACGAAGTGTTGTGCCGGGCCATCGGTACTCGAACTCAGAATCCCCCCCGTACTGGCATTCCTGACTCGGGGGATCTTCCCCATTCTGTTGAAGGTAAGAAGTCGAAACAACCTAAACAAGTTCTATACCTCTCGATGCTCCTCTTTCTGGTCTGATCCCCTCAGATACATCTTATGAGTCTCCTAAAAGACCAATTGTTTCTCGGACTCTTCCGTCTCCCCATCGAGTAATTTAAGCCATAGTACCTTAAATAATCATGTAATCAACCCCCCCTTTTGTGTCCTATGCCCAACTGTCAATACCACGGCAAAATTTAACAGTTTAATTTATTGCGGCTGTCTATGTATAGTTGACAATTTCCATTTAAGAGCGCTGTGGTATAAATTTACACGCGATAGAAAGAATTACTCTAAGATCCCGAGAAATCTATAGGATTAGAGGAAGAACACTAGCTTCTCTACTCGACGTCTGCACCTTGTTTTTCTCAGTTGTGGCTTCAAAGAACTGCAACTAGATCCCCCTCTCACTCCTTCCAGACCGAGCCGGGTCCGAACGTATCACCGTAGATAACACGATCAGGCTGATTGATCGGTATCTCGAACCAACAAACATATGTCCAACGTCAGCTCGACGTCCTAGTTTAACAAAAGAGGCCCCTACTTCCTACCGCCGATTCAGCAATAAAATAATTTGACAACTATGGTACATAACAATAAGGTGTAAATAAATTGTAAGGAAATAAAATGTCGCATTTTATTAGAAAAATTAGAGCCATTTCATTTAAGTGAATTATACATCTTTCAATTACAACAATTTAAATAACAATACATTTAAACCGCGCATTTAATCTATTAAATATAACCTATATTTACAATATAGGTTAAATTGTATATATAATATATATATATATATATATATATATATATAATATAAACTTCAATAAACATTGAATCGCAAAAAGTACTTGCTCCGCCGGACAAGTACTTTTGCGATTCAATGTTTATTGAAAATTAAAATGTAGGCTATTGCCATTTATACAAATTTAATAAATATATATATATATATATATACAATTTATATATATATATATATATATATATTTATTTATTTCAATTGAAATTCTTATTCATTAGAATTTAAATGAAACTTACAGTTAAACTAAATAAAATGGAAAATACTCAACACTCATAATACGAGTAATATCTATATACTTTCACCTGGCAAGTGAGAGATCAGGATCGAGTCTCGGCGGAGCAAGTACTTTTTTGTGATTAAAATGTTTATTGAAATTTCATTCGTCTTTTGCCATTTATACAAATTCAGTTAATAATGATATATATTTCATAGCATTAAAGTCAGCAAGATATTAAAATACCATATTAGTTTTATCACTATCACTAGAGCTACTAGTGGAGGTAAGTGATGATCTCAAACTTGTTTTTGCTATAATTCTGTGTAAGTGTACAAATATTATTAAAATTATTCTGTGTAAACCTCATTTCTAAACTTTTTTATATAGCATTGGAATTGTTTTTAATATTACTGAGGCCCATTGATATTGGAGATATATATATATATATATATAATATATATAATATATATATATATAGTTCATTCTTATTCATTAGGATTTTAATGTAACTTACAGTTAAACTAAATAAAAACGAAAATACTCAAAACTCATAATACGAGTAAAAAATACCAAATATTATAATAACAATTATTAACACTTTAAATTTCATTAATATTTACACACACAAAATACAAAAATGTTCTTAGGCAGTTGATCTATTGTGACTGTATGGAATTTGTAAGTTTTAGAAAAAACAAATTTCAGTATTCAATATTACTTTTAAAAAAGGAATGTTTTTTGTTGGATTAAGGACTGCTGTTATTTGGAAAACCTTTCTTAAAAATACTATTGAAAGAATTAAATCGTGTATCGTAAAACACCTCTTTTCTCTGAAATATTAAAACTCCAAACTAACATGTCTGAATAATGTTTCTAGCTAAAAAGACAGTAGGATATGAAATCTTCAAATATAATTTTTTCTACGCTAATGCATTTCAATACTTTTCTATGTAATGTATACAATTATTTACTTTATTTTTTAAAGTTTTTTATACACATGTAATAAATAGTTTTAGACTGGTTCAAAAACTTAAAAAAATCTAAGAAATGAAACAGTGAAATGCAATGAAAAAACAGGAAGAAGGCTATCCTCAAATACTCCCTTTACAACGTTACTAAGTTAGCTATTTTACAACGTACTACTTCTTGAGGAATCACATTAAATATTAAAAATCTGCCGATTAAGAATTCTACCCACAAACAAATAAAGCATTAATCTTCATTTTTTATATTTTATATATTGAAAATATTTAAATTCCATCGAAATGAAAATAAGATGTTATAATTTAAATTCTTTTCTGGATGTCCGCAGGTAAGAACGACAATATATTGTCCCACTCCGATCCAAAGACGGAGACTAGTTCAGTGACGTTGCTGCCGCCTAAGTCCACTACAATCATGATCGCTCAGTCCGAGGATGGCGATGTCACTGTCAACGTCATAGCTCGTATCGGCCTCCGAGGTCTTCTTTGATTATAGGATACCCATATCTGAAGGACACTGTAATTATAAATGACATAAAACGACATGCCTATAATGATAAAATAACTATAAGAACTTGTTTTAAAAATCATAAGTGCAATTTACAAGTATGTTTTACAATCTACAATATCAAGGGTTATTACAACCCTTGAAGGTCTCATATGTTAAAGACCTTTTTACATAATATTACATTTAAAAACTAAACATTCAAATGCAGTAAAATATTAGGAACAAAATGAGTTCTTTTCATGGTAATTAACTGCTCCAAGTATTGACAGTTATGTTAATTTGAGATATTACGTTCAGCGGAATATTAAATTAAATTATTTTTTTATAACTTTATAGTACTGTATCGTGAATATATCAATCTCACTGAAACACGGCTAAACCAACGTCAGGTTTTCAGATAAAGTTAAATGCATTCCTTATATAATCAGTATAGTTTGGAATATTTTTGAACTTGTTTATGTATTTCAGATTTCTGCAATTGCGTTCTTTTTATATAGCGTCGTTTGATTGTAGTGGATGGTCTGGATATACGTGAATCCAAAATCCAGAAACTTAACCATAGAAACAATAAAGACGAGATCCTACGGTACACATGGGACTTGGAGCTTCAATGCCCCAGACAACTTCCGCCTGAAGATCGGCTCTGTCAAACACGTAGACGAAGGCTTCTACAAATGTGACTGGAATCCTTATCACAAGCAAGTCAACCAGGTCTTCCTAAAAGTAACTGGTCAGTACACTCGATTGTAGTAGTTCCAGCTACAGTAGTGAATAATGTCCACACACATTGTGTGTCTTCTATACTTATAGGAAAAATATGAAATAAATACATCAAAATCTGTATTTCTAAATTAGAAAATTGTCAAAAGAAAAGTTTATGCATAATATCAAAAATATAATATATGAAACAACATTTTATATATATATATATATATATAATATATATATATATATATATATATATATATGTACATATATACATATATACACCTACACCCACACTCGCACACACACACACACAACACACACACACACACACACACACACACACACACACACACCACACACACACACACACACATAGTATTTTGTGATTTGTGATTAGCCTGTTTTATTTACACGTGTTAGTAAGTAACTGCTCCAAGTATTGACAGGATGACTGGTCGCCATCTTATGATCATGCGACCAGAAGACAAAATAACTGTGACCTGACTTTAACTAATTAATTTATACAATTATTAGTTATCTATAAAAACCCATTCAGTATTTTTATTAACTTATACATATTTGTGTCATTCTATTTTTCACTAATTTTTAATAAACCTTAAAAGATGATAGTACGAGTAAGTAATTCATAATTATTTCTTTAATATTAATTAGGTCTTTTAAATGTATAAGAATTACGTCATGTACTAGTACCTCTTTTCAATGGATATAGATGTGTTTATAATATTACATCTAAACCGTGTTAGGCAATATTCGTACTTTCAACCTAATGTTTACTCTTAAAACTGAGTCTGTATATCACACATGTTAGTGACGGTACCAATAGATCTTTTGTAGAAGAATTAAGTTGTATTTATTCACTTTAATGAGGGGGTCCATTATAATCTTTAAGCTCCACATAGCAGTGAAAATTATGTATACATGAAGAGCTATTCCTTAATTTTAACTTCTGTTTTAAATAATATTAAAAAGAAATATGTAGTGCAGGATATTGTGTTACTATAGATTCCAATTTGATATTACATACACCATACACAATCAGGCAATTGCATTAACAAATCAGAAACTTCAATGTAAGTGCGTGGTGTGGACTCTCACACCGACAATAAAGGGTATTGTTTTAATTTACAATATTCCTATACATTATTTATGTAGTCCACAGAATTTATCTATGAAGAGATTAATGGCCTGTAAATATATTATAGAAGAAAATCTCTCTAAGATAGTTTTAAACAATCCAGCCTAATTAGAGTAGATATACAATCATCCTATTATCTCTCTTTCTTAACCGCATAGGAATAATAATATTGTGTTTAATTTTTGGATGATGACAATAATTTGGAAAATTTAAAAGTGAGTTCCAATTCATAGCATAAAAAATTTTTCTCCTGAAAGACACAAATCCGTCAACTTTTACTATGTAATATAATGTCTGGTAATTTGTTGTTGTTTTACTCTTTCTGATTAATTTCATTTCACTGAAAGAATAACTTCCATAAATATCGAGGCAAATTGAGTTTATTTTACTAGTTGGTTATTTAAGTTGATAGATGGGTGATAGATATATTACCCAGTTATTATGCTCGGAATTTCTACACAGTTTTATACTCTACCTACACAATCATAAGAACATGGTAAACCCTAATTATTACAACGTCAAAATAAAGTATATACGAAGCAACATAGATATTGAAATAGATACTTTGTGTCTGAATCAGTATATAAAATACAGTAGCAAAGAGGACACTTTTTTGAGAAAAGTGATTACCTCACAGTCACGCCATAAAAAGACAGGTACTGAAAGACTAAAATGGGTTTTGTCTTATAGTATAAAAATTTATTAACTTCACTATAAGTCGTTTGTCCTGAACTGCTATTTTGTTGTTTCTGCCATAAATGTACTGCCATTATTTTACTATTACTAATAATATATATAGTAACACACTATTGTTGCAGACTGACCAAAGGACACGATAGACCTGCTTTGGAACGTACCGTCCTAAAGATACCGTAAAACAAGGCATTGTGAAAGTAAAACACACTAAGTAACTAATAATGTATTAGTCATAAAATAATTATAGTGTTAATGCAACTGTTGTAATAGCAATGAATATTATTGATTTTTGTTAACAATATGTAAATTATTTGTAAGGAATAAACTTAACGCATAGATAATAGATATTAGAAAGGTGAGAGACAATTGATATAAGTTAAATATGCACATCTTAAATTTTCTTCATCTACATATATATTTATTGCACAACTATTCTGTTCCTCAAATAACCTGTAAAAATTTGTGTTTCAAGTTATTATATATAGAACTTTAATGTTTTCAAATATATCTAACTTCAACTTTCTTGACCTATTTATATGCGTGTTTTATTAATTATTGGTAATTTTTACGTTTTCTATGTTAACGTTTAGAATCTTTCTACATTGCCGATTTTTGGTTTCCTACACACTTGAAAATTGATATTTTTTTCTTTATAAACACTAAGAAATAGTATTTATCATGTAAATAATTAGCATACGTACGTCCTAGACTATTTCTTTCCTTATTTCACTATCTAGTTTCATACCTTACATAACAGTATGGACAAGCTGTGTGACAAAATTAATTGAATATAACAAGGAATTCAATTCTTCTAATACACAAAATATTACCAATTAAGATATAATTCAAACGGATTTATATACCCTATTGCAAGGAGGCGCATCCTAATAAATAAATCTTATCATTCGAAACTGATAAGAATAATTTCAGTTAGACTCTGTTGTTACAGAGTCTCTGCTACGTGCAGACATATTGCCTGGAACAAATATCCCTAAATGGCTTTAAACTTACACAGCCAGGTAAAATGGTGCGTTTATCAGGATTGTTTTATCGTACTATCAAATATTGGAATATACGGTTTAAATTAAAATCGCGTATCATAGCTGTGGGGGATTATAAATCATTCTATTTAGAAACTGAATAATGAATTAAAATTTAAGTGTCAAGTAAGGGAAAAACAGTTAAACAATCTTAAAATGACAAATTTTATCAAAAACTTATAATATAAAATATTATAATATAAAAACAATAATTATTTCCCTAACGCTATCAAAATCAAAGAATCAAAGATTGACCATAAGAATTAAATCGAAACACAGTTATGAAACCAAAATTTTCTCTAGATTTGAAAATAAATTTAAGAACATAACCCCACCCCCCCCCCCACCCCTATCGAAGAAAGATACAATGAATTTATTGCGATGTTATTTTGAGTGAGTGATCAATACTAAAACAGCTAACAAAATAGAGTAGACATCAGGTCACAATTAAATTACATAGAAATAACACTGATAGATTGTTAGTTCCTAACTCGTAATTACCAATCTTTAAGTGGATGTACCGGGTGTATTTTTGATCAACCTAGAAAGTTGCAGAGATGGAGGAGAAGGCTCCACGTTTCTACACAAGGGCTTGAAGTGATTGCATGATTCCGCCCAAATAGTTTCACTACGGCTAGAAATGCTAACGGAGAAGGTGTTCAAATAATGTCTTTAAAATGCCGTCCTTGCCAGTAGGAATCTATAGAAACGCGAACATGGGTAATTTTATAGTGAACTCTATTGCTTGGGTGGTAAAAGTGGAACACACCTCAATGCACGCATATACGAGTAGATTGTGACGTTGGATACAAGCGCATTCAACACGATTCGGGGTGATGGAGCGATGTGTTGAAAACTCTTGAACGATTGTTTGTTCCTCGGCTATTTTAGGCAGTTTGCATTATTAGAAGAATCAGCTATTGTTAAAGATTTTATTGGATATAGGAAAAACCCAATTACTTAATAAAATTGATGATAAAAAGTTTCGTATGCATTGTTCATAATTATATTATTATTAATACATTAATTTCAAATAGATAAAACCGGTTTTTTGTTTTCCTGCTTTTTATCAACAACTAATTGCAAACTGTATACTTTGTGTATGTGTGTGTGGTATAAGAGAGAGAGAGGGAGAGGGAGAAAAGAGAGAGAGAGAGAGAGAAAGAGAGAGAGAGAGAGGGAGGGAGGGAGGGAAAGAGTACATCAATTCAGGGAAATTATATAACTCAGAGCAATTTTGAAACTTTCCAAAAGGATATAAATTCACGAAAATCATGAGGCTCTATTCAATAGAAGGCACTACGTGGCTCTATAACAGAATAGAGCTCGTGACAACTTGAACAATAGACAAGTCAATATCCATAGAGTAATCAATGGCATAGGATGCTCTGAATTGGATTTCACTAGTGACTGCCAAAAATACGAGCAATAGCCGTAACAACCCTATATGTGTTATTTTACCCATGTAACTGTGTTTATATTGTCTCTTTTGTGTTACCTATATAAGTATTGGTCAGTCACACAACATAAGACTCAGTTAAATTCATAACGTAACTTTATGAGTCAAATCCCTTAAAATTCATTAATTTTATTTTGAAATTTACTAAAAAATCTGTTGAGAATTGTATTCATGTTCTTTTGTTATTATATACTTTGCTTATTAGTTTTTCCTGTCCACACGGTATCTTGAATACAAACTGAAATTTCATTTAATTTATTTTATTTATTTACAAATACAATGATAATAGAATACACGAGAGGGTACCCACATAGCCAAAAGCCTGCATATGAGAACCGAGTCCATCTTCATTCGAGTTTGCAATCACAATAGTACTAGTTTACAATTTAAATGTCAGAAAAAAATTTAAATCAAATTAAAATATAGTATAGCCTTAAAGTTCTTCACGAATCTTCATTTGTATACTCGTATTGTCAAACAATAAGCTCAATATATGTGCGTGACGCACTATGTGGTTTATACGAGGGTTAGAGAATAAATACGCTTATAATCGTTTTATAAATAAACATGATGGCAACGAGAAAGTAGCAGAATAAATAAATTTGGGAACAGGCTAAGTACAATTATATGAGATTTTAACAATAGGCATATTGATACATATTGATATTCATACATTAAAAACAGAAATAACAGAATGAAAATTAATGTTAAATGTGAGTAATACGATTTCATTCAGCACACTCTTGCATTTCGGTAATCTCCCTACGTCACCGGAACATTTATAATTTAAATAGAGTCTCCCCCTCCGCACAAATCTTACTGTCCCCTGCATCTATTTGCTGGAGAGTATGAAGATATCCTGCTTTGTATATCTTCGGTAGGGTACATGGAAGTTGAGTGAATATGAAACATTAGGATGTAATGTAGACCATATGTACACGTTTCTTCTTAAACTGCACTGTATAAAATCTGCAGGTAGAATTGTTTTATGCTTATTTATTACAATATTTACATGAATACGCAAAAACATTTGGAATGCAAAAGATCATTGATATCTTCTAAACTCTAGATTTCATCACATATCTCAAGAACTAATTGCGTTTTGAAAAGAATAATCCATCACGAGCTATTAAACAGAATGTAGAGGGTAAATTTAATGAAGATTTACTATTTCATTATAAGTATCTTGTTCAGAAATTTAAATGTAAATTTCTGTAAAATCGGCGATATTCAACTTTATTCGGAAGACTATATTAGTTCATTCATAAATATGGTTTCTATATTTAAATAACGCAAACATTGTAATAGTTTGTATTTATGAAATCTCTTTCACAACAAACTTAATAGTACTTTTTGGAGTTAAAAATATATAAACCTTCAATATCAAAAGGTAGTATTCGGAAAATGATTACAAACTAAACAGTAATTACTAGAATAGATATAGTTTGAAACGATTAGACTCTTAATTCCAACAACATTCTCTTAATTAAAAAAACTGGATTGAAATTGAAAAGTAACAGTGTCCCTGGTATTCTTCGATATAGAGGTCATAAACAGTTAGTTTTATATCTATGCCATTACGGTGTACCAGGATCTTATCTAGCCGGATGCTTGCCGTTATTAATCAATTCTGAATCTACTATAAAAGGCTTCTTGTCCGCAATGAATAAAGGCGTCAAAATTCATTTTCACCATGCAATGCAGTCGAAGGTTGTTTTTGGTAACCATAATAGTTACAATGAGAGATCACAGAGTAAGTAAGTTTGTAGGCAAACTGAGAATAATCATGTACGATTGACTGTGTAAAATTGTTATTCCATGAACTATTTTACATCAGCGCACTCTTGTGTTGTCATACCCTTTTTACAAAACTTTTATAATTTAATCACTGCTACGAAAAGTATAAAAATTTTAACTGTATGATCAAAAATGCAAATGTACCGTATAGCAAGATAGCTCTTTAAATATTGTTGCAAAATTTATATTTTGCATTAAATTTTATTTATAAAGGAACAAGAATGTGTTCTATGTTGGACCATGTCTCACCATGGAATTCCAAGTTCCAAGAACATTGGAGAAAATTGAAACTATCCAGTAACTATTAAACGGTTTTTGATTGTATTATACACTATAAAACATAATGAAAGTAAAAAACGGCACAGTTTCTTAGCCCTAACTTCGCTTGGTAAAATAAAAAATTGCCTATCTCTTATATCGTTTTTACCCTTTTTAGTAGGCTGACAATATTTTTTTTGAGGCGAGTGATGTAAAACTGTCTATTTTGTATTATGAATGTCTGTAAACCTGAAAACAGAATATCTCGAGAATTAAAGAAGCTACGAGTTTGACATTGTACATTCAACCTATTACGCGACCAGAGGAATGACGTACTCTAACCTTATAAAAACAGTGAAGGGAATAATTTAACAAATTACGTTACGGACAGAAGAAAAAAAAACTAGGAGCTAATTTATAATCTTTAACAGGATCATAGGTTCTTATAGGTAACATTGATTACTTTGACATTAAAAGTGATAAATTTTTTATAAGTGGCAGGATTTATAAACCACCCCAGCTATGATACTTTATGTTAATCTTGACCGAATATTATAATCTTTGATAATATAGTAAACAATCGTCTTAAACGATCCTTTTGTTCGTGGCTCTGTAATTATATTGGTCCCAGGAAATGTGTCTGCACATAATATCAGAGTGTTGTGTGATTAATTAATATCGGCTATGAAAGCTAAGATTTATATAAATACATACACATCTATAATCCTAACATACTCCTAGAAGTGCAAAAAACTTGAAGTTTGGCACTTATAAATGAAAATGTCTGATAAATTGGAATTTCAATTCTTAAATCTCTCAAAACAATTTGTGAAATGTTGTATATTTTCACCCTTATAGGTTTTCTTCGAACACAGAAAGCGGCAAACCGTTAGAGTTAGCTCTAATGTGGCAGAAAATCGTTAGTGAATAATAAAAGTAAACTAAAACAATTATACAGACTTTTAGTGTTTTATGTGTTATACCTAAGCGACACAATGCTCGCATATTTAGAATTTCAGTGAGATTCAAGTTAAAATAATTATTATATGTATAACTTATTATTAGATGAGATTTGATCACAGACGTTAGTTAAACACAGTGTATACATGGTACTTGGTCACTAAAATTGCTTAGTTTTTTACAAAGTTAATATTGGATGTCGATGGTAGCTGTTATGATACCTATAATATTTCAACTGATTTATTTATTATATTTTATTTAAAACTGCTTAAAAGAGCATAAACACTTGATATTTTAAGAAGTGACGACTAGAAGTGAATAACGTAAACGTAGGTATAAATGGAACAATTTAAAACTACTCCTATTGTTCATATCGATTGCCGAAGTGAAGTCAACCTTAGTATAACCATAGATTTTGGGGTGTAGTATTCATGTGCAAAATTATTTATTTATCTCCAATGGTAAAAAATTTAGGGCCATTCTGATACTTTTGGAACACCGCTTGTAGGTAGGACAGTGAATTACTACCTACCAATTTAGTTTTGGAGACAATCAAAACGAATCTACTCCACGAAATCCGCTAAGAAATAAGCCAAGCGTATTATATATATTTTTTCAGCCACATAGAATGATACTTGTGCAATTACAAACAGCCGCTACGCCTAAAGTGAAGATTACGAAGTTCTTGTCACATTTGTTTCTCAGTAAATTGTTAATCGAATTGTTTTTAAAACAATTCACGTAAACTGATGACATAAAGGTCACGTGATAAAGATTATCCAGAGGTCACAACGACTCGAGACACTTAATTACACTGTAATTAAAGTTGTTTATGGTCAGTGCTGCAGCTTTCTATCGCACTGTGTATAACACCTTGTAATGCAAAACTGTATATAAAAACCGGGTCTCATCCATCGTTGTATTGCAGCTCAGAACATGGATGTGCGGTAAGTTGACTTCATCGTCTCTTCTTATCAAGAAATATCAATATTAAGGTAATTAAACGTAACATGTAAGCAGAATCATATGACTGAGATAATACGATTCTATCTGGAGACAATACATTAACTATAAACAACGTTAGATGCATTTGCGTTATTTTGCTTACTTGTTCATCAAATACAATGTCAAATATATATTATTTAATATATTTTAAACTTTATATAACATTAGATTTAAAATGCAATAATTTTGTCATCGAATATATTAAATATTAAATTCTATATACATGCAATGTAGTTATTGTTGATTTATTACTCAACGTCTGATGTAACATAACCGTGTAAACTTGTCCAAAGGTTATGTGCGATTAATCTAGTCTTGTATTGTATTAGTTATGTAAATGTGTAAGAAATCATATTCATGCCTCGAAATGAAATATTATTGATTTCTTTTATCTCTAAACTGAAAAATATAAAAATGAATCCGAAATAAATTAAATATTAAAATAAACTCGTATAACTACTAAAAGGTGTATAGCGTCCTATTAAATTGAGTAATTTATACAACTTAATATTATGTAAAAGCATACTAAGACATAAAAAAGAATAACAGATTATTTAAGAATAAATACAAAAAAATATATAATTTAAAGATTTATGTTGCTAGAGTCACATAAACCTACTCGTTCCAGGCAATGGAATGATAGATATCTCCATATTAAGAGGTGATAACATCAACCATGATTGGCGTTTTTCATTGCTGCTCATCGTGTCTCCTTGGTAGCCGCAACTGGTGAGTAAACTCTGTCTCCCTCACTATCTTCCTCTCTCTCTCGCAGAAGAGAGAAAGAAACAAGGGCCACTAATTCCAGATTTTTATACTGGCCTCTGTCAATAATCGCTTTAACGTTGTTCCACTTTTGAGTGTGTACTATTTCTTGAGGAATCACACTAAATACTTCAAACCTACCTATCAATTCAACTAAATAACTAATAAAGCATTTAATCTTCACTTCATTTCGCTCATGAGTTAATTTAAGGGGGCAACGTACCCAAAAAATTGATTTTTTCTAAAAAAAAATTTTTATTTTATTTTTTAGTTTCTAAAATGTTTGGAAACAATAATCAATTATTGGTTTTTGCATTATCATTGCCAAAAGTGTGTTTTTTTAATAAAATCTATTAGCGTGTAGAGCTGATTTTTTTTCTCCTCCAGGCGGGCCATTATAAATGACAAGCTTTATATCATATTCATAATATATCATATAACTATTCATTACTAATGTATTTTATTGCTGTATTCAGTATATTAGGAATGTCATAGTTTTAGAACTTACTAATATCCCAAGCTTTTTACGTATGGTAATCACTCAGTAGATCAGCTGTTGTCAGTGATCAGCTGTTATAGTTCCAGTTACTGTACTACTAACCTCACTTTGTGAATGACATGCGTTTGTGTGTTTTGTTGAACAATTTAGTGATTTCGACTATTAGTTTTGATTTAGTCATGAAGCAATCAACAAAAAAATGAATATTCTAGAAACAAAATTAGTAAGAAAAACTTGAAGTATAAAAAATACCGTCAGCAAGTTAAATTGAAAAAGATGAAAAAGGAAGAAAAGAAATTAAAAAAGAAGGTGGGTACCTATGGGGCTGGACTCTTTTAAGTGTAAAATATGTTTACACTAAACACAAAAACAATGATTATGTAAATAGTCTTTACTTTTCATATTTAATAAACATATGAAGTTTTTTTGCCTTTTCCCGTAATTTGTTTTTTTCGTGTTTTCCAACACGTATTACAACGTAACTTCTTTATTTATTGACCTAGAGACCTCATATTTTGTACATATGATCTTCAATATATATTGCACAAAGTGTAGTATGGGATCAAGTATATTTTAAACTCCTAAATATAATTTTTTCAGTTTATAGAAAATTATAATTGTTTGAAAAAAATTTAAATAAAATGTCACTTACCTATTTTGATAACTACACAAAATTCCATACTACACTTTGTAAGGCTATTTATTAGCTTTAAAAAAATATATAAAAAATTAGAATAGGTGCAATACAAAAGCAGCTATGGTGTAAAACAAGAATTCTAATTTTCTTGAAGAACCCCCTCCCTTTCCCATGAAGAGGGGTGGGAGGGGGTTAATAATATATTTTCTTTAAACCCTGTCCTAGGGAGACACTTTAATGAACAAAAAGATTAATTAGTGGCAGAAATTAAAAAAACATGTTTTGGGTACATTGCCCCCCTTAAAATGTTTTTAAATGCTAACAAAATGAAGAAAAGATGTTATACGCCACATTGAAACTATTCCCGTCCCTCCATTTCCGTAGCTGACAAAACTACCTCGCTTCACTCAGACTCAACGACGGAGACGAGTCCAGAGTCACCAGTGACGGCGCTGCTGCGCCAAAGCCCCCCACAAACCATGCGTCCTCACTCCGAGGATGACTTGACATGGTATTGTCAACGTCACAGCTCGTGTCGGCTCCGAGATCTTCATCGACTGCAAGAAACCTATTTTTTGAAGCTGTAAATTATACAACATTACGAAAAAAATGATGGTATAACTACAGGAAGTTTGTTAAGAATCATAGTTTGTACTAAATTTGATACATTTTTCTTACGACTCGTATATTGAAGAAATCCCCACAAGTGTAATGGACAATGTTTTTTGTGCACTATAACTATTTGATATATTCAAAAACGTCTAAACTTTTATTGCTTAAAAAGTGAACTTTCAATTGTAGTGAATTGTAAGAGCCAACAGAAGCTAATATTTGTTAGGTTAATAACATCGACCTGTGTTCAAAATTATGTTCTTTGGAATATTACGTGTTTTTAATCTGAACATGAAATAATTTTTTTATTGGATGCAATGAAGATGTTGGTCTCAGATAAACACGTGAGGGTTAGAGATATTGCAGTTAAATTCATTCCATGATGAAACATTTATAGTTTGATTTATATTAATTTTTTTATATTAAATCGTATGTTCCTGGCAGATAGAATGGTGGTACGATATTCCGAAATCCGGAATCTTATTCACACAGACCGCAAGAAGGATTCACTTCGGACACAATAAAATGAGCTTGCAGTATCCAAACAACTTCCGCCTGAATATCGGCTCTGTCAAACGCGAAGATGAAGGCCTCTACTATTGCTTAGTTGTCTCTTCACAAAAGAAAATAAAAGAGACCTTTCTCAAAGTAACTGGTCAGTACAATCGATTGTTATAAATGGTATCAGCAAATGAGGAAGCTTAATGTAGTATATAAGCATAAAGTTGCCTTCTCAGTGTTCAATTCGAGTTATGAAAAATAATAAAATAGTAAAGTAAAGAAACAAAATTAACATAAATAAAAAGAAATTTACATAAATAAATATACATACATTTTTGAACATGTGATTAACAGGTAAAATAAATGCCTATCATGAATAGAGAAAGATTTATAAAGTAGATAATTATAATTTGTAAAACATTTAGTACGTAATAAATAAAATGTATTAATTCATCTTTTATTCAGACCATAGGGTGATTTTGATTTATTAAATTATGTTCTAAGGTATTTAAGTAATTTATCTTTCCATATTTGGGTATTTTGCAAATACCTTTCAGTGAATAACATTTTTTTTTAATTTAGATTGATGGCATAGTGCATGTTGGGAAACCAATTTACCATCCTATTTTTAGAAGAACAACGATGATTATTCATTCTTATATGCAATGGTTTTGTTGTCAATCCAACATAATTCATTCCACAATATCGCTACATGTTAGTTGATAAATTGAATTTTTAGTCTTATAATTCATTTCTCCTCTAATGGGTTACGTTTTTCATTGTTTTACTACTACTAAATGATTTGGACGATTATATATATATATATATATATATATATATATATATATATATATATATAAAGTATTACATCGTTTGTCTCTACAGGTTTGACACATAAACTTTTTTCTTAATTTTTAATTACAATAGGTTGCAATTTGGGCCGTAATTATTACCGTTAATAAAATTTACAATTCAATATAATATTAATAATTAAACTAATAGTGATAGCTATGTATACTCAATAAACTAGCTTTCCATTTCTCTTCAATTAGTTTTTAGAACATTGACACCATTAACATTAACATATTTTGCAAGATATTGTGTTACTAGTGAATCCAATCTGATATTCTTTAAACAATGAAATAGTTAGGTTAAAAAGTTAGAATCTTCGATATTACTATTCGGGGAGGACTAATTAATTTTTTTTAAATTAAAGGAATTTATTGAAACTTACAAAATTTATATTGCCCAAGATATTGTGTATTCATTTGACAACTTTTAGATATAAAGAGATTAATGTATTTTAATTATTTTACAGAGGGAAATCTCTCTATCGATAGTCTATACAAATCCAGAGCTGGTTTTAGTATATGCACGATCGTCTTGGTATTTCTCTTCCTTAACCATATAGGGCTGATATATCGGGAAATTTAAAAAACTAGTTCCAGAGTACGTCTCATGTGAGTCACAAATTCGTTTACTTTTACTTAGCGACATATGTAATTTGTGCTCTGTAAAACTTTTTAGATACTCTCATCTGACTGAAAGGATACCTTTCAGAAATAGTCAAATAAAATTACTAAATAAGAGAAGAGAGATTACTATATAAGACATAAGGCCCAATTATTATGTTCGGAATATCTCCATACGCATTAATTAAAGAAATGGTTACCCGAAATAATAACAACGACAAAATAAATCGTATACGAAGCATCAACGGTTGAAATAGGTTCTGAATATGTGTCTGAATGTGCTTTCATTACGCTACTGTTTACTGAGTATGTACTGTAACACTGTAAACACACTATTGTTGCAGAAGATGAAGATTTTCCAAAATTACAGAATTAGCGATTTTACAACATGAAAAACGTTAATTGTGTAATCTTGGAAAACTTATTAAATTTTAAAAAACATTAGTATTAAACTTCTTTACTCGCTATTTACTGCCATGCAATTGCATATAACGAATTACGTGATTCAGATCTATTGGTTTTCAAGATTCCAATCTAGAAAAGATCTGCTTCGTCACTTTTTTTTCTTCAGTAGTTATTTGTATTTATATTATATTTAAACATCCTTTAACGAAAAAAAAAATAGTTTTTACATGATTTCGAAAGATTTGTATCTTAATTATAGTAGATATCACAAAATCAGAGAATTTAAAACCGGGTGTTCATTTAAGTGATAGCAGGCATTCGAGCATTCGATAGCTCGTTGCAGTCTCAGTGGTAAAAGCACGAAGTATTTTTAAATGGTGTTCTTCTTAGTGGCAGCAGTTACTAGAGTATTTGTTTTACTAATGACCATTTCAGTTATATCATATATTGATCATTTTTTTAACTGATGGCCATCTCATTCCCAAAAAAGCAACGATTGATTTTGTAGCTCGTAAAAATTTCAGCGAGAGCAAACATATGAAACTTTTGTGTAGATCATGAGCTTCAGTGATATCCAAGACACAATACCTTTCCAGATTAAAAATTAGTCCAAAATTACAAATTTTATAATTTTGCACGTTAGCTATTGTAATAGAACGAACATGTATATATTGCCACAAAAAACTTGAAACTGATTAAACCTATTGGCGTACTGCTACGAAATATATATAACGTTGAAAATTTAATTCGAAAAGAGACCTATACCTAGACCATTTGACTCAATGAAAACATGCAAACACAGGCATTCTCGCATTTATAATATTATTGGGATGATTTTCAATCGAATTCTCACAGCCAATGTTCCGTATCACGTTATAAAAAAATTGTTATGGTGTAAGTATACGTCTAATACAATTTCCCAAAATATTGTAGTTCCTCCATAAAATACTTGAACTAGGAGCGTGCGTACCCGCTCAATTTCTGTTACGTTACTGAGTTAGTAACTTCCCTAAATAAAAAATCATATGGTGATTTTATTTAAGTATAGGTTCAGTCAAGTAACTTATAACTCAGAATTGTTTATAGTATCGATATAAAATATTTGTGTTCCCTTTTATTCACTGCTTTATTTTTTACTGTTATTTTAAAACCTGTTATATGTTTACTGATACATCAAATCATTAGTGATGCCATATGTAACATGCCAGATCAATCATAGTCAAACACAAAAAAGTTTAAATTGACGAACTGGAAATATAAAGTAAATGTACTGAATCAACCCAGTCTTGTGAGAGGCGTGGTACCAATCAGAAATATTTGAGTTGGGAAGGCGGACATAAATCAGAATTGAGATCAAGCACGGAAACACATCGCTGCTATCACTGCTGGTTCGTCATATGTTGTATTGATTGGGTAAAAATGTATGGTATAATTCTCCTTCCTGAAATATTAGACTAAAGAAAAACGTGTTGGTCAGCAAATATCTTGTTAAGTATACACCGATATTACTGCTAAAGTTTACACTATTTACTGTAATAATTCATATACTACGTGGCGTACCGCTGAGATTGAGAAGTAAAGGAATTTAATATCACTTACAATTGGAAATTAATTTATACTAAAACTTGGAAAAAAATGTTTAGCCTAATAGAATAAATTTTTAAAATTAAACCTTATAATAAAGTTATACTGTGACAAGCACGATTTATCACCACAAAACTGCAGTAAAATAATGTGTAAAAGTAATACATTCGTTCACAATAAAGCTGAAACATCTTGACTAATAATAACATAGTTTTAATTCCAAAATAAGCACAAAGGGTCTTAACGATTATCTGATCAGAAAGAAGAAGATGAATAGATTAGTGAAAGTGTCAATTCCCATAACTATGATCTCTCCACATTCCGCATCACCAAAGTCAAACCTCTGTCAATGCTACAGTCCCTTGAATACTATTTTCAGTTAATTAGCCGAAAACCTATTTGCGTTGAAAAAAAGAGTTAACTTTTATTAAATATATAGACAAAAAAGGATGTTTCTTTAAAAAAAATGCCATCGTTGGCTCCGCTAATTTTGGTGGGACTCAAGAAATGGGTTGGTATATTTTCACTTGCAATTTTCAACATGACTAGCTTAAAACAATCACCAGTCACATAAATAAAAAGCTATACTAG
The DNA here is from genome assembly GCF_021130785.1 of Homalodisca vitripennis. Classification (NCBI taxonomy): domain Eukaryota; kingdom Metazoa; phylum Arthropoda; class Insecta; order Hemiptera; family Cicadellidae; genus Homalodisca; species Homalodisca vitripennis. The sequence continues at coordinate 100,353,144 of NC_060214.1, forward strand.
CTTCAAATAACGATGTAAATATTAACTAGTTACCTGAAAATGTTTAATTTCAGTAATAAAATACAAAAACTATTATGTTTACTTACATTTATTCGTACTTTAATCCTTTCGGTTACTCTACAGATTTGAACTCCTACAACCTCTGTTGACTATACATTTTTATGGAGAATTACTTAATTGATTACATTAAAAATTACGTTGTGTGTTATAGTATGTGATTAGGCTCTCGGGTCCAAGTCTGCTAATAATAGTGGAACGTGAAGGAAAGTAATATAAACACGCATCTTACTTTAATCCGTAATAAAACGCACATCCTGTAGCAAACATATTACAATTTTAAAAAAAAATTATTTATAGCACAATGAATTACATCAAATATGTGTACTTCATATGAATTGTTTAAAATTATTTATTAATTAGACAACATTGTACAAATTAATAATCGAAACAGTTAACAAAAACATCACAATCGTATCACTGATGTATGACGTTTAGCATCCAAAATATAAGTTCATACAACATATATAACTATATGTCATAATTAAAAATCAGTCATGTGTCACTATCTTTTAATAATGTACCCTGTCATAAATATGCAAATTTGATTATACAATATACCACATTCAAATAGCATGTAGCCAGAGGTACTGAATTGTTAATCAAAGCTTAAAAACAGTTTTCTTCCACAAACGGAATTCTTGAAATCCAATTTCAAGTTGCTGTATACACATCGACGCAGTTTTTTCTTCTGGTAAGTATCTTTTATTAAAAACATGGGCTGGATTATGATCTGAACAGTGAACATGTTATAACACACACATATTATAACATTAACATGTGTGTGAGCTGTGTCTGTTTTGCACCGGTATCTGTTAACTTCCTTCCAATAATACAGCCACATTGCGTTTGAGGCGTAATGTCTAAGGTACTAAAATTTTACGTAACAACTTGGTATTCGATCACTAATTTTACAATTATTATTACTGTATGCCAATGTATAATATTAATCTCTCGACTATTATACATTGTAGGATGGTTTAATCCTTACAATTATGTAAAGTACTAGCAAATGTATGTATGATTTTGAATAATTTTTATTTTGAATTTTCTTGTTTAACGCAAATGAAAATGTGGACATTTACGTTGAAAACTGAATATTGTTTTATAACATGGTATTCACAACAACATTGCTAGACTTTACTGAGTAATGCCAAAAACTCACATACTCATCCTGCGCCGTATGGCGTCTGCCGCAGTCAACGTGTTAAATGCTTTTAATAAAAAATAATACATATAAAATCACTTGTAAGGCATAAAATCGACAGCTAGTGAGGTTTATAGATCCTTCCATTTAAACGCAAAATAATAGATTTAATTTGAGGCTGAAGTAAGAGAAAATCTTTCACTATTTTGCAAATATGATCTCTATGACCTGCAACAACCATAGATTATGAATGAGTATCTCATATTATTCCTTTAGTCCCTTCTAATAACTAACGTAAAACGTGAAACAATTCTTCCTTTTATTGGTATTAAAGACAAACAGTATCATACGAAAGACATCTAAACAAAGTTACCAACACAGAGTCACTCTACAGATTTCAATGTCTTTTTAGAACATTCTACTCGTAAAAATATGTGATGAATTCAAATCAGTGTTCCATTGTGTCATTGATCAATACTAACCCATTAAATAGAAACAAAATTAACAGTTACCAACACTGAGTCTCTACAGATGTCAAAGTAAAGTTAATGTCATTTTAGAAAATTTTACAAGTCAAATTATGAGATTAATGTAACTGAGTGTTCTGTTGTGTCATTGATCAATGCTAACACGGCTAAAACAATAGAGACAAAACAAAGATACGGGTACATGGCACTGAATCAAACTGATGGGTTGTTGAGGTTATATCTCGTTGTTAGTCAATGGAAATCAATTCCATCAATGGAATTCAATTAAGAGCGTCATACCCGTTGATTACCCTATAGATATTGACGCCTATTGTTCAAGTTGTCTCCAAATCTATTCTGTTATATAGACACGTGGCGCTTCTATTACAATATAGCCTCATAAACTGCATCAATAATATATTTCTGAGCAGTTTCACAATTGCACTGGGAAATACAACACGTATGTATATCCCTGTACATCTAAAAGTATTGAAAAATTCTTGAATAGAAATCAACAAAATGTTATATATTATAACTAGCTGTTCCCTGCGGCTTCGCACGCTTTTTGTTAGCTTTGCTCGTGTATGAGCACTTCTGGTTCAAGTTAATTATATTTTTCAACGCCGTTGTAGAGTTTAACTTGTTGACACTATCAAGAAAATCTGCCAAAAGTGTATGTTTATAGCCATTTTACACGTACATTGACTTAATTATAAAGTGGTCTAACATTCAAGTTTTAAGGCCAAACAGAAGTTTATTTGAAAGACAAATATACAAAAAAACTTAGCGCCTTCACATAATAACCAACCTGTAGTGTGTGGTTATTAAACACAACTATCTCGTAATTGTAGTTTACAATGTGCAGGCGCTTTAATAACTTGTATATTTTTGCAGCGCCTCCTGGTAGTGAGTTACATCAATAGGCATAGCACATAAACATTCTTCGTGGAAAAATAAACATACATAGAAATTTTCATAATGATCGGTCAGATAGTTTTCTGAGTATATACAGTAAAGGACAAACACACAAACATTAATTTATTATATATAGATTAATGTATTTACCCTCAGGGGCGGTCTTACTTTCAAGGCCGTACGGGTAATGGCGACCCCGAGGTACCCTAGCTAATGCTCCAGATCCCTTCTCTTCTTGTTCTGGAGGCCTATGGCTGGCACACTTTTCTATGTGTCAGCCTATCTCTCTTCTTCACTCTCTTCTATCTGAGGTAAAGTTCCTCAACTCTTCGATCTAGAGTTTCCCCTTTCATTTCTCCCACTAGGGGCCAAGCCACGGTGGAACAGCGTAGGCCAGGGCTGAATGGCTGGTGGCAAACCAGTCTTTACTATGCGGACCTCTGGACACCGGCGGACCCTCCAGTTTAAAAGCAGCTTACCCAGGCATGCGGGGCTCTGTCTGGGTGGACCTTCCATTCCCTAGCTTCTCGTGGGAACAACATGGAAAAAACAAACACAAAAATCAAAACAAAACCAACCCTTGAAAACAGTTCCTGAAGCTGTTTCAAACCTACCTCTTCCTGCTGAGGTAGCTCCTGAAGCTACCTCGCACATACCACCACCTGGCAACACAACTCAAGAGGTTTGTTATGCCAACATCCCTACCTTCTCCACAACAAAGTGCCTTAGGAACACAGGAGGTTCCATTGCACACTGAAGCTCCCATACATGGCAAGGCTTTATCTGAGGAAGGCAGCACAAGCGCTGAGGAAGCAAAATCCCTTCAAGATATAGAAGATCAGCTCCTCAACAGCCCAAGCACTCCCAAGTCTACAGGTACGCTGGATGATGCCACAGAGCAACTCGCAACCTTAGAATGAAGAGGCCCAATCTCACCACTGCTCAAAGAAGAGAAGCACTAAAGGCTAAAACTTTCTCGAAAAGGGTGAAGCTTTTGACCCTTCCAAGTGGAGGAGGGGGAAAAAGAAGAGGAAAAAGAATCAAGAACGGCAGGAGGTCTCAACTCCGGGCCCAACTGCGGGTGCCAAGGCGGGGGTGGGGTCGGCCAAGCGCCCCAGAGGCACTTTGGTCACCCCGCCCTCCGCGAGGGACCCGCAAAGAAGGCTAAGGAGGGAAACCCAAAAGCCCGAAGCCCACGATCCCGAGGCCTCTGGTAGCACACCCAAGGCTACCTACAGAGAGGTCGCAGCAATCAAAATGGCCATAGCCCTCCGAAGGCTACCCGGAAGCGAAGCTAAAGTGCAGAGCAAGGAGAAAGCCATCGAGGACGCAATTATGGAAGAAATCCAACCCCTGGAGGATGTGTTCCGTTCCATCGTTTGCGGGCACCTACCTAGAGAAAAGGTGTTTTAATTGCTTCCTGCATCAACGAACACACCAAACGTTGGCTGGAAGAAGTTATTCAAAGGATAAAACCTCTGGGAGATGACATCTCATCTGAGCAGTGGGACTGCGTAAGGAACATCTTGAGGTCCACTAGGGTGTTTTTCAGAGCTCACCCGAAGCTTCTGAAGAAGACACCTGAAAAGGGTACTTGAGATGTTTAATAAGCAGAACCCCAACCTGAATGTAAACGAGTGGAAAATCCTTCCATCCAAGCCAGACCCGAAAGGTTACGGATTCGTCTGCTTCCTGGACGAGGTCTGCTACAAGGCTGTGAAGGCTTCCAACTGTAGAGCCAACTTAGGACTTCTGGCAGGTCTCAATTGTCTCCTCGACAGTCAAGGACAATGCCACGAGTTTCTACAAATCAACCTCCAGCACAGTAGAGCTGCCTCGGCAGCCTTCTGCCAGTTCTTCCTCCAAAGGATTTGATCTGGCACTGATACAAGAACCATGGCTTCACCAAGGGAGAGTGGCGGGCCTAAATGAAACCAAGGTAAGTTAATTTACTGCACCTCTCTAAGGAATGTCAGAACCTGCATCCTGTTTGAGGAGAGGCTTGGATTTTCTAACCCTCAACGAATTCTGCTCCAGAGATTCTTACTGTGGGCACACTGACCTGGAAGAATGGAGGCACAGTGCAGAGCACAATTGTAGGCTCCGTATACCTGCCATATGATGCCAGGGAACTCCCTCCATCAAGAGACCTAGAAGCTCCTGGTGGAAGAAGCACAAGCCAGACGTCAACAACTTCTTCTAGGGTTGTGACGCCAACGCCCATCACTCTGCTGGATGGGGCAGCACAAACACTAACCCCAGAGGTGAGGCACTTTTACAATTTCTTCTAAGTAGGGACCTATTTATATGTAAATAAAGGTAACCGCCCTACGTTCGCAACACGAATTAGACAAGAAGTTTATTGACATAACAATCTGCACACAAGGTATACTTGGAATGGTTGATAAGTGGCACGTAAGCGAAGAGGCCTCATTATCGGATCACAGGTATATCCGCTTTAACCTGCAAGATGAGGCTGCAGAGGTCCTCTATCGCAATCCCAGGAGGACTGACTGGTTGGGATATAAGTCTGACCTTCAGTCACAGTTGGGATCGGTAGGCGGAAGGGTGCGATGCTTCACAGACATAGATCAGATAGCTTTCTGACCTGCAGAATGCTATAATCAATAGCTTCCACGACAATTGCCCATTGCGACGGGGGAAGAGTCGAACCAATACTAAGTGGTGGACTGCGGACCTCGCTCGCAAAAGGGCTAATGTCAGGAAAGCTGTACAATCAATGCAAAAGGAGCCGTATCTGGGAGTCCTATCATAGAGCTCTTACAGAATACAGCCTAGCGATTAAAAAAGCAAAACAAAGTTCCTGGAGGCAGTTTACACAGAAGGTAAATGAGTTAAGCGCGGCAGCTAGACTGCAACGCTTACTAGCCTCAAGTCCAACCGGGTCACTTGGGATCTTTAAGGTCCCAGGGAGGTCAACACACTTCCGGTCTAGTGATAGCCTCAAACTTCTCCTTGAGACTCACTTCCCTGACTGTATCTTTGAGAATGACGACACTGGAACGTCTGGTAACCGCGAGGCAGGCTCACGGCCAAGAGCTTGTCGTGGTAGCTGGGCCATTGCCAGAGGAGGATTGTCACTCTCTCTAAAGCCAAATGGGCAATTTCTAAATTTGCCCCTTTTCAAATCTGCAGGAGGGGATGGAATCTTTCCGGCCCTGCTTCAACAAGGGCCCGGAGAATCTCCTTACCCTTCTATGTGAACTATTCAGGGCGAGCCTAGCCTATGGGTACATACCACAAGTCTGGCGTCTCAACAGGGTGGTCTTCATCCCTAAAAAAGGGAGAGCGGACTACTCTGTCCCTAAATCTTTTCGTCCCATCAGTTTATCTTCGTTTCTACTGAAAACATTAGAAAGACTGGTGGAGAGGCACCTGAGAAAGGGAGTTCTCTCAGACACTCCCTTCATCGCAACCAACATGCATACCAGCAAGGCAAATCCTGTGAATCAGCACTGCACCAACTAGTCAGTAGGAATTGAGGATAGCCTGTCCGCCAAGGAATTGGCATTGTGCACCTTCATAGACATTGAAGGAGCTTATTCGACAATGCCAAATTCACTGCAATGGTAAGTGGAGCACAGCGACGTGGCCTCGAGCCAGCTCTGTGCCGGTGGCTTAGGGCCATGCTGTGCTCCAGACGGATCAGGGCCGATCTTAATGAAGTATCGCTTGTGATCGCACCCACAAGGGGATGTCCTCAAGGAGGCATCCTGTCACCTCTACTGTGGAACCTAGTAGTAGATGGTCTACTTGAGGACCTTACTAACAACGGAATCTATGTCCAAGGATATGCAGACGACATAGTCCTTATGGTACAGGGAAAATATACAAATGTTGTTGTTTGATATCATGAATACCAACCTTCAACATGTACACAACTGGTGTCAGGGAGAGGGACTGAAAAGTAAATCCCTCTAAGACAGTAGTTGTACCATTCACTAGGAAAAAGAACCTAGAGTCTCTTTCTAGGCTGAAACTCGCATCCTCACACAGCTGGAGTGGTCAAAGACAGTCAAATATTTAGGACTGACTCTAGATCATAAGCTTACGTGGAATGATCATCTTAATAATATCCTGCACAAAGCAAAGTGGGCGCTCATGACGTCCCAGGAGACTTGCAGGATTCTCATGGGGCGTAAAACCCCACATAAGCACTATGGCTTTACAAAAGCAGTTGTAAAGGCCTCAAATCACTTATGGTTCATTAGTCTGGTGGACAAAGGTGAATCAGGTAACTGCCAAAGCCAAGCTTGAAAGCTTACAAAGGCTTGGCACAATCTTTGTAAACCGGAGCATTCAGAGCAGTCCTCAGCGACCCTCGAGGTGGCTTTAGGACTTCTAACCTCTTGATGTCCATATAAAAAGCTGAAGCGCGTAAGTCAGCTTATCGGCTGATGGTTGCTGGCTTGTGGAGGAAATGGCGCGTCTAACGCGAGCCATGGCGCCATCACTGAAGCTGTAAACCCAAGCGCTATTCTCGAAATGGTCTCCGACACAATGAGAACGGAGTTCGTATTCAATAAGCCATTCTCTGTTGACTTCTACTCCAGAGATGAGTGGAAATCGCAAGATAACATCCCAACAATAAGAAAGAGCTTTGTCTGGTACACGGATGGCTCGCTTATTAAGGTAGAACTGGATATGGAGTGTTTAGTCAATCCCCTAGAACTGCCCTTAGCGGCAGTTTGGGTCGGAACTGCTCCATATTTCAAGCCGAAATCTATGGTATCCTAGCCTGTGCCAACCTAGGCCTCACCAGAAGGTACCAGGGAATGAACATCTGTATAATGTCAGACAGTCAGGCAGCTCTTAAAGCTCTTGACTCCAACAGCATTTCATCCAGGCTTGTGTGGGAGTGCTTTAAACACTCCTCTGCAAGCTTGGATCACGCAACTGTGTGCGTCTTGGTTGGGTACCGGGCCACACAGGCATAGGTGGCAACGAATTGCGCCGACAGGCTTGCCAAAAGCGGAGCAAGCATGCCATACACCGGTCCAGAACCGAGTTGTGGTATAAGCAAGTCAGCCGCTTACCAAAGTATAAACAAATGGTCCAGAAGACACACCGCGTGCGGTGGCAGAGTCACCAAGGACAAGCACTCGGCAAAAGACTGCTTGCCGATTCTAGCTCCGGATTCACCAGATGGCTGATGGGGCTGGGCAGGATCGGGTTAAGCAAGTGATTGCCTTGATCACTGGACACGGCCACTTCAGGAAACACCTAAACACTCTAGGTTTACGAAATGAGGCCTCGGAGTGTAGACTCTGCAATAAGTCTGAAGAGACTGCAAAACACATAATACTGGACTGTGAGAGACTGGGAGCAAGGAGAAGGGCTCTTTTCGGTGACAAACAACCAGCGACGAACCAGATGCTAGTATCGGGGGAAAAAGCTTCTTAGCCTAATTAAGGGCACGAAGATAGGCTTACCCCTCTAACATCAAAGGGGCACACAATAAGCTCAGGTTGACGTGTGAGGATCTATGAATCCACCCCCAATATCCCAAAGGAAAAAAAATGTATTTACGATAAATACTTATAGGAACTGAATCATTGATGTTAATGAGTTATTTGGTTTCTTCTCTACATTCTCCACCATCTCATAAAAGAACTGATTCTTCAAGTCGGTAAAACTGCCAGCCACTACCCGAGAACTACAAAAGTTCGTTCAAGAGCTTCCACCACAGCAAGCCTTGTTGGTGCGCTTAAATACAACGTTTCAACTAAATGTCTGTGAAGTGTGATGTACCACGTGTAACATCTACCACCTTTGTAATAGAGCCTACTATTAAATTACCCTCGATAAGCCATTTTGGCAGAGATACCGGAACGGACGGTATATTGAAGACATGGGTTGATTAGCTTGTCCATTAACATTTCAAGGTCTTTTGATAGTTACCTTCACAGATTTTATGGCAAATATATATTAACCCCCTATAATATGATATAAATGCTTACATATTATTATATTACCTATGAAATCCATTCTATTTAGATACATGATATTATTCACTTTTCACAAAGGCAGTCCATTTTTCTCTACGTTAAGAAGCACAGTTGTTAAAGTACGTTAAATAAGGAAGGAAATTGTTGTGAACGTTTGTGCAATAAGGAGGGTTGTACTTTAAATGGGGTTTATAAATACTACAGTTTTTATATTGGTATGGAAGTAACTATTCTATAATGTATGAAAATACCGAAACCTTAATATGGAAATTTGGTGTACTGTCATAATTGCACATTTAATCATTTAAAATAGATTGGTATTACGTACCATAACGTAACAAACGCAATAAGATTATTGGATTGTTGGAAGGAAATTGAGTTACATTTGCCAAAATATTTGCCAAATCATGTTATATTGCAATATATCCGCGGTATGGCCTGCAATTTCTATCCAATAGTCTGAGTATCTGATTCAATGGCTCCCACGATTTCAGAAACACTTGAACTACTTTAGACCAATGTGGAGGAACAAAATTAGTCGTAGCTTTCTTATAATGTAATACGATAGGTTTCTCTTATGCTTTTCAAATAGAATTAGTCATGCATCAAGTACCTATCTTGTTATTATGTAGAATATTTGTAACTCTCACAATCTTTTAATTTACAAAGGTATTGGGCCTTGAATAACAATGGAGCTTCAGCTATGTGCACTAGTTATAAAATCACTTATCTGCTTGTTGTGATTGAGATGGCCATCAGTTAACATGACGCTCATATATTGACATAAATGAGATTGCTAGTAGCTACCCAATTCCCGTGTCTGATATCGCTTATATCAACACAAGTTAATACAATTCTTTGATTGTGTAATATATACTATAATTTTAGAAACTATCCTTCGATAGGAATAGAAATGCAACTATACGGTTCGTTGATTGCTATTTTAACATATTCTACACACACAAAAATAATGAAGAAGTAGACAAAAGATGTAACAAAACATCTCTTTTAGAAAAGTATATTGAGGAAAAATAGGTCTGATTTAGATAGTTCGTTTCCGCGAAAGTTCAGAAAGTTCTAAAAAAAATATGTTATACTAAACTTTTTCTTTGATTGAAAACATTTGCGTATGACCATTAACAGTAACGAATGATACCCTATTAAAATGTTCGTTTCTAGTCATACTAGCTTTTGAGTCATTCAATATCATTGTAGATTTCATGACCGGACTCTATACACAAGGAAAGTTTAATTTTAGGTGTATGACAGCATATTCGTGCATGTACATGAAATTATACATATTTTAAACTATTTTATTTTAAAGTCTTATTGAATTTTGATTAAATGCTATGGTATTCTATTAGTTGTAAACTCTTCTTGAATGAATTTATTGGACTTATAATTAATATCTTACAATAAAGTTTAAATATTTAGCCAGTGTGTAATGTCTTCTATTTTATTCGTACATTAAATGCTCTCTAATAAAGTTATTATTGAATGCTTAAGTTATTACTTAAGCATTGAGTTATTACTTAATGCAAAGTTTTTAATTGTTTATTTAAGTATATTTTACATCTGATACAAGTACATTTACGAAACAAAACCCCAGGAAAATGAATAAGCGTGATATACATTAAACATTTAAATTATATAAATACTTATTAATTTGATTACTATTAGTGCAGTCATTGAAGCTAATAATACGGTCTTACCTCCGAATTTTTTTTTACTGTGAACCGATTTGCATGAAATTTTGGAATTAGGCTCATCTTACCCTTAACTTCAAAAGTGAAAATGATCCGGGTAGTTTATTATTTTTAAGGGTGTAAACAACCCCTTAATGGAAAAATTGACATTGAGCCATTTTATCGCTAGAAAACATGTCTAATAGTAAGTGGTGAAATTGTAAAGTGTTTTCTAAAACATTTACCTCATATTAAAATCATTTTCAACCCCTTGAAAATCTTACAATCCTTGCAAGCAACCCCTAAATTGAAAAAATCACAAAAAATACTTTGGTATCACATAAAAAGATGTAAGTATAGAGTAAGTAATATTTTATATTCTCTATAATAATTATCAAATTGTTAACCCCCTTACAACCCTTGAAAACTACCCCTTGATAAAAAATTAAAAAACCTTTTTATAAAAATGAAAAAGATTTAAATATTATTCCACACTCTCGAAAATAATTATCATATTCCTAAGCTTTTTTACCCTCAAAACTACCCCTAAATTAAAACAGTAAATATATATGATTACATATGTAAAAATAATTTAATTTAGAGTAAAAAATTGCCATTTATTGAATAAAATATTAACAATTATATAAAATTTCACTCAAATATATAATATACATATTGAGAACGTTGGTATGTATTCATGCCTACGTTTCCAAAATATATGAGCCATATTATGTATATTTATACACATTACAATAGTTTTGGGTCTCTATTATACTGCGTACTTTTCACATTGCTCCAAATATTTACACTCCGAAATTTTCAGTTACTAAGTAGAAAAAAATATGATAAGTTTTTTGGACCATAACTCCATTTTCATGCTATCACAATTTATAGAAAACCATTGTAAAGGGGAATTAAGAGAGCTACAACATACTTTATTGCAATATGTAGTAAAAAACCTTTTTCTAAAACGGTGAAGGGTTAAAGGGCTTAAGAGAGGCTGTGATTGCGCTGCCACGCGCTCTTTAAACAATCATATCCCCCGTCAATTTTCTGTTTGACCGAAAAAACAAAAAAAAACCAAATTGTTTGTCAGAAAAATACCTAAATTTTTCATCCTTACACTTTTATTACGTATCTATCGTAATTTTTTGATATATTATGAAAAAAGGTGGTTTTTTTTTAATTTGAAATTTTTTTTAATCGTGACTTTTTTTGAAAAATATTTGTCCTGAAGCAGCCAAACTGATGCAATCTATCAAACTCTTCATAATAAAGTTAATTCTATGCGGAATACGATTAATTTTAATTATGGTAGAAATGGCACTTATGAAACCCATTGATTTAAAAGAAAAAACATTAGATTCTCCTCTTATTTGAAATACAGCTCACTTATTTTACGTGCAAAAGACTTTTAATAGTGCTCATTGTAAAGCTTATTTCAAGCACTACAAAACACTTTTTTATTAGAATGCCTAAAATGCATCTCCTTGCCGCTAGATGGCATTGACCACATCGATTAAATTTTAGACAAAATAAAAAACTGCTTTGATCTTTAATATCTTGCTTAATATTACACTTAGAATACTTTATAAAAAAACCAAATTATTTATTTAGTTACCTGATATAATTTTGATGTTTATAAAATTTTCGATAAAACGTATATTTTTAAAGATACTTGCAACAATCCGATGAAAAAACGTGAAAAAATTGCGAATTTTTCATTTGCCAATAACTTGAAAAGTATTGGATTTTTCAAAAAACTGTATAGATAATTTTTTGCTTAAAATTAAGCCTTCTATCGGTATCCGAGGTTTATTTTGAAAAAGAAAAAAAATTCACCCTCAAGAAGGGGTGGCAACCACCCCCAGGGTGGTTGCGGAGTTCAAGTAATTTTCACTTTTGAAGTTAAGGTTAAGATGAACCTAATTCCAAAATTGTATGCAATTCGGTTCACAGTAAAAAAAATTCGGAGCAATAATGCTTCAATGACTGCACTATATAAAATTTTGGTAAAGTTAAGACGTGCATCATTCACTTGAATAAAATGGTTACATTAATACGTTATATAAGCTATTAATACTCTAGAATCTATTAATACATTATATTTATACGTTGAAAATTATTTACACATCGTTGATGAATAATTTTATAGAATATAAATCACTTCAATTAATTTATTCAAAACTTGCATTATCACTATCATTATTTTTTCCCAACGATACATTGTTTCTCCGTGTTTTATACAGTCAATGTTCTTTGCTTTAAATTATAATTATGGTTTCCATGGCACCTCGATACCGTCCTTTGGTCAGTCTTCAGCTTCTGAAACAATAGTGTATTTCCTTATTTATATGATTAATTATAGTTAATTTAAAATTGAATATTGAATAACACTGAATATATATGTAATAAATTTATTTTTAAAATCATAAGTAAAAGTCAGTTGACATTTATTTTGTGCTCTAATCACGTGTTCACTACTTAATAACACGTGCTAAGAAACCAGGCTAATATAAAATAATCAAGTAACAAAATAGTATATAAATGTTTGTTCTGCGATTAATTAATTTGAGGTTTTTATTACAATTTTGTTCTTGTTTATACACTTTTTCTCCTGAAAACGACAAATTTGTAGAAAATATATAAGTTTGTTACCTTAAATTTCTTCTGTTTGTCTCGAATATATATATATATATATATATATATATATATATATATATATATATATATATATATATATATATATATATATATATATATATATATATATATACTCATTTATACCTTCTTCATTAACTAAAACTATTTACAAAAATACATTTTACTGACCGATTACTTTAAGGAAGACCTGCGTAACTTTCTTTCGATGAGAGCTTAAGACACATTTGTAGTAACCTTCGTCTGCGTGCTTGACAGAATCGATCTTCAGGCGGTGGTTGTTTGGGGCTTTGAAACTCAAAGTCAAGTGCTCAGTTCGGGACCTCCAATTTAGTATTTCTATGGATTCGATTTTGGATTCTGGATTTACGTACGCCCACACCACCTGTCAGAGGTATATGACATTATTAAGAACACTTGATTTTAGGAATCTGAAATATATAAAAGCAAGCATACATAAATTCCAAAGGCTGCTATTTAAATATGGAATAACATTAAGTTTATCTGTACAGTTGATTTCATTTTGGCCATGTTTAGGTGACAGCAATTTATTCACTATAAAGATATAAAACATATTTTTTCAAAATAATATAACTGTAAATATCGGCTGCAGTTTTTATCCTGAAAAATAAAAGGTTAGTTTGTTTCTAAATATTTTTTAAATATATTTTACACTTTAATAATCACTTTTTAAACTCAATATTTTGTAAATTATGTTTAAAAATATATCAATTGGTTCTAGAAGCAATATTTACTTGCAAATTATACCTATGAATTTTAATGAAGTTCTTGTAGCTGTAATATTATTTAAATCTTTAGCGTGCTATAACATAACTTACAGTGCCCTGTACGGGTATCTTGCAGTCAAAGAAGACCTCGGAGCCGATACGAGCTGTGACGTTGACAGGGTCATCCTCAACCTCGGGGGGAGGGGTCATTGTTGTAGGGGGCGTCGTCATTGACCAGTGTGTAGTGGTCTCCGTCATCGTGTCTGAGTGGAACGAGTTAATGTCGGTATCTACGGAAAGCCATGGAATAATTAGCTTCATCGCGTTAGTATTTTACAATTTTAGTATAAATTAAAGAAGTAAAGAATGAAGAATTAATGCTTTATTAGTTTGTAAGTCAAATTTGTTATTAAAGTTTTACAGTGTTTAATGTGATTCTTCAATAATTAGTTCACTTCAAAATGTTCAATCGGGTAGTGACATTTCCTAAGTTATTTACTGGAAGAGGCCAGTATCAAAGTTCATCTCCAGAAGTAACGGCCTTCACCTTGTTTTTATTCGGTGCATATTTTAAGATTTCCCTCACGTGAAACACATGAAACCAATTGGAAATATATTTAAAAATAAGTAGGAAAAATACTTTACGTTTAATGGAGAAGTAGTTTAAATTATTTTTGTTTTTAAATTATTTTTTAAGATTTTGGTTTTAATTGATTAGTTTTAAATTGATTAGTAGTTAATTGAATTTTAGTTGTTTTGTATTAACTATTTTAAAAAGTATTATTAACAATTTTAGTTATAAATTGTAAATAATTTAAATACTATTTTCATGCAAAGTTTTTTAAATAATAATATATGTACATTGTCAGTAATGATAGCTTTTAGTTAATTAAGAAGAAATATAATTTTCATTCAAAGAATTACACAAGTTATTATTAAAATTGATATTTTATTCGTATATTGAATTTTTGAATACATTGTTTAGAATATCTTACATCAAACTGGAATATTTTAAATAATTAATTATTAATTTAATAATTAATTGTTAATTTAATAATTAATTGTTAATTTAATAATTAATTGGAATTAACTCATTCTAGATATCTTTTCTAAAAGAGAAGTTTAAGAGTGTTTACTTTGCTTTTAATTTATAAGAATATAATTTCATTTTATCCTTTCCTAAGGAAACTGTACAAATTTCATGGCTATTTAATAACAAAATTATTTAGTATAGGTAATTTGAACGACTAGTCGACATATACAAAGTATTTAAATACAACGGTGTTTTTGAAACGTTTTTAAATTTATAATAGACTTAATTATTAGTTGATGGTTTAGTTAAAATTTGAAAATTTTAATTTTTCCCTTTTACATTACACCTGCAAAGAGGGAATTGTTGTTCTAGAGATATTTTAAAAAAATCTTGCAGATACAGCTGCTTTAGAATAAAAATAATTTAATCAAAGCCTTGGTAAATTTCTATATAAGTGGTTAGTATCAATATACCTTTGTAATATGTCGTGCGCAGTAAAGCAACTTATGCATAGTTGCAGTTAGTCATAAAGCACGCAGTGTACATCTGTTACTTTAGTACAAATTAGTTTCAATTAATAATCCCAATAAGGAACCTAAATTTACTGAAGAGCAAAGTCTAATTAAAAATCTAATCGCATTTTACAATATTAGTGTAAAAGAATATTTTTTCTGCTCTTTTATTATATTTTAGAGAAACTACTATCAACTTGATGTTTTATGTTAATGTGGATAGTACAAATTCTACGATAAATCTTTCAACTGTGTTACATAATTGAATGCCGTTATGTTTGAATACATATGCTATTAAATGATTATTATGAAGAGAGAGGGAGTTAGAGGGAAAGAGGGATAGAGAGAGAGAGAGAGCGAGAGACAGAGGAGAGAGAGAGGGAGGGAGAGGGGGGAAGGGAGAGATATAAGAGTAAGAGTTTACCGACCAGCACCCACCAACATGAGCATGAGGAGACTTAATGCAACTGCCATTTTGATTGGTGTTATCAGCTTTGTCTGGAAGCATCCATCGTATTTCCTGAAACAAGCAGGAAATGTGTTTCTAGTAATGTACATTTATTTTATTTCGTTATGTCTTTTTTTATTATAACGGATACACCTGTAACTAGTCTAAATGTGCAAATTTTAGACGTCATATTAACGTTGTTAGTATTATTATTGGAGAAGAAGTTAAAATATTCACGTATTGAATACACCGAGTCCATTTCTTTCATTTAAATAAGTAGTGTAGAATTAACTAAGTGTTATATAATATCATGAACATCTAAAACAGTACGAGTTGATTTAATCGTAGTTATTTTTTTTATAGAATAAATACTTATCGTTACAAAAACTAAAAACAAATATGTAGTTAATTTAATTCTTCGATATTTCTAAATATTCAGCCTTGCTACACGTTACATTACGTTTCATGCAGACAATATTTTTGCACAATAATAAATTAAAGTCATATTATTCTCAAGAATAGTTTTTACTCTTACAGGGATGGTTGATTTTTATATTAATTATGTGATTAATTTATTATTGAAGTTTATATGCGTGAATGCATATTCTCTTTAATTTTGAACAATATAACACCACATTATCTAAGTTTGTGTAATTGTAACTAGTAATTTAGGATATCCAATAGCAATGCAATTGTTTTATTAATCTCTAACTAAAACTATAATTTGAATAGGAGTAGTTTCAATGGAAAGCAATATGTAATTTAAGATTTGTTATTTATTATACTTACTCACACATGTCAATGTCATTGATAAGTCGCTGATATACTGTATTTATTGATAATATTTGTTTTACTTTTTTGATTCCTCACTTTTTTTTCTTTCATTTTTGTTGTAAATATTTTAAAGTTTATACTATTTACCTCAAGAAGTGTACTTAGATACACAAAAATCCAAAAATGTTTTTAACCATTTTTTATACAATGGCTTGTCCTTAGTTAAGAAGAGAACCTGTTTCTGTGGCTATATATATATATATATATATATATATATATATATATATATAAGACTTTTTGTAAACATTGATACCATATTTAATTAAAAACCGTCTTCAGTGCATAAAGTGTATAATATACATAAGTTGATGAGCAGTTTCGCTCCTTCTCAAATTAAACCTATTTATGTTTTTGTCATGCAATGGAACATTATTGTGCCTTTTAATTTATTACAGTTTTCAATTTTGTCCTGATTATGTTCCCTGGAATGTACAGTGAGGGGCTTGTCATCTCCATGAACAATACTGTAACGGTGACCTGCCATTCTGATACGAAAAGGGTTAGAGGTTTGGCCAATATATTATTTATTAAAAAAATTAAAATTTAGCTGATATATTATATTACTTGAATTACAATCAATAGTTCCTTTAATTGGATACGTTTTATCGGTTATGTTACTGCTACAATTTTGACTAAAGGACATAATTTTGCACGTACTACAACGTGGTTTTTGACAGGGTTTACAACCGTTCAAAATTTTATCTCGATCTTTGTGTTTAAGATTGCTTTGAACTACCATATTTTTAAGATTTAACGGTCTTCTAAAGATGGCTCTAGGTGGTTTTTAAAATATATCTTTAGTTTCCGATGATGACTGTGGAATATTCAAAGCAGTTTTAACTATAGGGTTTATTTTGTTAAGTCCGGGGTAGAATTTGGTAGTAAATTTAGGTTCATCTAGAGGAAAAGATTTGTTGTAATTAATATATATATATATATATATATATATATATATATATATATATATATATATATAAAGTAGGCTATAGTTACTATCTCAGTCAAATTATTCTGCTTACATGTACGTTAAAATACCTCAAAAACAATAATTCATATTAAGCTAACATGAAAAAAAACTTACCGCATTTCCACGTTTTGAGATGTAATATCACGTTGAGGTAGGCGCGGTGTTGTGTACAAGATGTTACACACAGTACGTCAGGAACTGCAACAATGGCCATAAACAACCGCGTTATATATGTGGCTCTAGTCGGTAATGACCTCTGGATAATCTTTATCACTTGACCTCACATTTGATCAGTGGCGTGAAATTGTAGACTCTTTTTTACCATTATTGAAAACAATTATGTCATCATTTCATAATTTTCTCTTTAGGCTAGGCTTATTAAGAAGTTACATAACAGTTATGTGTTCTTTGAAAGGTTTATTGACCCTAGTGCAATGAAATTCTCGTCTTTTTGGAAATACAAAACTATTACTCCATAGGCCATTAGAAGTAGAATTATTTTTAGAATCTATTGAAATATTACCAGCATCTCTGTAATTTCACTAATGGCACGTATTAAACCAATGCAATAATTTTACGATTGGTCCTTAAAAGCGGGTTGTACGGAATAAATAAGTGTTTATAAGAATGAATTAAGATCTAGTCCTAAATACACGGGGTGTTCTAAAATATTTTGATGGCTTTATATATTTTAACATGATATAAATAAATTTACTTAGCACAATGGACACTATACATTCATTAAACCTATATCATTTGCATTGGCTAATTTAATTTAAATGAACATTGAACCACAAAAAGTACTTGTTTCTTCAGAACTCAAACTCGAGCCCGATCCCATTTTAAACATTATTACACCTATCCTTACTGAAGCCTAGTTTGTGCTTGGATCTTTTCAGAGTAAGATGAAAAGTCAATAGAATGCGAGGTTGATGATACTGATAAAAGTTCCTACAGTAAAAATTCCTGCGCTCTCTCTATTTTATAACTAATGTTCGATATATTATACCAAGCGACCATCGTTTCTCCCAACAAATCAATACAATAATTAGCCTTATAAAAAGCCAATTATATGATTTAATGCTCAGTAGACTTTTGGCAGTGCCAAATATGCAATGGCCCTTACATTATCAGGTTGCCTCCAAAATTATTTTCTTCCAACAAAACAGAAACGTATACCTTTTTAAACAGTTATACAAAAGTTTATATTTTATAAACAAACGTATTTCCTAACCGTTATATGATTGCCTTTTAATATTAAAAGCACCTGTCAATCCAATATCAATACCGAACGTACGTGATATAATACGCATACAAATATATACGTTGTAAAAATTAAGCCGTTTCATAACCAAGTATTAAGTAGATATATGTTTACCGATAAAGTATCATTATGTACATTTTGGATATAAACCATCTTAAATATAATTTATCCCATTATATCGCAAAACTGTACGACCGAATGAAAGTGCAAATGTCTTGGTTTGACACAAACTTTATCATTGGTCTAATAATAAGGAAATTTGTGAAGTGGTATTTTCATTTCACTCTTAAAACTGGAAATAACACGTGTATTTCTGATTAAGCTTAATAGCGTTTCTTCATTAGGTTACAATAGGAGTAAACTTCCTGTTAAATTCAATCTAAATATAATGGATCGCAAACATCTGCATGACATTTAATATAACTAAATGCAACACACACAGTAAATCTAGTTTTCTTGACTACCATTATCCTGGTGAGGATCTTATCAGACAGAATAAGGAGTTTTACCGATACAGTAAAAGTCCGATGTGTATTGATAACAAACATCGATATATCGGATTGAAGTGGTTGATCAATAGGTCTAGTGTACGGCGTAGGATGAGTGTTGGAGTGGCTGAAGTTATACAGTATACTGTTATCTAATGCTGCTGTTAGCCTAAACATGAGTTTGTACCATACCTTACCCACTCACTCTTAGTGGTCGAGGCTGGAGCAGAGTTGGTGATATGACTGACTCTTCTAAGGTGATATGACTGAGATGTAGAGTCCCCTATCCTTCGTTGTGGGATCTTGACAGAAGCCGGCCCCTACTACTAAATTTACCCATACTATCTTTCTTAGTGGTTGAGGCTGGAGCAGAGCTAGTCTTCTCTTCCAAGGTGTCATGACTGAGATGTAGAGTCCCCTATCCTTCGTTATGGGATCTTGACAGAAGCCGGCCCCTACTACTAACCTTACCCATCCTAGCACTCTTAGTGGTCGAGGCTGGAGCAGAGTTAGTCGTCTCTTCAAAGGTGACATGACTGAGATGTAGAGTCCCCTATCCTTCATTATGGGATCTTGACAGAAGGCGGCTCCTACTACTAACCTTACAACCGTAACAGGAACCTGCAAATTGAGGGGATCCCTGAGGTAGATGGCGAACAGATGAGATCCATTGTTCAGAAGGTTGCTGGTCTTGTGGGGGAGTCTGTTGAATTTGAAAAAGATATTCAAGCCATACATAGAATACCTGTAAAAAACCTAGAGGACCAAGGAATGTCATTGTGCAGTTCTCAAACCGGCAAAAGAGAGATGCAGTTCTGAAAAAAAAGCAAAATTGCATCAAAGAACAGAGGCATTAAGTCTTCTGATTTCGTTCAGGGAGTGCCCATGACCAACGTTTATATTAAGGAACACTTAACACCTTATAATAAACACCTGCTTTTCAATGCAAAAAACTCAAAGAAATCGGTTTTAAATATGTATGGGTTGTTGAGGGAAAAATATTTGTGAAGAAATCGGACGATGATAAGAAAACCAGAATATCAACAATGGGTGATTTGGCTAAATTGGGTTTGAATATTGAAGGATTGGTGACGGGGGTGCCTGATGTGTGATGTAGTTAATGCTAACAGACATTCAGACATCGTTGTAATTGTTTATTGGTCATGCCCCTCAGTAATGTATTTAATGACTTTAAAATATTTTGTTTGAATATTAGAAGTATAAGGAAACACTATAATGAACTCATAGTTGATTTAAACTCACTGAGCTATAGTTATAAAATTATTATCTTAACTGAAGTTTGGATCAAGAGCGGAGAGGAGGATAATTACAACATCGCAGGCTACAGCATGCTGTTCCAGCCGAGACCTGACAATCAAGCCGGTGGCGTTATCGTATACCTGGACTCTGCCCTCGTGTCCACTCACGAGCCCATCCTACTGCCCACTGCCGAGCTGATCCATGTCACACTCCTCCTCCCCCGTTTGAATAATAGTCTTGAGTTTTCACTCTGCAATTTATAGAAATTGTAGGTTATATCCTACAATCAATTTAAAAACGAATTTGTAAATATTTTAAAATTAAAAAATTATCCTACATTAATAGTGGAAGACATGAATATTTGCACAATAAAAAAATAAAGGGTCTGGCATTGAATATCTAAGTACACTTTTTTCTTATGGTTTTGAGAATTTAGTAAATACGCCAACTAGAATAGTTAACGAGTCAGCGTCCTGTCTGGATCATGCACTGGTAAGAAATACTAAGGGGTTTAAATTTATGTGTAGCGTGTTGGAATTGGATTTGACTGATCATTTTCCCTTGGATATTCAAATTTACGATCTCAGGGAGAATAAAAATGAAATTAAGTTTTATAAAATGCTGAATAACGGTTTTCTGAAGAGACAGTTATTTCAGGCCGACTGGAGTCTAGTTATGGACAGTATTGATGTAGATGAGGCTGTAAAAAGGTTTTATGATATTTATAATGCATGTCACCTTGCATCAGCACTTTGAAAAAAATTAACAGTAGTAATAGGAAAAGGAGCGAATGGGTTTCAGACTATCTTGTTGATTTAATAAGCTATAAGAATAACATATATAAGGCTTATGCCCGAGATAGGAATAACTTAGCTTTAAGAATTGAATATAGAAATATATCTAAGATTGTGTGCAGGCAAATTAAATATGCTAAAATAAATTATTATTCAAATTTAAATCAAGAATGCAAGGGTGACTCGAAAAAGTACTGGAATGTTGTTAGGAAGTTAATTAAGAGCAAAAAGAAGAGTTTAAATAAAATTACAGTTAACAATGTTACAGTGAGTGTGAATAAAAATGAATTGGTGGTTGCAAATGCTTTTAATGAATACTACAGTGGTATCGTATCCAATTTAAGGTATGAGGAGTTTGGAGAGGACTTGTTTTATGAGGACAACACTGAACATGAAGTTTTCTTACACGGTCTCGATATTAACCTAGCTGATGTTGTAATTACAATTGAAAACATGCAAAATAAGCATAGTTCTGGGTTTGATGGTATCACTGTTAGTGTTATTAAAGAAAATTTAGATGTGCTTGCACCGGTGCTTTTTTAAATTTTTAAAAAATCACTAAATGATGGGATAGTACCAAAAAGCTTCAAGTTAGCAACTGTCATCCCAGTTTACAAAGCTGGGGATACCAAAGATTTATCCTCATACAGGCCGATCTCGATGATAAGTACAGTAGCTAAGGTTTTTGAGCACATTGTAAAAGAAAAGTTATTGTATTATTTTACAACTAGATTGATTTTTTCTACTAGCCAGTTTGGCTTGTTGCCCGGGAGAAGTACAGACATGGCGTTGAATGATCACATTAGCACGATTGTTAGCAGCTTGGATGATTATAAATACACATTAGCTATCTATCTTGATTTTCAGAAAGCGTTTGATGTCCTTGATATAGACCTACTTGTCATTAAATTTAAAACATACGGAATAGGTGGCAGGGCTCTATCTTGGTTGGAATCGTTTTGTAGAGGAAGAAATCAAATTGTTAAAATCAACAATGTACATAGTGAGATGGTTGAGCTGAAGTATGGCACAGCACAGGGTGGTGTCCTTGGGCCAATGCTATTTTTTATCTACATTAATGATCTATTAAGCTTACAGTTAAATGCTAACATATTCGCGTATGCCGACGACACGGCACTAGTCTGTTCTGCCTATAACAGAGAAGCTCTCAAGCTTAGAGTTCGTAGCGACCTGGAGAGGATTTCGACATGGCTTATTAATAATAAGTTACTAATAAACTCAAAGAAATCAAAATGTTTATTTTTTTTTTTTTACTGTAGTCAGCAGAAAGATAAATTGGAGCAGGATTTTGAATTGTACTGTCATAGACATAGATACAATAGAGAAAGCACATGTTCTAGTATTGAAATTGTAGCTTAGGTTAAATATCTTGGTTTGTATATAGATCAGCACTTGAAATGGGACCAACATGTTGATTATATTGTCAAAATATTAAGAAGAATAAATTACTCAATATACCACATGAAAAATTGCTTCTATAGCCAACATTTGAGACAATTGTATCTGTCATGGTTTGAGAGTACGTTGCGATATGCAATAATTCATTATGGTGGGGCTTACCCTACGGTAATGTGTCCTGTAAAAAGTGTCAAAGACAAGCCTTAAGGATAATTTTTGGAATCTGCCGTCGGGAAAGAATGAGTTATATATTTAATGAATACAAATATTTTACATTTTTTCAGATCCACAAGTTTTGTTGTTTGCAATATGTGCACAAACATTTTAATAACTATCCCTTAAGACAATATCAAAGATCAACTAGAGCTGCACAGTATATTACGCTACAGGTAAAAAGATGGAACAAAGAAACTAGTAAACACCAGTTCTGTTACTTAGGTCCAAAACTGTATAATGCAGTTGCAGAACATTTTGGCAATGAAATAGTATTTGTAGGTAAACCTAAATTCAAAATGAAAATAATCCAATATACAACAGACTGGCAGACTTAATTAACCACAATCTGTTGTACTGTAAGTTTTCTATGTTAACTGTTTCATCAGTTATAATTTTATAGTTTTGTCTATGCTATATCGCTATAGTCTATCTGTTGTTATATCTTTATAGTTCGATGTCCTGTTATTCATTATAAGGTCTATCTATTGTTATGACTTTATAGTATATGTCCTGTTATTCATTATATAGTCTATCTATTGTTATCACTTTATAGTTTATGTCTTGTTATTAATGACATAGTCTATCTGTTGTTATCACTTTATTGTTTGTCTTGTTATATACCGTTATATTACATTTCCTTGTTATTTATTATATAGTCTAACTGATGTCATTACTTTAGCTTGTGTCCCTGTTATCACATTACAGAATATATCCTTGTTATTTAATTTCAATAAACATTTAATCGCAAAAAGTATCCTTGTTATTTAATATATAGTCTACAGATTGTGTTTTTATACAACTTATTTTAAGAGAGTGTGGAGCATACTCCTAGTGCATGGTCTGGAACAGGATGTTGGCTCCGTTACGGGGTATAAATTATATACCTTATAAATAATTGCTTGTTACCACTTAATAGTCTGTTTCTTGTTGTATCGTATTATTATATTTTATTTTCTTGTTATTTAGTACTATGTAACTGTATGAGCTAAATTTGACAAATTTTCTATAGCTCGTTGTTGGTGTCGGTTTGATGTTGTGTGTTGAGAATTGTATGATTATGTGTTTAGTTATAATTGTTATATAGGTGATATTTGTATTTTTGCTGTGTTGTTGAGTTTTGGCATTATGTTAAAATTAAAATTTATAATAGTAAAACTTAATTCGATAAAAATAACTAGCTGCCACGAAGCTTAAATTGTGTATGGTATTGTATATTCATATTACCCTAACCCTCGCGCGCCTTTTTGGATGCTTGGGTGTAGGAAACATTGTAAGCTTTGTAAATTTGTTGAACAAAAGATTTTTGACTTTGACTTACCCATCCTAGCACTCTTAGTGGTAGAGGCTGGAGCAGAGTTAGTCTTCTCTTCAAAGGTGACATGACTGAGATGTAGAGTCCCCTATCCTTCCTTATGGGATCTTGACAGAAGGCGGCTCCTACTACTAACCTTACCCATCCTAGCACTCTTAGTGGTCGAGACTGGAGCAGAGTTAGTCGTCTCTTCAAAGGTGACATGACTGAGATGTACAGTACCCTATCCTTCGTTGTGGGATCTTGACAGAAGCCGGTTCCTACTACTAACCTTACCCATCCTTTTACTACGGAAGCAAACGTAAAGTTCCATTTATGGCAAAGTGTAATAAGAGGGTTTCCTCAGCTTAAAGGAAAAGTCCTAGGTGTATCAAAAAGATTAATAACGTAAATTAAGTTGTACTTCTGTGCTCGGAGTGTCAATCTCTAGTGATTGGTAATGTCTATCAGTCAGACTGTTTGCTAGAGACGAAAGAACTGGCACATGGACGAAGTTTTATATGTTTCATTTCTTAATAAGCAACATCGATTTCGATGATGGCGCATGTCACTCTATGAAATTTAGCCTAGCGTAGATAACATTGGTGTTATGGGTAGCTAAGATAGCAAAGAACAACTTGCTGGCTAAATGAGTATGTAAAGTAATTAAGGCTAATCTTACGACACATGTAAATGTGACATTGTAACGCATGTTATTTAGTAAGATGAATTACAAGTTTGAAATTTTGCATGCTGCTTTAGCGAAGCTATAACGCTACACTTGGGGTTACTTACTTCTTTCTGCAATTTTGAAGCCAATTTTAAACTAGGTAATCAATAACTAACAATTTGGAAAGTAACAAATAAGTACAAAATTATATCCAACATATGAACTCAATGTTTATGGCAAGTATTTAATAATAAATAAATGAGTTGGAAAATTAGAAATTGAGAGCGGTATGTGATTATTAACAAATCTCTACAAGGTCGGTAGACGTCGTGGATTAGAATATCGTTCTAAGAATAGCCCACTAATAATAATTGCTGACTATTTTGCACGTACCCACTTTCGATGTATAAGTATTACCTAACACAAATAATATATTTTATTGCATATGTATTGAAACTTTAAAGCGAGTATTAATATAAAACGATATTTTATTTCTAAGTTGTACATAGGTGAAGAATCACGAAAATGAACAAAAATTTTCGAAAAACAGAGCTTAATTTAATATATTTTCGCGTTTTTGGGTAAAAATATTCCATGTATTTGAACTATTCAATGTACATTTGGAATTAATTCTTAAAATACATATCTATTACGTTGATATTAAATTATAATTTATGTGAAATGACTGTAATAAACTGTTGCATAATTTGAATTTAAATCAATAATTTACCATATTTTAATGTGAAATTTAATTAAAAATTGCAAAGACAATAAATATAATATTTTACGTATTTAAATAGTATTTTTGTAATAGTAGTACGTATTCCATTCTAAGAATAACAAAAAAAAACCATAACAATTTATACATTGTTTTGATAATTTTTAGATACCATGTTTTTATGTGCCATTTTTGGGAATTCCCCCAAAAATATTAATGAATAATATGATATAAATTAAACAATAAACAGTGTTAAATAATTCTGATTTAATGATTGATGCACTTATTTCTTTAATTTTTAATTTTTTTTATTTCAAAAACTAATTAAAAGAATTTTACTACATATTACTTGTTAATACTATTTAATATTTATAAATAAGTCTTTATGACCCATTGCTTATTATAATTTAGAGAGTTTTTGAGAACTTCAACATGTAGCGAGGAAATGTACATACTATAGGTTATACGGAAGTCTCCTGTTGTATATTTACACACATCTTTGATTTTTAAGTTGTAATTAATTGTTAGAAATATTGCTTTAAATCTATAAAAGAAAAATTCCATTTCAAAATTTTTAAAGTGAGTGTCAGAAATATTATCACTCAACATCTAATTATGGAAACAAAACAAAATACGACTGTATTTTCTATTATGTTAAGCAATATTTTAAAACAAAAAAATTAAATATAGTACCAGAAAATATAGTATTTGATTCCTTTTTTACAATACAAATTACATGACTTTTTTACACCTCGTGTTTGTTTTTAAAAACACGTGGTTAACGCTCATTCCCTATATGTTTGATTCAACCAATTTTATTATCTTTCAAACAGATACATATATACAGGTTTGGAAGTCACGTTTAGAATAGTTTAAATTAATAAAATCAAGCAGTTTCTCTCACAGTCAGAAAGATAAACAGTCAGTGAGGCAAGACTAAAGAAACCAATTTGCATGCAGAATACGAACACCTGCAGTTACTCTCAGAGGCTGTATCTTAGCCGCGAGAGTTATATTTTACTGAAGAGCGGCTTCTTGAATACATTTTAACTGTAGGGCGGCAGAAAGGAAGTGCTCAGGTTTCTAAAGGCCTATTTTATGTTTACTGTACATCTGATGGAAGTATAATTAAAACTTAAAGGTTTACCTTTGGGAGTGTGGACTTTCATTGAAACATAGGACACGTTGTAATGTATAGTATAATCGTTTACTTAACTGCTCGTAAAATTAAATTAAACATACTGCTCTATTTTTTACTAGAGTAACCCGCATGAAAATAGTCCGATGACATCTGATGTGTCATTGAAAATATCGGTGCTGAATAGCAGCTTTTCCGCGATAACGTGGGTGGGACCAATTAATATTGTTGACTTAATGTACATGTTTTTTACAAAATATATGCTTATTTTGTTTACGGTAGCAAGTGATGTTTATTTTTGCATGAGTTTTGAAAAGGAAATTAATTTTTCATATACAACAAATCTGTCAACAATTTAGGACATAGTGTGAAGAGTGGGGATTCAGATAAAAGAGCCACCATTTTACTAATTTCAAGCGGATTACTCTGAATTATTTTATTATTTGGCCATTGGTAATGAAGCAAACACTGAAAATTTTCCTACGTATCCTTAAGATTTGGAGGAGTAACCGATTTCTAATAGGAAATTTCCCTTTAAATAATTGTTTCAATATGTAGTATCATTGAAATACGCATTTTGAAATTTTACGTTAGGCAATTTATTATATCGTGATTCTGCATATATTGTAACTCGTCTTTAAACGACATTCCTTGCAAAATCATTTAGACCAAAGATTAGTTCATGGCACATAACTGACTAACTGACATCCAGGAGGGGTTTTTGGTATTTCACCCCCCCCCCCCCCCGACCATATTAATTCAAATATTAAATTGTGAAAACTGAAGAACTATACTAGTACTAGAACATAGTCCCATAGTTCAATTCCGTTCTTTTTTGTGTAGGTCTTTTAAAAACTGATCAAATCCACGACACAAGATACGCGCTTCGTTATTCTTTGAAATAACGTGTCCTCACTACCCGCGTTTCGAGCAAAAAGACAGTGACTAAAGGCGATGATAGCCTCCACCCTTGATATCTTTTAACGGCACTTTTAATTTTAAGTTGTAGTCTTAATCTTAACATAGCTTTCATTGACATTGGTCCAGTGTTAGTGACTTCTGTTAATAATAGTTCCGATAGTGGAAGTAGTCTATAAAAAACAACGCATATTTTGAATTTGCTGACAGTTATATTTTATTATCTGTTATTTCTTAAAAGTGGTTAAAGTTTGGTCACTGTTCCTGGTACACTTATCGATATTATTTGTAAAAGACGTTTAACGTATAAAAATGATATGTTTGTCAAAACACATTTTTTAAATAATAGTCCTACCTACAAAAAATATAACTATTATTATTCGACCATTCGGCTGCGAACTTCGGCTGCATATGGATAATAAGATATCCAAATTCACTTTGACAGCAGGAGTCATCATGGGCGAATCAATCAATCAGGTAATAAAAGCACCTTTCTTTATAACCTGTTGGTCCGCGGGATTACATCCTTACCCCCATACTTCTCCGGAAGAGGCATCGTATATGGGGACAGATTCCCTGCAGGATACAATCCTGAGTAATGCTGTCTCAGAGAAATAAAATATATATATATATATATATATATATATATATATATATATATATATATATATACAACGATAGTAATATTTCATAAACAAAACTTGTATGAACAATATTTATATTTTTTAAGACAACTGACTTGTATTCACCAGACATTTATTCTTTAAAAAACTGTAAAGGAAATTTAAAATTAATTGTAAGGAAAAACAGCAAACGCGTCAAGAACCATAATTCTACTCATACATTAAAAGACTACTCAAACACTTCTAGGACTTTTAAACAGTAATGCAAATCTGATCTAAACTCAGAATATCTCTACATATCTTGGTATATGATACATTCACTTGTTCCTCATTCAGTTACGTTTCATAGCAGTGTTTGAATAATGACATTTCCGGTGAGCTAGGGAGGGTACGACGAACACAAAAGTAAACAGAAAAATACTTTTCGCCTACTTCTAACATTGGTTTTCCACCCAAGTTCTTTCCTTTTTACTGTATAAATAAAAAGTCACAAGGTTCAATTACATATGATTGTTTTCAGTTTGTTTACCAATAATTAAAAAAAAACTTAATATCTTGTTGCGATTATGGTTGCCATAATATCAATGTAACTATATTCGCTAGCGTTCAGCCAAACCCTTTGGAGTGACATCATCATCATCGAACTTATTGTTTCTTATATAGAAATTAATATTCATGCAAACTTATATATTTTTGTCCATTGTATAGTTATCGTGTGGAAAGACAGACAGACAGACAGAGATAACATTTTTCTAAACCTAGGAGTGATAGGGTTTGCTAGAGATTTATTTTAATAATTTAAAATTAAGTCTATCGGATTCTTTTTTTAGTGTATATGCAAGTTGTTAAAAATCATAAAAAAATACTTTGGAATATGTTTGAATAGGTAGACATAAACAAAAAATGTTCCACTAACGCTATGCATTTATTTCTCTTTGTCTGTCTGTCTGTGTGTTTAACAAAATTTATAACATAGAAACTGGTTAGATAAGGGCGTTGTAATTTTGCATGCGTGTAATCCAATATTTGTTGCTGACTGTACGCTAGTGTTAGTAATGAAGCATTAATCAAGTCAAACGCATTGCGTTTATTATCACTATCTCACTACTCTCGATATACCTCAACTTTAATTATTCAACGGCCTACTTCCAACCTATAATGGTAAAAACGGTTTTATCACTTCCGGAAATAGTTAAAAATTAAAAACTGTTACTTTTATAAATATTCTGGTATGACCTAACCAGATATTTAATGTTAGGAATAAATAGGTATCGAATATTCGTTTGTACTTTGACAATTAAAAACACCCCGACCCTTCACCCTCTATTGTTGCTTGCCTGTGCATTGGTGACAGGGTCATTCCATTCCTCCGACTGTGCTGCTAAAAATATTGTAATGTGGTTTTAATATGTATTTTGAACCAAATGCTTGATTGCATTTACTAATAATAAATTGAAATTTCCACCATTTAATTACGGTGCTTGGTAAGATTTAGTTGGTGTTTTTTTCTAGTAAGGTCAGAATTGATTGATAAGGCAAGCATCCGACTTAATATTTTGTAAAAACGTAATGGTAGCAATATAAAAATCATTAGTACCAGATCTCTAAATCGACGTACTCGTATAGCAGGAATGCAGTGTAATGGCAATCAAGATGTTATTATTACGAATATATTGTATTGATAAAGAGTTCAAAGATTGTAAACAATATCTTTCAGTTTGATCTTGAAGATTATATATTTTAACTTTAAAAATTTGTTAGTATGTTAGCAAACAAGTATTTTACATATGCTATCAAGCATGCTACGTGTTTTCCTATATTACAAATATTAAAGTGTTTAAATGTATTTAGATCAAGAAACTATATGATTTAAAAACTAATAGCTTTTTGAATACGGTTGGATAATGTAAATATTACAAGAACTACTTTTATATTACTTATCAAGTTACTTATGTTGTTGATATTTATCTCGCAATTTTATACTGATATTCCTCTAGATTAAATTCATTTGAAATGTACTACTTGTAGTTTATTATTTCGTTTAACTTGCAGCTGTTTAACACTATTATTTGAAATGTAATAGGCTGTGTGCTTAATCACATCTCAAGCAAGTAGATGATTATAAAAACAATTTTTATCTATTCTTGGTTCATTACAAACAATTAATTTGTTCTATTTATTATTTGAATAAAAATTACTGTATAATTTCTCATGTCAAATTCAATCGTCTCATTTAAACGCATAATAATATATATCAATACGCCGTCTTACATTACACTTAATTTGTGAATTTCTGTAATTTTAGTTAAAACCTAAAGAGTTTATATTGTTTTATTTCGGTAACTAGTGGCTCTCTATTTAATATAATTAAAGTTATATTTCGTCAAACTTAATATTGATAAGTCGACACATATTATATTAGTGTTTGTGAATAGTGCTCAACCCCTCTTTTGTGTACTAATATTTACATATATACAGTTTTAATATTTGCAATTGAACATGGCTAATAAAAAAATCAAGGTATGAATGAACAGTGATCTGCTGTATAAAAACAAGTTCAACGCCATTCAGGCAGCGGTTAATGATATCATCAATCAAGATAGTTTCATAAGTGGGGTTCAAGTGCGAGCTCTAGCTAATTATCTCACTGAAAGCAAGGAAAAACACGGCGAATTCAAAGAAAATCTTGCACGCGTCATTGAAGATACTGATAATGTGTCGGATTAAAATTAATCCAAGGTTAATTCAATTATAAAAGATATTTTTATGCAAATTGCCAGGCGTACTGTATAACTTTTACCCCAATAGAACACTCACCGTTGTCTCCAGCTGCTACCCGCAGTGAACTGCCCCCGTAGATGCCACCTAAGGCCACTCAAGTTAGACTCCCTACGTTGGAGCTGCGTAACTTTGGTGGAGAACTCACTGAATGGACATCTTACATAAATGTACACAACAGTACTGTCCATCGCAATGCGTCCCCTCTCCAATGCAGCAAAGATGCAATATCTTCTCTCCACGTTCCAGTAGTGAACACTGGGCATTAGTGCAATCTGTCACCTTGACTGCTGCAAATTATACCATTGTGTATGACCGTCATTGTGATCGTTATCGTAACCCTCGTCGTTTGTCAGTTCTCCACTTAAATTACATCATGGATTTGCCGGAAGTGAAAGCCAACCCTAACAAAAAACAGGATATCGTTAGTGAAACTAATTCTAAAAGCACACTCAAGCACTTTAGGCTCTTAAAATGTGACACTCCTCTAAAAATGAAACTCAAGGAAGATTCCCGTAGCTCTACTTTATACGACCTCTTTTTCTTAATATTCATGTTAAGCCTGTGGTAAAAATGACAAAACTTTTAGACAAGCGTTTAAGACCCAAAATCCAAAAGAATCCCGGAATCAACTTGTAACAAGAGAACAATTTTGTATTTCGCGTTTTATGAAATCACAGTTTTAAACCGTGTACATCCCAGTCCAACGTGCTGAACTCACCAAAACTAACCTCAACCATAAGTTGTTTAACATTTTCGAAGAAAGCCGTAAGACTAGGCCCCTCTAATGCCTTCAACAACGTTTTTACTTGAAAAAAAAATATCCGTGGTATAATTGTCTCAATCAATATCAGCCCTCTGCTTGGTTACTATACTCTTCTTCTAGGCACTACGTTGCTGCAACTCACCTCACCACACGCCATTACTCAAGTTTTTTAAATTGCTACTTGCTCTGGAATTATGTGTGTCTTTATCTCACGCTACTGAACTTCTCGGTCCACGCACTTTAGCTCCTCTCACTAAATTATGGGTATAGCTCAGACTCCATCAGAAAAGTCATGATATATTTAGATGTTCAAACTCTCTTTAGTTTAGTTCTTGGCTTAATCAACATCCTTTCCACATTTATTATAGACAAAATATACCTGGAACCCTAGACTATAAATGGCTCCAGAAGTGTTTCAAAAAGCCAAAGACTACACTGTAGCAGACTACACATTTCACCTACCAGGAGGTATCGACATGTTGCTCGGAGTAAAATTATTTTCCCAGATGGGAAAATCTCCTTGTGCATCTCCTAGCCCTCTAATCTCATTTTATTCGATATCTCGCTCTCTAGTTATGATTTTGACTTGCACAAGTCTCTAAAAACTTTCTGGAAGCAAGAAGAACCCACTCCGTCCCGAAACGCTTCGACAGAAGAGAAGCTTTGACTGCCTTCTCTGAAAGCTGGAGACTCCGATTCGACCTCCGAACCTTTCTTAAAAGTAATTACTCTGAAATAATTGATTTATTCATTTTATTTCTTTTCTGTACATTAAAACTAGTCCATTTGTTACATTTGTGCAATAATAGGTTATAATGTTTTTCTATCACTGTATATCAGGTTACGTCTATATGATAATATGGATAATTTCAAGCAATATTCTTATTTAGATTCTTTGGTTCAAACTTTAAATCAAAATAAGTCAAGAATGTAATTAATATGAAATCTGAAATCCTAGTCTTAAAACTTAATCTAAACTCTTGTGTACGAGTCATAGATATATATATTTAGTTCGTATATTCGGACCAATTCATGAGATGGTGAACCTTTTTAACTATTTGTAAACTTCACTGAAGATTTTTGAGTAACAGAAATGGTAACTTCTACCAATTACCAAATATAAAGCATATTTTTATTTAAATCAAACCTCGAGAAAAATTTTGAAGGTATTCATTAACTAGAAACTTGTCACACACAGCGAAGTCAATAACTAAGACTACTTTTACCTTTTGATTGCACTATTTTTTCGAGGTTTTTCGTTCAATATATAGTCTGATTACGCGCGATAAATACATATGTACAGATTTTACATGCCGTACATACTTTGAACATGAATTTTTTTTTTCTATTCTTCTTTACAAATTCGTAGTTTGTAAAAAGATATGAACTGATTCAAATAATAATAGTAGTTGTAAATAAATTTCTTTCAATTAAGATGTAGGATTTTACGATGCGGTTTGCAGTTAAAAGTGGGACGGGGGGAATTCAATGTTGCTGGACGTAATTATCATATTATTATTTTTCATAATATATTATTAAATGACAAAGATTTTCTAACAAAAAATTTATTATTCGATATACTTTTAAACAATATACATTGATCACACATAAAATTAAATACAACAAATTTAGCCACCAAGGTAGTGAAAAAACACATAATAATTTGGTTTAATTATTTGTTTTCATAATTAACTTAACCTTAGTACCTGAAGATGAATTCCCAGAATTCGAAATGTACATAGTATGAAATTAAAAAGTTTAAAAAATTTTAAAAGGTTTATAATTATATACGTATCACAACTATATTTGACAACTAATGTTTAGGAAGTCTATTAATTTCCAATAATTTACCTTTACTTGAAGGAGAAATCTCTTTGTGGGTGAAAACAATTAATTATCCACTCACTGTTAACTTCTTAGTTAGCAAACACTTTGCAGAAACATTTAAGCACAAACTTAGATTTAAATGTATTTCGAATTATTTTACCTTGCCATGTAGAGTCAGAAATAAGTTATGTGATTGTGCATGTCAACTATTGCACTTGAATGCGTGTCATTAAAACCAATTATTAAGTATTGCTTAGCCCTAGCGTGGTGGCTGTCGAGTGTTTTTTTTCAATATTGAATAACCAAATTGTTTTAATTGTTGAATGAGATTTATCCGACTAATGAACGGTAGTTTGTAATATCTTTGGTAGAACAAATGCTGATTACTCGAAACAATGCAAATTAATGTAATTTATACAATTTGCTGGGACTATAAATTTCAAATCGCTTTATCTGTTGTTCTTTAATGCTCTAGACCTAGCTTTCATTAATTTAAAATTATATTTTCTAATTTAGTTCCAAAAGTTAAATGATGCAATAATAATGTTTAATATGTATTAATTTAATGTAATAAAAACTTTTATACCTTTTGAACATTTATAATGTGGAGTATTTAACAAAGTGTTATAAAATTACAATAATTTTGTTTACCTTGATTTATATTTCTTGAACAAATAGACAACAGCAAAACTTCCAACAAACTACAAGTATATACACACATATTACGTCACAGGACCTTTCTAAATAATAGCTTTTAAAAAAAAAAAGAAAATAGTTTTAGTATAAAACAATTATCATAATTAGCCTACAACATTTCATGATAAAATTAAGTAAGTTGTACTTAGATACGTTGTGGCAATATAAAAAACTCAATATAAAACACATTTTAAACTTTATAAATTTTTCTCTGATTCTTTTATTTCTACTTATGTTATAGTTACCGTACACTAAAAGGAGAACACAACATTCCTATGTTAATTGGGAAGGTAAATATCTTGACGAGAGGAACGACGTTTAAGAAATAATTGACTAACGTAAACTGCTACTACTTGCATTTTCTCACTATGGAAATTACAACCGTTTAATTAATGCTACGCCACGGAGTGCTGTCTAGCTGCCAAGCAATATGGATAATTGAATTTGTTTTAAACTTTGCTTAAATGCCTCTTTGCGACAAATGGTTCCTATATCCTACATGAAATTTTTCATTCAAGTCTGCTAATGAATGGAAAATATTTTTATCAATTGCGTAATGGTTACTACTGATAGTTTATACTCCAATTGTATCTGAGTCAAAAATATAATATTACCCTTTTAGCTTTATACATGTTTGAAGATTCTTTGGTACTAAAATTATGTTCCCGACAAATTTCTCATGAAACTATCAATTTCCTTGATGTGTCATATTAAAAGGGAAATGTTAACAAAAAAACCTTATTTTGTTAAATAATTAAAACCAATACTTGACAAAAAAACAAATACGTAATTTGCAAATACGCCTAAAACAGAATTTCCAGTTTATTTCCAACTCTAAACCAAGATATCCTCTAATCACACTGCTTTAAATTGGGTTCATAACATAAGTAAAAATACTTTTTTATACTGGCGTTTCCCAAGAGGTCTACATAGTTTCAGGAAATAATAGTTCATATGTAAGCGACTAAAAAAATGACATAAAAAATAATTTTATTTCGATTTTATTTTAGTGTTTACCTATTCATTTGCCTTTTAATCACTAATCAAGAACAGATAATTCTAACAAGTTTTAACTTAGCATTTATGATAAGCTAATCAAAGTGATTTTTAATTAAAGTGTAATAAATATATATTAAATAGTTATTCCTCAAGTAATTCCAAAAGATAAAAAGGTATTCTTTCAATGTTTACACCAACCCGTATGCTATTTTTTCAAATAGGAAGTTTTAAAACTCTTTATATGCAAGTAGTGTATATGCATGTAGAAGCTAATTTTGAAATATGAACTCTTACCTTTCATAAACACATAATATTTATTATTTTTATAGTCATATAAAATTTATAAAAAAAAATTGATTATTTTTAAATTTTTTATTAAACCACACTATTAAAGTACTTTAGCGTTCTTTACTTCATTAACCATTAAAACAGCTTAACTCTTAGGTCTCAAATCGTCCATTACATTCAAGGTGAAAATAAACTGTTTGTATAGTTTTAACTCTAAAACTCTTGGTCGGCCATTAACACCTGTAAGCTGTACCAATTAGTGTTGTTAATTATCTTTGTGCCTTGGGAGCAAGCTCTGTTTATAATTAACGGTTTCTTTGTAACTAACAAGTTTCAAGCACGAATGGGCTATTGGTTCGAGCATAAAAAAAAGTTCACTCTTTTTATTATTTCTTTATTTTCAACGGCAGCAGGCATTATTACAATTTATTACAAGAAGTACATGCACAATACAAGTTAGCAATACGACAATACTTATATAAATATTAATTAATAAATACGCTAACTTATAAAAAACTAACTTGTATTTTAGAGCCTACAGAGAGTATTCTAGAGATATCTTGCCATTTAAAACATCCACATTTTGTGTTCATTAAATTAATTTTTTATATCAGTGTTAAAGTTTTCTAGTTAGATAGGGAGGGTACGCTGAAGTAATATCTTATCACCCAAATTTAACACTGACTTTCACTCTATTATTTTTTTAGTGTATGATTAAATTTGTTCCAATATTTCACATGTTAAAATCTCATATGGCTGTACTTGGCTTGTTTACAAACTTATTTATACTGATGTTTTCCAGTTGCCATCATGGTTGCCCATAAGACCAATATTAGAATATTTATGTGCTAACGCTTATCTAAACCCCTTGTATGCACCATCATTGCACTCATTGTTGCTAATATATGACTGAAGCTTCATCAAGTATGTGTCAGTTGGGATATCATATGTACAGGCAGACATTAACAGACAGAAATAATATTTTGAGCCAAACACAAGATTTTGGTAAATGAAATAAATGTAAATTTAAGGTATTTTACCCATTAAATGATGTGATGAATTTAACTGAGACTTCTGTTAGGTTATTGATCAATAAACACCACAACTAACTCAATGGAGCCAACATTAACACAGTTACAAGGCTCAGAATAACACAGATAGGTATTTATAGGCATAGCTCGTATTATTGTCAGTCACCAATGGAATCCAATTTAGATTGTGCCAGCCAATATTACTCTATAGACAATGACTTGTCTATTCCTCAATTATAGACCAATTATAGACTCATCTCTACTCTGTTATAAAACTACAAGGCGCATAATAACTTTATATATAAATAAAAAATAATAAAAAAAATATATCAAAAGTTAATTACACAATTGCCCTTAGACATATACTACTTTCCTCATCGGATGTATATTCACACAAACTAGAAAACATTTTTAAATAGGAAAGAATAAACATTTTATATATTAGAAGTTAGTATATTAATAATAAAGAGTGGTTTATAAATTATTGTACACAAACATTTTAAGATTGAATAAATAAATAACCAATCAACTTAAAAACATGGAAATTGTTTTTATTGAATAGTCAAGAAATTTAAAAAACAGTTTTTATTTACCAATGAAGGACAAAAAGATTACTGTTACTTCATACTTTTACAAGGAAACTAAACTAATTCCCACGTGCTCTCCGAGGTTTGCACGCAAATTTTGTAGTCTAAATTCAACCTCACACCATGTGTTTCTAAGCATTGCTGGAGTTATGCTTCCAATAACCTCTCGAACTCTATTCTTGAGTTCCTCAATATCTTGAACTTTTTTGGCGAAGACTCTGTCCCTGACATAGCCCCACAAAAAAAATTCTAAGGGTGTAATGTCTGGGGAACGGTGGAGGCCAAGGAATTGGACATCCCGTCCAATCCAACGACCAGGAAACGTGTCATTTAGGTAGTCACGTATTTTCTTACCCCAGTGTGGAGGGGCACCATCTTGCTGCCAGTAAAAATTTGGTTGTCTATGCTCAATTTGCGGTATTGCAAAAAGTTCAAGCATGTCGAGGTATACCTCTTTAGTGACTGTCGGTTCTGCGAAGAAAAAGGGTCCTATCACTTCATCTATAGCCAATGCACACCAAACGTTTATTTTAGGGCTGTCTCTTTCTTGTTCTCGAACATTATGAGGAATTTCAGTACCCCAAATCCTACAATTGTGTCTATTCACCTTACCAGAAACATGAAAGGTTGCTTCATCAGAAAAAAATACTTTTTCAAGAAATTGCTTACTCCAATGTTTATTGTTTGTTCTTCGAGGTCAAGTAATCTAACAAGCAAAATCGTAGCGTCGAGGTTTATCGTTAGGTTTTAGTTCATGTAATAACTGAATTTTGTATGGATGGAGCTTAAGGTGTTTGTGCAAAATTTTTAAGACTGTTGATCGAGGTAATCCTAATTCCAAACTTGCACGCCGAGTAGACTTACCAGGGCTCCTCGTAAACAATTCTCTTACTTGATCAACAATAGCTTCAGAAACTGGAGGTTCTACCAGCACCTTTTCTATGTTGGACACTTCCCGTCTGTTCAAACTGCCTGTATACCAGCGTTTTATAGAATTGTTACTCGGAGGATTGCGGCCCATACTCTAAACGAAACTTCTTTGAACAGTTATTACAGATCTGCTTTCATGAAACCAAAGAAACACACCTTGCTTTTTCTTGCACACTAGCCATTTTTGATACTGAGGTTTAGTTTAGTGTTTGTTTAGTCAACTGTAATTAACAGTTGGTGTGGAAAGATCCATTGTTGACCAGCTGACTATGTCACAACACAAGTCATTAAGAAGAATCATTACCTTACACCCACAGTTTAAGTGACATTTTTACTTTCTTTTTATAACTACTTTTTATAATTATTGTAGTGTGTACAATTATTAATTTTCAGTCAGTATATAAAAATTGTTTTAAATTTACAATTTAATAAAACAATTCCCCCATGTTTTTAAGTTGATTGGTTATTTATTTATTCAATCTTAAAATGTGTACAATAATTTATAAACCCACACCTGTATATGTGGGTATAGGAACTGACACTACAAATGTTATTTATTTGGTTTCTTCTCAATATCAACCACCATTTCGTGGAGAGCTGATCCTTAAGGTAGTAAAATATGCTAGTAAATAGCCGAGGACTACAAACATCCCTTCAAGAGCTTCCAACACATCGCTCTACGCCGCCCCAAGCAGTTTTTAATGCGCTTAATCCCAACGTTACAACATATGTGCGTGCATTGCGATGTGTCACACTTCTTTCACCCATGTAATAATCCCTCACTATAAAATGACCCATGTTTCAGGTCCGAAAGATCTCCACCAGTACGGATGGAATTTTAAAAGGCGTGATTTTAAGCAGCTTCTCCGTTCACATTTCTAGCCATCTCAAACATGCACGGTCTTTAGCGCGATGGCTCATTCTGATAATCCTACCTTACTCTAGAGATGACGCGTTAACAGCCTTCAACCAACAATGAAGTAAAAGATATGCTTTTTAACCAAAAGATCCGGATTGCTTCGCGCGACCACTTTCAATACTTCCGTGGAAACCTGGATACCTTTGAACCCTTTCTGAGTTAATCAAAGATATGCTCTCTAAATAGGCTTAAATATTTGTTAATTTCGAGTTAGAAACAAAACCATCAATCAATGTTATTCTTTGACATGTAAACGTGATAATATTGTCTGATTTGTGTTAGCTGTGTTAGTATTGATCAATTACCCCAACAGAATTCTGAGTTAAATTCTTCGACAATGAAGTAAAGATATGCTTTTTTAACCAAAAGATCCGGATTGCTTCGCGCGACCACTTTCAACACTTCTATGGAAAACCTTTGCACTCTTTCTGAGTTAATAATATTGTCTGATTTGCGTTAGCTGTGTTAGTATTGGTCAATCATCCAACAGAATTCTGAGTTAAATTCATCGCTTTTTAGCAGTTCATAATTTTTACAGAGGGTGTATTTTATGTCCCTATTAAAGGGTATTAATTGAAATCTAGCGAAAATATATTTTGGCAAGTGTATTGATGTTTCATTCTAATTTCCGTCTTCTTGGTTTTTAAAATCATTGAAGGGATGAATCCTTTCACATTTTTGCTTTATTAATAGAAAACAATAAAAACAATAGTTTGTAGAGATGTTGTTGTAGGTTACATGCGATTAACACTAGCATAAAAGTAAGAGATTTTCATTTACTTGAAACTTAGATCAAATCTATTATTTTGTTTTTAAGTGGAAGAATTTATAAACCTACCCAGCTATGATATTTGATATGAATCTATACCGTATATTACAATACTTGATAGTTATAAAAAGCAATCGTCATGAACATTTCTGTTTTTTCGTGCCTATGTTAGTTTACAGTCAGAGATATTCGCCCCAGGCAATGTGACTGCACATAACAGAGTGTTTTATAATAAATTATCATTATCAGATCTGGACTGGAGACTAAGATTTATTTATTAGTATTCACCTCCTTGTACTACGTTATAAAACCTTACATATGATGTCCATATTGGTAATATTTTGTGTATAACAAGAATTGAATTCCTTGTTATAATCATGTTGTCATTATTCACACTTTTATGTGCATTAAGAAACAAAATTATGAAATAAGGAAGGAAGTCGTTGGCATACTTTACATATGCTACATATTGACACATACTACTGATGGCGAGAGAAAAGAAGAGACCTGGCCCGTGCCGGCGCACAGCTGTGTACTAGTGTGTGTTGCCGCGCGGTAATTTTCAGGCGCTTCGCCCCACAGCCAAACCCTGCGTATTGTTTTTCCTAGCAATGGAAACAGTGAAACAATAATGGAATTACGAAACAAGGCGCGGCAACATACTAGTAGTAGTGCCTGCAAATTTCAGATAGGCCAGAATCCAGGTCTCTTCTTTTCTCTCGCCATCAGTACTTAAGAGATTTTATATTAGTAGGAAACAAACCATCGATAATAAAGAAAATATCTAAACCTTAACATGACAAATTTGCTACACAAGCCATAATTTTTAAACTTGCAATTGAATAGAGATATACATTACATACGATAACGCATCAAACTTAACAAACGTTTATCATAGGAGGATTATTGGATGGATAACTAAGTTACCGGCACGAAGCGGACACTGATATTCATAGTTTGGTTCATAATCCAGTCTCATGTCTAAAATACAAAAATTCTTATCAGTAAAAAATACGAGGTTATTGTATTTGCAATTAATTTGAAAAAGGATATAAGAAAAGTCTGTTTGTGAAAGAAACTATTATTTAAGCTATGTTTTACAGTTGCAAACTCTCGCTTGCTTGGCTATTTTGAATGACTGTGTGCGTGGTGTGTGCGTGCGTGCGTGTGTGTGTGTGGGCGCACGCAACGTTTTTGTTTTTGATGGATATGTATATATATAATATATATATATATATATATATATATATATATTAGTTAATAATAAATATAGAATGAACATTGTATATATAGTTCACAAATAAAAAAATTAAAAACATATTAACTATTTTAAAATAGTTAGTTATCAGTTATTTTGTCTTAATAGAACATCGTGCAAAAAGAAAATAAACCGAATATTAAATAATCTAAAAAAAATAGACCTGTGTGAATTGTTGTTGTTTTGGTAATTAAATGTTTTAGTATTTATCTTGAACACATTTCTAACTTTGACGAAAAATAGTGGTTTGCAGATATTCACTCTTTAAAGAAATAAAACTATTATCCCCATAAATGTCTGCAATACACCATATATGTTTATTATATGTATAAATATTATTAATTATTATTATAAATTAATTGTACTTACCAGTTACTTTTAAAGGAAGATCTTTCCTGACTTCTCCTTTGTTGAGGGGATCCATATGAACATTTGTAGAATGCCTTCCGATCTGTCGTGGTATATAGAGCCGAATTCTATCAGGCCTGGTAGTATGTTTGGGGCCTGGAAGCTCAAGGTCTTGTGAATGTTGTTTTGGACGATTGTCTATTTACTGTCTCTATGGATTAAGAGATTTGATTTTGGTGATTCCAGCGTACCATACCAGACTACCTGCCCAGGATACAATTTACATCTTGTGATTTCTTAACCAAGTTCTCAGTAAATTATCCTGGTCATTTTTGTCATAATCGATCTTATATTATATTATTTACCAAGGGTCCGGATATTGGGTTATCCTTGCAGTCTAAAGATTGGATTCTCGGAAGCCGGACAACGAGCTCTGGTGACGTTGACTCAGGGCCATCGCCCAATCCTTGGGAGTGAGGGACGCTTCAGTAACTTTGTATTACAGGTTCTTTGTAGCTCTGTTTTAAATAATTTTTGCGTAAAAAGATATATTTAACATGACCCGGGACTTTTTGGACCCAAAACTTTAAGCCATCTTTGAGACGGCATACCATTTTATGTGACTGGGTTATCCGTATTGATGGTCTCTGGGTTAGCGGCTCTGTAACTCTCACTAATAATAAGGAACCCTTTTAATTTTGATATCACGCAATATCAAACCAATGCTGTACA
Source organism: Homalodisca vitripennis (assembly GCF_021130785.1). Classification (NCBI taxonomy): domain Eukaryota; kingdom Metazoa; phylum Arthropoda; class Insecta; order Hemiptera; family Cicadellidae; genus Homalodisca; species Homalodisca vitripennis. The sequence continues at coordinate 100,395,294 of NC_060214.1, forward strand.
TTTAAGGTTTTCTTCTTGGACTCCTGGCGGGCCGCCTCCCACATGAAGGAAGTAGCGGATCACTGAATTATAGTGATATAATTAGATTTATTTTATGTCCAGTAACTTTGTATAGAGGATTTTGTAGATCTTATTCTTAAATATTGTATGAGAAAATATTTAACCGACCCCGGGACTTTTTATGGACACCATGTATATGAATTTATGTAGGAAACTGTTTACCTACAGGTATACAAGTTGTACACGACATGGTATTTTAAAATTGATGTTAATTTCGCTATGTTGATAAAATATAAACTAAAAAAACATCATCACTAATAGCATATATGTACTAGGAACTTTATTGTTTTGATTTGTATGCATATGATCTGACACTTGAAAATTTTCATAAAAATCAACTCATTAGCACAAATTAAAAATAACCGATTCTTGTTGCTATCAAGGGTCCTATTTTACTCAGGCCAAAGCAAAAAATATAGATTATCAAAATGTATTTAATGAACAACCTGTGGTTAATGATAAATATGCTTACATTTTATTAAAACAAGAAGGAATTTACTAATTTATATATATAACTTTAAAATAACTAAGGGAATAAGCCCCTTCTAGCTAAATATACGGGAAAGTACAGTATTTATATATTATATACTATATATATATATATATATTACTCATTTATTTTGTTTATTGAAATTAAATAAGGCTATTGCCATTTATACAATTTAATGTAAATAAAAGTCGTTTGACAGGTATTTGGTCTTCCGATCATATGTTAGTTTGCTTATCTAAACGCATATGTGACAGATACGGCCAAATACAAAATAATTGAATCGGAAAAAGTAAGCGCTCTGTGGTGTAATGTTAGTACATTCACCCGGCAAGTGAGAGATCCGGGTTCGACTCCCGGCGGAGCAAGTACTTTTTGTGATTCAATGTTTATTGAAATTAAATAAGGCTATTGGCAATTATACAATTTAATGTAAATAAAAGTCGTTTGACAGGTATTTGGTCTTCCGATCGTATGTTTAGTTTGCTTATTTAAACGCATATGTGACAGATACGGCCAAATACAAAATAATTGAATCGGAAAAAGTAAGCGCTCTGTGGTGTAATGGTAGCACATTCACCCGGCAAGTGAGAGATCCGGGTTCGACTCCCGGCGGAGCAAGTACTTTTTGTGATTCAATGTTTATTGAAATTAAATAAGGCTGATTGCCATTTATACAATTTAATGTAAATAAAAGTCGTTTGACAGGTATTTGGTCTTCCGATCGTATGTTAGTTTGCTTATCTAAACGCATATGTGACAGATACGGCCAAATACAAAATAATTGAATCGGAAAAAGTAAGCGCTCTGTGGTGTAATGGTAGCACATTCACCCGGCAAGTGAGAGATCCGGGTTCGACTCCCGGCGGAGCAAGTACTTTTTGTGATTCAATGTTTATTGAAATTAAATAAGGCTATTGGCAATTATACAATTTAATGTAAATAAAAGTCGTTTGACAGGTATTTGGTCTTCCGATCGTATGTTAGTTTGCTTACCTAAACGCATATGTGACAGATACGGCCAAATACAAAATAATTGAATCGGAAAAAGTAAGCGCTCTGTGGTGTAATGGTAGCACATTCACCCGGCAAGTGAGAGATCCGGGTTCGACTCCCGGCGGAGCAAGTACTTTTTGTGATTCAATGTTTATTGAAATTAAATAAGGCTATTGGCAATTATACAATTTAATGTAAATAAAAGTCGTTTGACAGGTATTTGGTCTTCCGATCATATGTTAGTTTGCTTACCTAAACGCATATGTGACAGATACGGCCAAATACAAAATAATTGAATCGGAAAAAAGTAAGCGCTCTGTGGTGTAATGGTAGCACATTCACCCGGCAAGTGAGAGATCCGGGTTCGACTCCCGGCGGAGCAAGTACTTTTTGTGATTCAATGTTTATTGAAATTAAATAAGGCTATTGGCAATTATACAATTTAATGTAAATAAAAGTCGTTTGACAGGTATTTGGTCTTCCGATCGTATGTTAGTTTGCTTACCTAAACGCATATGTGACAGATACGGCCAAATACAAAATAATTGAATCGGAAAAAGTAAGCGCTCTGTGGTGTAATGGTAGCACATTCACCCGGCAAGTGAGAGATCCGGGTTCGACTTCCCGGCGGAGCAAGTACTTTTTGTGATTCAATGTTTATTGAAATTAAATAAGGCTATTGGCATTTATACAATTTAATGTAAATAAAAGTCGTTTGACAGGTATTTGGTCTTCCGATCGTATGTTAGTTTGCTTACCTAAACGCATATGTGACAGATACGGCCAAATACAAAATAATTGAATCGGAAAAAGTAAGCGCTCTGTGGTGTAATGGTAGCACATTCACCCGGCAAGTGAGAGATCCGGGTTCGACTCCCGGCGGAGCAAGTACTTTTTGTGATTCAATGTTTATTGAAATTAAATAAGGCTATTGCCATTTATACAATTTAATGTAAATAAAAGTCGTTTGACAGGTATTTGGTCTTCCGATCGTATGTTAGTTTGCTTATCCAAACGCATATGTGACAGATACGGCCAAATACAAAATAATTGAATCGGAAAAAGTAAGCGCTCTGTGGTGTAATGGTAGCACATTCACCCGGCAAGTGAGAGATCCGGGTTCGACTCCCGGCGGAGCAAGTACTTTTTGTGATTCAAATGTTTATTGAAATTAAATAAGGCTATTGGCAATTATACAATTTAATGTAAATAAAAGTCGTTTGACAGGTATTTGGTCTTCCGATCATATGTTAGTTTGCTTATCTAAACGCATATGTGACAGATACGGCCAAATACAAAATAATTGAATCGGAAAAAGTAAGCGCTCTGTGGTGTAATGGTAGCACATTCACCCGGCAAGTGAGAGATCCGGGTTCGACTCCCGGCGGAGCAAGTACTTTTTGTGATTCAATGTTTATTGAAATTAAATAAGGCTATTGGCAATTATACAATTTAATGTAAATAAAAAAAGTCGTTTTGACAGGTATTTGGTCTTCCGATCATATGTTAGTTTGCTTACCTAAACGCATATGTGACAGATACGGCCAAATACAAAATAATTGAATCGGAAAAAGTAAGCGCTCTGTGGTGTAATGGTAGCACATTCACCCGGCAAGTGAGAGATCCGGGTTCGACTCCCGGCGGAGCAAGTACTTTTTGTGATTCAATGTTTATTGAAATTAAATAAGGCTATTGGCAATTATACAATTTAATGTAAATAAAAGTCGTTTGACAGGTATTTGGTCTTCCGATCGTATGTTAGTTTGCTTATCCAAACGCATATGTGACAGATACGGCCAAATACAAAATAATTGAATCGGAAAAAGTAAGCGCTCTGTGGTGTAATGGTAGCACATTCACCCGGCAAGTGAGAGATCCGGGTTCGACTCCCGGCGGAGCAAGTACTTTTTGTGATTCAATGTTTATTGAAATTAAATAAGGCTATTGGCAATTATACAATTTAATGTAAATAAAAGTCGTTTGACAGGTATTTGGTCTTCCGATCATATGTTAGTTTGCTTACCTAAACGCATATGTGACAGATACGGCCAAATACAAAATAATTGAATCGGAAAAAGTAAGCGCTCTGTGGTGTAATGGTAGCACATTCACCCGGCAAGTGAGAGATCCGGGTTCGACTCCCGGCGGAGCAAGTACTTTTTGTGATTCAATGTTTATTGAAATTAAATAAGGCTATTGGCATTTATACAATTTAATGTAAATAAAAGTCGTTTGACAGGTATTTGGTCTTCCGATCATATGTTAGTTTGCTTACCTAAACGCATATGTGACAGATACGGCCAAATACAAAATAATTGAATCGGAAAAAGTAAGCGCTCTGTGGTGTAATGGTAGCACATTCACCCGGCAAGTGAGAGATCCGGGTTCGACTCCCGGCGGAGCAAGTACTTTTTGTGATTCAATGTTTATTGAAATTAAATAAGGCTATTGGCAATTATACAATTTAATGTAAATAAAAGTCGTTTGACAGGTATTTGGTCTTCCGATCGTATGTTAGTTTGCTTACCTAAACGCATATGTGACAGATACGGCCAAATACAAAATAATTGAATCGGAAAAAGTAAGCGCTCTGTGGTGTAATGGTAGCACATTCACCCGGCAAGTGAGAGATCCGGGTTCGACTCCCGGCGGAGCAAGTACTTTTTGTGATTCAATGTTTATTGAAATTAAATAAGGCTATTGGCAATTATACAATTTAATGTAAATAAAAGTCGTTTGACAGGTATTTGGTCTTCCGATCGTATGTTAGTTTGCTTACCTAAACGCATATGTGACAGATACGGCCAAATACAAAATAATTGAATCGGAAAAAGTAAGCGCTCTGTGGTGTAATGGTAGCACATTCACCCGGCAAGTGAGAGATCCGGGTTCGACTCCCGGCGGAGCAAGTACTTTTTGTGATTCAATGTTTATTGAAATTAAATAAGGCTATTGGCAATTATACAATTTAATGTAAATAAAAGTCGTTTGACAGGTATTTGGTCTTCCGATCGTATGTTAGTTTGCTTATCCAAACGCATATGTGACAGATACGGCCAAATACAAAATAATTGAATCGGAAAAAGTAAGCGCTCTGTGGTGTAATGGTAGCACATTCACCCGGCAAGTGAGAGATCCGGGTTCGACTCCCGGCGGAGCAAGTACTTTTTGTGATTCAATGTTTATTGAAATTAAATAAGGCTATTGCCATTTATACAATTTAATGTAAATAAAAGTCGTTTGACAGGTATTTGGTCTTCCGATCGTATGTTAGTTTGCTTACCTAAACGCATATGTGACAGATACGGCCAAATACAAAATAATTGAATCGGAAAAAGTAAGCGCTCTGTGGTGTAATGGTAGCACATTCACCCGGCAAGTGAGAGATCCGGGTTCGACTCCCGGCGGAGCAAGTACTTTTTGTGATTCAATGTTTATTGAAATTAAATAAGGCTATTGGCAATTATACAATTTAATGTAAATAAAAGTCGTTTGACAGGTATTTGGTCTTCCGATCATATGTTAGTTTGCTTATCCAAACGCATATGTGACAGATACGGCCAAATACAAAATAATTGAATCGGAAAAAGTAAGCGCTCTGTGGTGTAATGTTAGCACATTCACCCGGCAAGTGAGAGATCCGGGTTCGACTCCCGGCGGAGCAAGTACTTTTTGTGATTCAATGTTTATTGAAATTAAATAAGGCTATTGGCAATTATACAATTTAATGTAAATAAAAGTCGTTTGACAGGTATTTGGTCTTCCGATCGTATGTTAGTTTGCTTACCTAAACGCATATGTGACAGATACGGCCAAATACAAAATAATTGAATCGGAAAAAGTAAGCGCTCTGTGGTGTAATGGTAGCACATTCACCCGGCAAGTGAGAGATCCGGGTTTGAGTCCCGGCGGAGCAAGTACTTTTTGTGATTCAATGTTTATTGAAATTAAATAAGGCTATTGGCAATTATACAATTTAATGTAAATAAAAGTCGTTTGACAGGTATTTGGTCTTTCGATCATATGTTAGTTTGCTTACCTAAACGCATATGTGACAGATACGGCCAAATACAAAATAATTGAATCGGAAAAAGTAAGCGCTCTGTGGTGTAATGGTAGCACATTCACCCGGCAAGTGAGAGATCCGGGTTCGACTCCCGGCGGAGCAAGTACTTTTTGTGATTCAATGTTTATTGAAATTAAATAAGGCTATTGGCAATTATACAATTTAATGTAAATAAAAGTCGTTTGACAGGTATTTGGTCTTCCGATCGTATGTTAGTTTGCTTATCCAAACGCATATGTGACAGATACGGCCAAATACAAAATAATTGAATCGGAAAAAGTAAGCGCTCTGTGGTTTAATGTTTAGTACATTCACCCGGCAAGTGAGAGATCCGGGTTCGACTCCCGGCGGAGCAAGTACTTTTTGTGATTCAATGTTTATTGAAATTAAATAAGGCTATTGGCAATTATACAATTTAATGTAAATAAAAGTCGTTTGACAGGTATTTGGTCTTCCGATCATATGTTAGTTTTGCTTACCTAAACGCATATGTGACAGATACGGCCAAATACAAAATAATTGAATCGGAAAAAGTAAGCGCTCTGTGGTGTAATGGTAGCACATTCACCCGGCAAGTGAGAGATCCGGGTTCGACTCCCGGCGGAGCAAGTACTTTTTGTGATTCAATGTTTATTGAAATTAAATAAGGCTATTGCCATTTATACAATTTAATGTAAATAAAAGTCGTTTGACAGGTATTTGGTCCTCCGATCGTATGTTAGTTTGCTTACCTAAACGCATATGTGACAGATACGGCCAAATACAAAATAATTGAATCGGAAAAAGTAAGCGCTCTGTGGTGTAATGGTAGCACATTCACCCGGCAAGTGAGAGATCCGGGTTCGACTCCCGGCGGAGCAAGTACTTTTTGTGATTCAATGTTTATTGAAATTAAATAAGGCTATTGGCAATTATACAATTTAATGTAAATAAAAGTCGTTTGACAGGTATTTGGTCTTCCGATCGTATGTTAGTTTGCTTACCTAAACGCATATGTGACAGATACGGCCAAATACAAAATAATTGAATCGGAAAAAGTAAGCGCTCTGTGGTGTAATGGTAGCACATTCACCCGGCAAGTGAGAGATCCGGGTTCGACTTCCCGGCGGAGCAAGTACTTTTTGTGATTCAATGTTTATTGAAATTAAATAAGGCTATTGGCAATTATACAATTTAATGTAAATAAAAGTCGTTTGACAGGTATTTGGTCTTCCGATCGTATGTTAGTTTGCTTATCCAAACGCATATGTGACAGATACGGCCAAATACAAAATAATTGAATCGGAAAAAGTAAGCGCTCTGTGGTGTAATGTTAGTACATTCACCCGGCAAGTGAGAGATCCGGGTTCGACTCCCGGCGGAGCAAGTACTTTTTGTGATTCAATGTTTATTGAAATTAAATAAGGCTATTACCATTTATACAATTTAATGTAAATAAAAGTCGTTTGACAGGTATTTGGTCTTCCGATCGTATGTTAGTTTGCTTACCTAAACGCATATGTGACAGATACGGCCAAATACAAAATAATTGAATCGGAAAAAGTAAGCGCTCTGTGGTGTAATGGTAGCACATTCACCCGGCAAGTGAGAGATCCGGGTTCGACTCCCGGCGGAGCAAGTACTTTTTGTGATTCAATGTTTATTGAAATTAAATAAGGCTATTGCCATTTATACAATTTAATGTAAATAAAAGTCGTTTGACAGGTATTTGGTCTTCCGATCGTATGTTAGTTTGCTTATCCAAACGCATATGTGACAGATACGGCCAAATACAAAATAATTGAATCGGAAAAAGTAAGCGCTCTGTGGTGTAATGGTAGCACATTCACCCGGCAAGTGAGAGATCCGGGTTCGACTCCCGGCGGAGCAAGTACTTTTTGTGATTCAATGTTTATTGAAATTAAATAAGGCTATTGGCATTTATACAATTTAATGTAAATAAAAGTCGTTTGACAGGTATTTGGTCTTCCGATCGTATGTTAGTTTGCTTACCTAAAACGCATATGTGACAGATACGGCCAAATACAAAATAATTGAATCGGAAAAAGTAAGCGCTCTGTGGTGTAATGGTAGCACATTCACCCGGCAAGTGAGAGATCCGGGTTCGACTCCCGGCGGAGCAAGTACTTTTTGTGATTCAATGTTTATTGAAATTAAATAAGGCTATTGCCATTTATACAATTTAATGTAAATAAAAGTCGTTTGACAGGTATTTGGTCTTCCGATCGTATGTTAGTTTGCTTACCTAAACGCATATGTGACAGATACGGCCAAATACAAAATAATTGAATCGGAAAAAGTAAGCGCTCTGTGGTGTAATGGTAGCACATTCACCCGGCAAGTGAGAGATCCGGGTTCGACTCCCGGCGGAGCAAGTACTTTTTGTGATTCAATGTTTATTGAAATTAAATAAGGCTATTGGCAATTATACAATTTAATGTAAATAAAAGTCGTTTGACAGGTATTTGGTCTTCCGATCGTATGTTAGTTTGCTTACCTAAACGCATATGTGACAGATACGGCCAAATACAAAATAATTGAATCGGAAAAAGTAAGCGCTCTGTGGTGTAATGGTAGCACATTCACCCGGCAAGTGAGAGATCCGGGTTCGACTCCCGGCGGAGCAAGTACTTTTTGTGATTCAATGTTTATTGAAATTAAATAAGGCTATTGGCAATTATACAATTTAATGTAAATAAAAGTCGTTTGACAGGTATTTGGTCTTCCGATCGTATGTTAGTTTGCTTACCTAAACGCATATGTGACAGATACGGCCAAATACAAAATAATTGAATCGGAAAAAGTAAGCGCTCTGTGGTGTAATGGTAGCACATTCACCCGGCAAGTGAGAGATCCGGGTTCGACTCCCGGCGGAGCAAGTACTTTTTGTGATTCAATGTTTATTGAAATTAAATAAGGCTATTGGCAATTATACAATTTAATGTAAATAAAAGTCGTTTGACAGGTATTTGGTCTTCCGATCGTATGTTAGTTTGCTTATCCAAACGCATATGTGACAGATACGGCCAAATACAAAAATAATTGAATCGGAAAAAGTAAGCGCTCTGTGGTGTAATGGTAGCACATTCACCCGGCAAGTGAGAGATCCGGGTTCGACTCCCGGCGGAGCAAGTACTTTTTGTGATTCAATGTTTATTGAAATTAAATAAGGCTATTACCATTTATACAATTTAATGTAAATAAAAGTCGTTTGACAGGTATTTGGTCTTCCGATCGTATGTTAGTTTGCTTACCTAAACGCATATGTGACAGATACGGCCAAATACAAAAATAATTGAATCGGAAAAAGTAAGCGCTCTGTGGTGTAATGGTAGCACATTCACCCGGCAAGTGAGAGATCCGGGTTCGACTCCCGGCGGAGCAAGTACTTTTTGTGATTCAATGTTTATTGAAATTAAATAAGGCTATTGGCAATTATACAATTTAATGTAAATAAAAGTCGTTTGACAGGTATTTGGTCTTCCGATCGTATGTTAGTTTGCTTATCCAAACGCATATGTGACAGATACGGCCAAATACAAAATAATTGAATCGGAAAAAGTAAGCGCTCTGTGGTGTAATGGTAGCACATTCACCCGGCAAGTGAGAGATCCGGGTTCGACTCCCGGCGGAGCAAGTACTTTTTGTGATTCAATGTTTATTGAAATTAAATAAGGCTATTGGCATTTATACAATTTAATGTAAATAAAAGTCGTTTGACAGGTATTTGGTCTTTTCCGATCGTATGTTAGTTTTGCTTATCTAAACGCATATGTGACAGATACGGCCAAATACAAAATAATTGAATCGGAAAAAGTAAGCGCTCTGTGGTGTAATGGTAGCACATTCACCCGGCAAGTGAGAGATCCGGGTTCGACTCCCGGCGGAGCAAGTACTTTTTGTGATTCAATGTTTATTGAAATTAAATAAGGCTATTGCCATTTATACAATTTAATGTAAATAAAAGTCGTTTGACAGGTATTTGGTCTTCCGATCGTATGTTAGTTTGCTTACCTAAACGCATATGTGACAGATACGGCCAAATACAAAATAATTGAATCGGAAAAAGTAAGCGCTCTGTGGTGTAATGGTAGCACATTCACCCGGCAAGTGAGAGATCCGGGTTCGACTCCCGGCGGAGCAAGTACTTTTTGTGATTCAATGTTTATTGAAATTAAATAAGGCTATTGGCAATTATACAATTTAATGTAAATAAAAGTCGTTTGACAGGTATTTGGTCTTCCGATCATATGTTAGTTTGCTTATCCAAACGCATATGTGACAGATACGGCCAAATACAAAATAATTGAATCGGAAAAAGTAAGCGCTCTGTGGTGTAATGGTAGCACATTCACCCGGCAAGTGAGAGATCCGGGTTCGACTCCCGGCGGAGCAAGTACTTTTTGTGATTCAATGTTTATTGAAATTAAATAAGGCTATTGCCATTTATACAATTTAATGTAAATAAAAGTCGTTTGACAGGTATTTGTTCTTCCGATCGTATGTTAGTTTGCTTATCTAAACGCATATGTGACAGATACGGCCAAATACAAAATAATTGAATCGGAAAAAGTAAGCGCTCTGTGGTGTAATGGTAGCACATTCACCCGGCAAGTGAGAGATCCGGGTTCGACTCCCGGCGGAGCAAGTACTTTTTGTGATTCAATGTTTATTGAAATTAAATAAGGCTATTGGCATTTATACAATTTAATGTAAATAAAAGTCGTTTGACAGGTATTTGGTCTTCCGATCGTATGTTAGTTTGCTTACCTAAACGCATATGTGACAGATACGGCCCAAATACAAAATAATTGAATCGGAAAAAGTAAGCGCTCTGTGGTGTAATGGTAGCACATTCACCCGGCAAGTGAGAGATCCGGGTTCGACTCCCGGCGGAGCAAGTACTTTTTGTGATTCAATGTTTATTGAAATTAAATAAGGCTATTGGCAATTATACAATTTAATGTAAATAAAAGTCGTTTGACAGGTATTTGATCTTCCGATCATATGTTAGTTTGCTTATTTAAACGCATATGTGACAGATACGGCCAAATACAAAATAATTGAATCGGAAAAAGTAAGCGCTCTGTGGTGTAATGGTAGTACATTCACCCGGCAAGTGAGAGATCCGGGTTTCGACTCCCGGCGGAGCAAGTACTTTTTGTGATTCAATGTTTATTGAAATTAAATAAGGCTATTGCCATTTATACAATTTAATGTAAATAAAAGTCGTTTGACAGGTATTTGGTCTTCCGATCGTATGTTAGTTTGCTTACCCTAAACGCATATGTGACAGATACGGCCAAATACAAAATAATTGAATCGGAAAAAGTAAGCGCTCTGTGGTGTAATGGTAGCACATTCACCCGGCAAGTGAGAGATCCGGGTTCGACTCCCGGCGGAGCAAGTACTTTTTGTGATTCAATGTTTATTGAAATTAAATAAGGCTATTGGCAATTATACAATTTAATGTAAATAAAAGTCGTTTGACAGGTATTTGGTCTTCCGATCATATGTTAGTTTGCTTATCTAAACGCATATGTGACAGATACGGCCAAATACAAAATAATTGAATCGGAAAAAGTAAGCGCTCTGTGGTGTAATGGTAGTACATTCACCCGGCAAGTGAGAGATCCGGGTTCGACTCCCGGCGGAGCAAGTACTTTTTGTGATTCAATGTTTATTGAAATTAAATAAGGCTATTGCCAATTATACAATTTAATGTAAATAAAAGTCGTTTGACAGGTATTTGGTCTTCCGATCATATGTTAGTTTGCTTATCCAAACGCATATGTGACAGATACGGCCAAATACAAAATAATTGAATCGGAAAAAGTAAGCGCTCTGTGGTGTAATGTTAGTACATTCACCCGGCAAGTGAGAGATCCGGGTTCGACTCCCGGCGGAGCAAGTACTTTTTGTGATTCAATGTTTGTTGAAATTAAATAAGGCTATTGCCATTTATACAATTTAATGTAAATAAAAGTCGTTTGACAGGTATTTGGTCTTCCGATCGTATGTTAGTTTGCTTACCTAAACGCATATGTGACAGATACGGCCAAATACAAAATAATTGAATCGGAAAAAGTAAGCGCTCTGTGGTGTAATGGTAGCACATTCACCCGGCAAGTGAGAGATCCGGGTTCGACTCCCGGCGGAGCAAGTACTTTTTGTGGTTCAATGTTTATTGAAATTAAATAAGGCTATTGGCCAATTATACAATTTAATGTAAATAAAAGTCGTTTGACAGGTATTTGGTCTTCCGATCATATGTTAGTTTGCTTATCCAAACGCATATGTGACAGATACGGCCAAATACAAAATAATTGAATCGGAAAAAGTAAGCGCTCTGTGGTGTAATGGTTAGTACATTCACCCGGCAATTGAGAGATCCGGGTTCGACTCCCGGCGGAGCAAGTACTTTTTGTGATTCAATGTTTATTGAAATTAAATAAGGCTATTGGCAATTATACAATTTAATGTAAATAAAATTCGTTTGACAGGTATTTGGTCTTCCGATCGTATGTTAGTTTGCTTACCTAAACGCATATGTGACAGATACGGCCAAATACAAAATAATTGAATCGGAAAAAGTAAGCGCTCTGTGGTGTAATGGTAGCACATTCACCCGGCAAGTGAGAGATCCGGGTTCGACTCCCGGCGGAGCAAGTACTTTTTGTGATTCAATGTTTATTGAAATTAAATAAGGCTATTGGCAATTATACAATTTAATGTAAATAAAAGTCGTTTGACAGGTATTTGGTCTTCCGATCGTATGTTAGTTTGCTTACCTAAACGCATATGTGACAGATACGGACAAATACAAAATAATTGAATCGGAAAAAGTAAGCGCTCTGTGGTGTAATGGTAGCACATTCACCCGGCAAGTGAGAGATCCGGGTTCGACTCCCGGCGGAGCAAGTACTTTTTGTGATTCAATGTTTATTGAAATTAAATAAGGCTATTGGCAATTATACAATTTAATGTAAATAAAAGTCGTTTGACAGGTATTTGGTCTTCCGATCGTATGTTAGTTTGCTTACCAAAACGCATATGTGACAGATACGGCCAAATACAAAATAATTGAATCGGAAAAAGTAAGCGCTCTGTGGTGTAATGGTAGCACATTCACCCGGCAAGTGAGAGATCCGGGTTCGACTCCCGGCGGAGCAAGTACTTTTTGTGATTCAATGTTTATTGAAATTAAATAAGGCTATTGCCATTTATACAATTTAATGTAAATAAAAGTCGTTTGACAGGTATTTGGTCTTCCGATCGTATGTTAGTTTGCTTACCTAAACGCATATGTGACAGATACGGCCAAATACAAAATAATTGAATCGGAAAAAGTAAGCGCTCTGTGGTGTAATGTAAGTACATTCACCCGGCAAGTGAGAGATTTGGGTTCGACTCCCGGCGGAGCAAGTACTTTTTGTGGTTCAATGTTTATTGAAATTAAATAAGGCTATTGGCAATTATACAATTTAATGTAAATAAAAGTCGTTTGACAGGTATATAGTCTTCCGATCGTATGTTAGTTTGCTTATCCAAACGCATATGTGACAGATACGGCCAAATACAAAATAATTGAATCGGAAAAAGTAAGCGCTCTGTGGTTTAATGTTAGTACATTCACCCGGCAAGTGAGAGATCCGGGTTCGACTCCCGGCGGAGCAAGTACTTTTTTTGATTCAATGTTTATTGAAATTAAATAAGGCTATTGCCATTTATACAATTTAATGTAAATAAAAGTCGTTTGACAGGTATTTGGTCTTCCGATCATATGTTAGTATGCTTACCTAAACGCATATGTGACAGATACGGCCAAATACAAAATAATTGAATCGGAAAAAGTAAGCGCTCTGTGGTGTAATGGTAGCACATTCACCCAGCAAGTGAGAGATCCGGGTTCGACTCCCGGCGGAGCAAGTACTTTTTTGTGATTCAATGTTTATTGAAATTAAATAAGGCTTTGGCAATTATACAATTTAATGTAAATAAAAGTCGTTTGACAGGTATTTGGTCTTCCGATCGTATGTTAGTTTGCTTACCTAAACGCATATATGACAGATACGGCCAAATACAAAATAATTGAATCGGAAAAAGTAAGCGCTCTGTGGTGTAATGGTAGCACATTCACCCGGCAAGTGAGAGATCCGGGTTCGACTCCCGGCGGAGCAAGTACTTTTTGTGATTCAATGTTTATTGAAATTAAATAAGGCTATTGCCATTTATACAATTTAATGTAAATAAAAGTCGTTTGACAGGTATTTGGTCTTCCGATCGTATGTTAGTTTGCTTACCTAAACGCATATGTGACAGATACGGCCAAATACAAAAATATTTGAATCGGAAAAAGTAAGCGTTCTGTGGTGTAATGGTAGTACATTCACCCGGCATGTGAGAGATCGGGTTCAAGTCCTGGCGGAGCAAGTTCTTTTTGTGATTCAATGTTTATTGAAATCATATATGTATATATATATATATATATATATATATATATATATGTATATATATATATTACAGCTCCGTTAGTATATTTTATAATCAGTAAAAACATAATTATTTACTTAGTTTATAGTGCTCCTTTTAACCACATTTTCGACTTTGCAGAGGAATGTTTCAAAACGACCAATAAACTTATTTTAAATCAATACCCTACTCAATTTGATTTTGCTGTGCTACGGTATTAAACAAATATAAGTTTTTTATAATCTAAAGTCCAAATTTGTAGATATAACCAGTAAAGAAATACCCCAATTACGAAGAAAGTGTTAAAATCTATGAAGATAGACCCACAAACTTTAAATTCTTTTCCACGAGGGGCCAAAATAAACACGTTCTTTTAAACCTGCAGCCTTCTTCACTGCCATTAACATTCTACAATTAAAATGTATTCAAGGAACCGCTCCAAGTATAATTGTTGTGTCTGAGATACAGCCTACTGAGGTTGTATTCTGCGTGGAAATGTGTTACATTACAGTCTTGCATCACTGACTGTATATTACTCTGATCTGTAAGAAAGACTACTTCGATGTCTTATTTACTAATGAAAAACAATACACGTATGTATCGTAATAATATCGTATCGTAATAACATTACATAAAGCAATTGATATCTGTCAAGTATAAAATGGTTTTATTCACTATTAAATACTAGAGTAAAACCTGTTTTTATTTGCACACACAAAAATCTAAAAAAACCTTGCACATAAATGATATTATGATATATTTTTACATTAGAATATGTTATTTATTTATCTTACAAAAAAGTCAAATAAATATTTATAAATCTTAATTATTTAAAGAACTTTGAACAGAATTGCCGGTTTAAACATTATGTTTAAAAAGCATTTCAGACATTTAGATAGTTACAGAAATAAGCCAAGTATTCAACTGAGTGCACGAAACAGGCCACTTAACGTTATTGTACGGTCATGCGACTCAGCCATTCACTCCTACAATCCTTCGGTCTATAGATAGCTTTAAATAATGTTTTTAATATGTAAATACTTTTTACTTCAACTATTCCTCGATACGTGTATACACTCGTACTCGGAGAAACTGATTGAAAACAAATTTTAAAATATAAATTTTAAATCATATAGAACAAGGATATTAGAATTAAATAAAAACTCCAAACAAAGAGGGATTAAATATATATAAGATAACTTTTATTATTTGTATACCTAGTGTTGTTTTTTAATATTATTTGTAATGGTTTGTAAATGTTTAAAAACCTTTCAAAACTTCAAAACTTTTCCATTGTACCTTAAAAGCAAAAGCATATACATTATTTAATGTCCACTTTAGAAATGGAAATGTACTTAGGACATATGACTATTATATATTCCGTGGTCGTCCATCGACCAAAAAAATAACAACAATTCACTACTCAGCGACTCAATCATGTCTCTGCATCATTCAGTGGTATGTACAACAATCAGCGCACTCTATTTGAGGACCATTGTATCAATGACACTCGAGGCCACTACATCATAGCCTACACTTGGCGATATCTACACTTAGTATAACGATGTGTCAACAACACCGCCCTCAATCTGCCTACCAATTTATTCGATCTTTCGTTTGTTGTGCTTGACTTTGTTCTTGTTAGCTAGTTCCATATTCACTTTTGACTATCGATAAGCTTGTTTATAATTAACAAATTTGGCACTTCTACGCTTTCTAGTAAATTAAATTCTTGAAAGGTGTTAAATTAATAAAATCCTATCACCAAATTACAACGTAATGTTTTATCATTTGTCATCAAAACATGAATGCCCGTTGGATCATAAAATCGCGTATTATAAATTTAGTAATATTTAAATTCCTATTTTGGTAACCATAAACAGAAGCAAACAAGAAAAAGTAGAGAAACAAGTGAGGAAAGGGTTTCCCTCTCTAATCCTAGTTTATTGTAGTGGATACGTGTACCCACTACAATGGCCTCATAACATTTACCGGACAAAGTGTGATGGGTAGACGATCCCCGCACGAGCTCCATAGAAAGCACAGAAAACCTTAGCAGTCTCACTGCAACAACTTTTTACAGTACCATTCGAGAACCCTATAGAATGATCTCAGTTACTGACTTAGAGGTTTACGTTTAGTAAGGACTGTATTTGATGAAATATGTATGCATATAATGTTACTATAAAAGAGGCTCCAACACATATCGATCGGAATGGGAGTATATTATGTAATTACTGTCTTCTTCTTTATTGCGTTCTCATGTTGAGTGAAATAGGTCAACTTAACGCACATCACCACTTTTAAATCAAAAGTCATGTATTGTGATGTACTACACAAGCAGGTTATAAAACCACATCACGTCATAACCGACACAACTAGATCACCGTAGCCACATTATGTTATATTCCTGGTAAAAAGAAAACCGTAAACATCCACATTAAACTACGACCTATGTTCTAACACAAAAAGTAACATAATTGCCACAAGCGTTACTAGTATCCAATAAGCAACTGAAGGAGCTAAGGATTTTGCATAAACTTTTGAAATCTTAGACGCACAATATCTAGAAAAAGCGAGCAGGAGAAACATCAGGACATACTGTCTATTCCCGTCAGATTAGCTCGCACTTATTTAACTCTGTTACTTAGCTTTCTCTCTTCTCATTCTATTTTATATTACATATATCATATGTCGTTTGTTTATAAACACCGCTTGGTATTTTAAAGTGCATATCCAATTAGAGCCCACACAAACCACAGTCCGCGGCGCAAGAATTGTACACATTCATCAAGCGTGAATCACACAATTGTGGATTCATTAACCAACTGTTTTATCGTTTATTACAATGCTTTGGTCTTCAATTGTTATTTTTGAATGAGATAAATTTAAGGGCACTTTTTTAATAATTCCTTCAATTTTTTACACATTTACCAATTTGAACTCGAGCTTTATAAAGGTTTAATAAGTATCCATACTTACAAACATAATAAATCTGCCGAATATCCAATTACAGACGAACAAACAATCCCTTCTAAATTAATTTTTACTACGATTTTTTCAACATTATTTCAGTTTGTTTCAGTGCAAAAACAAAACTTGGGACATTTAAAATAAAATTTGTAAATTTGGTAATTTCAATGTACGATAATTGCAGCTTTATGGCCGAAAGAGTATGGGAATTTATAAATTTAAACAGCAAAGCCCTAACTGAACTGATCTTATTAGCTTCACTCCCTTATTAGCTTACAACTATTTAGACACTTATCATAATATTCTTGTATTTAAGAAGGTAACATAAGTCCAAGCAGTATTTAAATAAATAAATAAAAATGCCTTTATTGACGAGTGACACATCAGCTCAATACTGCTTTACAGCACAACTCCTAGTCAAAGAACTTACACGAAAAATAACAATTAAAACATATTCAACACAAATTCAAAACTGACAACAAGAGTAAGAAAATAATTAACACACAATCAAAATAATATCAAAACTTATATGAAATAACAAATAAAATAAACTATCTATACATGTGAGACTGATATTGCTTCAGTCTCTTTTTGAAAGCCGAGACCGATAGCTGCTTGAGGTCACAGGGGAGATCATTATAAAATTTAGGCCCGAAGTAGGAGAACCCTCTCCTTCCCACCTCAAGCCTAACCCTTGCAAAATGACGTGTGTCCCCCTGTTCCCCGACATTAATATTTTTAAGTTAAAGTGATATCATATTTTTGTACCATTTTTGTACCTTTTTGTAATACCAATAAATAATTTTGTACCACAATAGTTTATTAATAAAGTACTATGTATAAACCGGGGAACAGGTGGACACTTGCACCCGACATCAACATTTTTATGTTAAAGTTATATCATATTTTTGTACCATTTTTGTACCTTTTTGTAATACCAATAAATAATTTTGTACCACAATAGTTTATTAATAACGTAATATGTATAAACCGGGGAACAGGTGGACACTTGCACCCGACATCAACATTTTTATGTTAAAGTTACATCATATTTTTCTACCATTTTTGTACCGTTTTGTAACACCAACTAATAATTATGTACCACACTCATTTATTAATAAAATACAATATATAACCGGGGAATAGGTAAACACTTCAACCCGACATTAACCGCGGGAACTTGCGCTATTAGGTTGAACCTAACATTTTTAGTTGTTGTTAAAGAAATATTTTAATGTTCGTTGTATGGGCCTCAGGTTATAATATGCTATCTAGACTCTAGAGTATATTCGGCAGCTTTCCCTTTTTTCAAGAATCTATAATGAGGGAGGGGAGTGGCAGGTGTGAGGAATGTCTGGGCCCACGCCTTTGTTAGTTTGGCCCTAACTATACGAGCGACCGCGTTAGTGTCTGTGTCAAGTCAACCCTAACGGCGCAATTGATCACGGAACATTCCATTCTAGTTTTATTATTGACTGTGGTTTTAGTGTTTGGTTGTGTTGGGGGTTTTTGTTAGCGGATTTTCACTCGTAAGCTCCATTTCTCATATGTTTAGTGATGGAGAGAACAAATGACAACGAAATTCGGTGCTGGCTTGAAGAACATGATGTAAGTGAGGTTGATATGTCTTTTCAAGGACATTTATCAGATACCGATAATGAGAGTGAACATGACATTACTGACGTGCACACAGAACAGTCTGATGACGATAGCCCTTGTTATGACACCGTTGATGAACAAATAAATATTGTACAATCAATTTCTGTAGGTGTAAACACTGTGCAACCAGGGCCTTCTACACAAAAAGGTTTCTAAACAGCCCATTGAGTGGTTACTGCACTTTACGCATCTAAAGACGGAGTTACTAACTGGGATGTTCACAAGCTACAAATAACGTAAAGGGCAAGACAAAATATTTTAAAGAAACTCCTTTCTGTTAATCGGTCATTTAGAGAATTGAACCACCCAGTTGATTGTTGGAAGATATTTTTCCCTAACGACATGATATCAGACATTGCACGTTATACAAACCAGCAGTTACAAGAAATGCGTCCAAATTACACAAGAGCGCTAGGCTGCAACGACACTGATTTAGTAGAATTTCAAGCATTTATTGGGCTCTTATATCTTATAGGAGTGAAAAAAAGCTAACCACTTGAACACTTATGAACTTTGGTCCAATGATGGAACAGCAACTGAGATCTATGCAGCAACTATGTCGAAGAGACGTTTTCATATCTTACTACAGGCTATTAGATTTGCCGACACTTACACGATCTCAAAGAAAGAAAGTTGACAATGCAGCTCCAATACGTGAGGTCTTTCAACGGTTTATAAGTTTGTGTAAACTAAGTTATAATGTGGGAAAATTAGTAACTCTCGATGAAATGTTGGAAGGTTTTCGTGGCCAGTGTAAATTTTGGCAGTATATACCGAATAAGCCGGCGAGATATGGCCTCAAAATCTACGCACTTGTAGATGCAAAAACATTTGTTACTTCTAACATGGAACTCTATGGTGGAAAGCAACCCTCAGGTCCCTTTGCTACATCTAACGATGCTACAAGTGTGGTTCTAAGGATGATAGAACCCATTGATAACAGTGGGATAAACGTAACTATGGACAACTATTTCACGAGTGTCCCATTATTGAATGACCTTTACACTAATCACAGAATTACTATCGTTGGTACTATTCGAAAGAATAAGCCGGAACTTCCTCAAGAACTCTTGGCCATAAAGGACAGGCAAAGGTGCAGCTCAATGTTTGCGTTTGGAAAACCACCAAAGAGGTGTACCATTGTATCCTACTTACCAAATAAGAAAACCAAGAAGAATGTTCTTCTTGAATCGACAATGCATTGTCGATTATACAACAATCGGTATCGTTATGATGAGGCACTGAAGATGCTACAAAACCCACCATTATAACATGACTAAAGGTGGGGTGGATGTGGTTGACAGACTAAAAAGCGAGTATAGTGTAACGAGAATTAGCAATAGATGGCGGTTAACTGTGTTTGGTGGACTACTCAATGTTGGGGCAATAAATGCACAAATAATATATAAGACTAATACAGGTGAGCTCAAACTGCGAAGAGTAGTTTTGTCTGAATTAGCAAAAGATCTAATAAAACCACATATGACAAGACGAGGATCCATTGAAACCTTGCCTACTCACCTTCGAGGAACGATAAGATGTATAATATATATCACAGTATCCCACAGCCGTAACAATAACAATGTCTATAACATGTTATGTTTAAGCTAAGTGAATATTGTCTGCAGTTCCAACGAGTACCTGTGACAAAGGCTCTATTTCTTCTTACACGTATTTTGGAGAAAATGAGCAATAGAAAGTGTCACCAAGCAACACGTATATTTTATATTGGATATGAAAGTAACCCCTAAGAATGAAAAAACCAACCACACTATTTTTTTACGGGAGCAAAAAAAAATTGAAATGATAAACTTTTCCATGCGTAATAATATTTGAACTGACACAATTAAAACTAATTGTCGCATACGTAAATAAAACTTAAAAATGTCAGAAAACAAAATAAGAGACAAATAATTTGCTCGGATTGCGGCTTTCAGTGGTTAATTAAAATATCATTCACTCATAACATACAAAAGTGTTAAATGGTGAACCTTTATATGGATGATATTATTTAAATATAAATGTTTAATCAGTTTCAGGCAACGTAATAAATATTAAGTATTCGGCGGCTTACTATTACGTAGAGCGTACATAGTAAATCATTGTGCTTTCAACCTAGGGAAGTACGAGTAAAACAGCCATTATGGTATCAGAAGTGAGTAAAATAGAACAACTAATGACAAGGTACTGTAGTGTAGATGTAGATGTAGTGTAGATGTAGAATGGGGAATGGTACTTACCGAAGGCTTCGATTATCACGGAGATTTGACGGATCTGTACCTGACACTAAATAAAATAAATTACGTAATGAAATAAAGACAAACCTTTTTACTATAAGACCTCTATAACTATAATTTTTTAAACTTGTTATGCTGGTATTTAAATTGTAAACTTGTTGAATTAAGGCTGTTTAATATTACAATTGAAATTATTTATTAATTGCTAATTATTGATGTTGTAACTTCATAACAACTTTTCATATTATTACCTGTTTTGGCTAGGTTACGTCAACTACACAAGCCTCTCGGCACCAAGTTTCAGAGTCAAGCAGCACAGAGGTGAAACGTTTGTCTACAATAGCAGGCAATAAAAGTTACGTCGGGCAGCAATGGCAAGTGTGCGCGCGTAAGCGTGGGTATGTAAAATTATAACCTGTGCGCTCACCACTAGTTCCACGAAAATACGCTTAGCGCAGCACCGCCGGTCGCTGATGGCGTGTGTTCCTTGTTGTTCAACCGCTAGATGGCATGTACATCGATGAGTTTCAAACGGAATCAGATTATATATAGCATTGGATAGTTTATCTTGTCAGAAAGTTTTATAATCAAGGGTACTAGTAGCCTACGTGATGGAAAGGCGGGACACAAAACCGGCGATTGGTTGGCACGCCTAAGTAATGACTTTATAACACTAAATATTCTACACTACTGTAGCGGTGCTATTTTTATATTTTCTGTTTCAAATTTAGAGAAATATTACGTAAACCAATTTAAAGCTGTATAATAACTTACAAAGTTTTTGGCTTAAATATAACTTAACTGTATAATTGTAATGCAATAGAAGATCGTATTGCAAAAGGGGAGGATTTTGCTAAAGAATTTATCTATATTGAGGACCTTTTCTTAGAACGGAACAACATATTCCACAAACAGCCACTTACAGCAGTCTGGTGCCTGACGACTGCGGTTATATCTGTACCATAAACATCACAGCTTTGTTCGTCACATTGCAGCATTCTATAAACCATTTAGCTGTCATTTTATTTTGCAACATTGTAGCGTGTTTTATTGCGTTACATTTTAACAGTCAGTAAATAATAATTTATTTTTATAAACATGTACATCGAATCGTCGGAATATCGAAATATAACGGAATTTTTTTTAAAGGTCTTAAAATTTCATTTTTATAATTATCTACATAGTATTTAAACTAATACTAACTAAATTATGATAAAACTAAACCTACTCCACTTAGAATTTTATTATGAAAATATTGAAAAGAGGCATACTAGAATAAACTTTATTTTGTTGAGAGATATAAAACATTAATGACAACGATGATTCGCGAATGAGTTTTAACAATTAGAATTTGCCTCTATTGTTCACTTTGAAAACTGAAAACAAGCAGTTAAAACTGCATAAAAATTAGCAATTCGGGAAATGAAAGTAACATAGAAAAGTCAAACGTGATATTTTAGTTTTTAGAAGGGATATAATTTGAAATCAGAAATTTTATTCATGAATTGCTGTTACTTCATCACTGTTCTTACTAACTCCCTGCAAAAAATCTTATAGCTATTTTACCTGGAAACAAAAATACTCCAATTTTGGAACTAAACATTTTTGTACAAAAAATGTAATAAATACTTCTCAATCGGTTTCATTACAGAGGTTTATCGACACAACTAAAAAGTCACCCTACTTTATAGCCTTTAAAATTCCCATAAAAGACAAAAACGTCAATGCGAAGTTCTTGAAGAGATGAAACCTAAATAATTATAAACGTACTTTTCTTCATGAACTATAAACATCCAGTTTAATCTGTAGGAAATAAAACAATTAAAAACAATTTAATGAACACACATCTCACAGATACACGAGCTAAAATCAAATAAAAAGACGATTAACATTGAGAAGCAAACACTAGAGATGGAGATGGGTTAATTATCGCGGGCTTGAACGATGGCAACAATTTGTCAAAACTACTAAGCCGTGTTAGAAATGTAGCCTCGAAAAGTGTTTTATAATAAATAACATAATATTAATAAACTTTTAACACTTTTAAACTTTTTATTATATATATTATTTTGTTTGTTTTTTATATTTATCATTATATTTTGAGGGTATTACTAACACTATGATCATAGGCTCAGTCCCAAAAATAACCAAGTAATAAAATAAAAACATTAAAGGCTACTGTATTTTATGTGTAGTTTATTGCTAATATAATTTGTAATATATTTATAGTACGCTTAGTTAGTAAATTAATAACAATTTTATATCATACTGTTACATTTTATCATAGTTAAACGATCAGAAGGATTCAAGTCTAAATTATTTTTTCGGCAATACGTGATTGAATATATCTTACTGTTTTAATTGGTCATTTTGCACATAATAAAAAAGTCACTTTATTAAGTCAACATTTGTACAATTATCAATATTGTTGGCATAAGTTTTCCGAAAACCTTGAATGATGTACGTGGTTACAAATATTAAACATTGATTTCATAAACATAGGACATAAACATAAACATAGTTCAGTCATCCAAGTTAATTTATACAGGGTGTAAATTGTCTTGATACGCCTGGATATATTCCAAAGGGATTGATATATCGAGTACAACCTTCACAATAACTATTAAAATGCTTTTTAGATTTTTAATGATAAAAATTTTTTTCCTCTTTCAAAGGGGGGTACTGGAGGAAAACTTTAAATTTTAAAATTGCAAGCCATATCTTAGGACATAAGGCATCACATGACTTTTAAAAAGACACAGGGAGATAGGGGTTGGAATTTGAAAATTTAAAGTTAACACTATACTTAATTTTGAAAAGGGGGGAGAAGTATTTTAGTAAGTATGGTAATGATGTACATCGATATCTCAATTTGTTTGGATTATATCCAGGTGTATCAATACTTAATTTACACCCTGGGATGTAAGGGGGGGAGAGATTTGGAGAGAAAGTGTAAGAACTTTTGCTAGGAACGTCGTAGAGATTTTTTATTCATGTCATTGTGTTTTTTATTAACTAGTCCATTAATATAATATGGTATAAGATAGGGGTTGCAATTTTAAAATTTAAAGTTACCGCTAGTACTTTTGAAAAGGAGGGGGAGAATTTGTTTTATCATTAAGAAAATCCAAAAACGTATTTTAATAAGTATGTCGAAGGTGGTATATCGATATATCAATCCATTTGGAATGTATCCAGGTGTATGAGGACTTAATTTACACCAAACATTAAAGACACCTCAACTCCACTAACGCAAACGTGTGCGCTACCTTCATGCTAAAAGGGGCGATTTGTGTAAGTTTGTTGTAATCAAAACTGCCGTCCGACTATTAATGCCGTAAGCTCTACCAATTAGAGTTGTTAATTATCTTTGTCTCCCAGTAGCAAGCTCTTTGAATAATTAACTGTCTCTGTAAAGAAATTCTTACTAACAATTTCCAAGCATGAGTGAGTCGAGGTAAAATTGTTGGAAATTATTTTAGTCCAAACTCAGTTTGTAGCTTTTAGCTGTAATGTTATTTTATTAACTATTCTCTTCGTAGAAAATTACAATGGCATTACCTATAATAATTTGCAATACAACAATTTAATAATTTTTTAACGAACGGTAATGCGTTTTATTATAATGACTTGTACAAGCGCATTTCCAATAAGTGCCTTAATGGTTAGATTACTCTATACATATATGTGAACTTGAATCATATAGTCTAGTTTTCTATCATTTACTGTTATTCATTCATTTTTCTTTTCTTCCTATTTTGCAATATGTTAGCGTTAATGAAATGTAAGCTCCCGTAACTTGGAAACTTTCGGAAAACCACTTATGACAATTTTTTCCAAACCCCTAACTCCAGTGTTGATTCCAAAGAAAATTTGTCAAAGAAGGTGTTGTAAAGAAAAAAGTACTTCAACATAAGTTTTTGTGTTATAATTTTATATGAATTTAACCGAAAGTGAATTTATGAATTTAATTTAAGGTGTTGTTTACGACAAGAAGTTCAAAACTGTACTTAGTTCTAAAAGAGCCAGATTTTGGGATGGGTACAATTGGGGAGGGGTAGAGGCTGCCTCTTTTTGAAGCCAGCTCTGTACCAGATCTCGAGTGAAAGTAGGTAGGAGGAAGCACGCCCTTATGTCTAGGCGAGCAGTAGTCCTTAACCCTTAGGGATCTCCGCCGACCCCCAATAGTCATCTCCCGCAGTAGACTAGACATAATGACCTGTCCTTGCACCCCAATATCTCGAAATTTTCGGGTAGTGATGTACTTTCCTGGACATCCATAATGTTGCTCAGATTTTATTGTCAAATCGGGGTTTTCCGTACCCAGAGTAGGTTCAACCAGCCAAAAAAGAGCCCTGCGGGGGTTAATCAAAAGTTAAAGGGTTTTATAAATGTTATCGAAATTAGTGGTTTCGGGTTTTGTAGGGTCCAGCATTTAGTAAAACGTTATTATCTCTACATTCTCAACTCCATGTACGTAATATTACTTAATATAGAATTATGATCAGAAGAGAGTGGGGGAGTGGAGTGAGAGAGAATGGAGGAATATGACAAGGAGGGATAATTGTTAAATAAAAAAAATCCGAGATTGTTTTAATTCCCATTAAAAGTAGTAAATCCATAATTACTTGTGCCGAACAGTTCTGTAATGTTATGTATGTGTAATTTTCTGTATGACCAACCCATACTGAGATATAGGATTAAAACACCTTTGAAAGCCCCCCTTCTTTTCTCTTCAAACATCCCTTTGGTTGACGACATTTAGTACGTTATATTACCAAGTACCCCGAGCAATGTTCCAAAGTTGGGGTTTCCACTTATTGAGTTTTAATTCTAGAATCATTCGTCTAATACCCTTATAACATACAAGTCCATCCTTGATCTGGCATGCAGCCCTAAGATAGTCGTTATCATGTGCATTAAATTAATCCGATGGTGGCTGGTACATCTCAACCCCCCTTTACACCTCTCAACATACACTGTTGCCAGTTTTACGTGTATTGCTGGCTGGTGCATTTGAACCCCCATTTACACCACTCAACTTACGTTGTTGCCAGTTTTTACGTGTATGGAAATATTACTAATCCGTCTCAACATCTGCTGCAATGAACAAACATTATCGACTGTTCCCTTAAAGAACATTATGTACATTAGATTGCAACAATCTGTTTTGCAGATAAACTGTATATAAGACATATAATGTGCTAAAATATCCACAGGGGCAGTTGGTGGTCAGCAGCGATATGTCAACACCGCCCCAGGTATCACCTGATGTTTTCGTGCCGTTTCTTGTAAAGGATACACAAATAATATATAATTAATACAACAGCATCGATTCAGAAACACCCAGTTTTATCAAACAACAAAACTCTTTGAGTTATAAAAGCTATCTGTCATTACGTATAACCGGAGACCGAACGCATATTTCCACTGGAAAGGAAGAATCAAAGCGTTATTATTTTTCTTAAAATGTGCTGAAAAATATGATTATATAAAAACAATTATTACTCTTCTCCCCGTCCCTAATAGGGGGTATGTTAATAACACGGTTTGACACGGATTTGGCAAGGCCTCTCTCATTTAGATTTATGTCTCTCGTAGCCTTAAGAAACATACGAGTTATTCATACAACGTTTATATATGCGGCCAAGCATATTGCTAGCATTGTATTAAGTACTAAAACAAACAATTACTAACAGTTAAAAAAGGTAGAGGGCCGCAACTCGTAATCTATAGTCGAAAAACCACAAAAGCAAAAGTTTAAACGCTTTGTCGCAGAAGTGGGATTTTCTGTTACCATTCCTGCGCGAGAATCGCCTAATAGAAATCTTTCTGTTTTGATTTCGATTATTGCTCCCTCCAACAGTACCACAGCTACTATTAGGATACTACCAAAAATTGTATTACACAAGCTTTGATTACATACGAATACATAGAACACCTATATGGCATGGCTGGGTCGACTTGTTGGGCGCTAATTCATGTTGCCACCAAGAGAAGCGCCACTGTCGACTATACGTCATACCAACGTCTTAGCTGTGTCTCCCCTTCCTCTATAGCACGTGTGAATAATCAAAGACACAATGGAATCTGTTACATGAATTGCTAAGCAAAAATGTTACTAATTTGTTTACCTTCCATCAGGCACACGGACGATATCAAATTAAATTCCCAGACGCAAGTTAAAATCTTTTGTTGAACTAAAAACTATAATTTTATCTTCTATGGTTTAAGTATGTTATTAAAATGTATGCTATAAAATACAACATAAAAAACTTTTACTGCGAATAACTTTTCCACTAAATAAAGTTTATTATTAATTGCATTACCATATTTCAATAGATAAACACGTTTTAAACTGTATAATCCGTAAAGAAACAAATAGCTACAGATTAGCCAGAGTGAATTTAATATAGCATGCAACAGAAGAAACTGCTAGGAAAGACAATTTAGAAGTTTCACTTTCTCAGTTAAGTGGCTTAGTCCGAAATTTCAATGTAGTTTAATGTAACATGTAGCCTTTCGGAACACTACATTATTTTTTTACATTATATTTATAGTCTTACTGCAAGCGATTATTACGAGACATAATATAATACGTCAGAGACTCAAATACATACAGTATCCATTATTTTTAAATATTAAACTTTGAATAATTAATTAAAATATACGAGTATCTTCAAGATCAAGTACAACTGTAGAACAAGAGATGGTGGAAGGAATAAAGTTAAACACAGTGTGTAATTAGAATATAAATAGTCTGAAAGGTTAGGACTCTTCAATTAAAATATAATTGAAGTACGTCATTGTCACTGAATATAAACAGAGTAACACTCAAAGTATTCCATTCATCAGTCAACTGATATCAGATATTTGCAAGTTAAGGGAATTCTGAATCTTGAAGTGTTATTTTATTTTATTAACTGCTTTTCTACTTTTATTATTTTGTTATACTCTCCACAAAAATATCATTGATTTAAGAATTGTTTTGTCATATTTATTTTTTGCTTCTATGCAATAAAAAAACAAACCATGTCTTCTTAGCATAAAAATACATTTGAAAACTAGGTATTCTATACAGAAAAAGCAATAACTTTCATATTTTTAATGATTTTATATCCAGTTACAATTACTAAAACTGTATGCATTTTTAATGTCTTAACCATTTTCTACAAATTTTTAATAACAAGTAAATAAAAAGTATTTTATTTTACTCGTATATAATTTATGTTTATGTATTATGTATAGAATCATTAAAATGCATAGGATTTTTAATATTGTTATTATGAGTACGTAGTAAAAATTTAACTCTTATACCTTTTATAATATTTTTGTAATATTCATTTTTATTTCAGAAAACAAAAAAATCCAAATACTCGCAAGAAAAATAACACAGTTTCAATCATTGTAAAATTGCAGTCTCATAGTTTTAGTTGATCTTACGCTCTGATACTATTTATTATGCGTTAATATATAACTTACTAGAGGATTTTTAAACAGCAGAGTAAGTTTTAAAATATTTATTTTAGAAATAAATAAAAACAACGCTGTAGGCTAGGCCTAGTCTTATGTGTATGTTCAGTTATTGTTACCTACCTTTGCTAACATTCTTGTCTATTCCTCTCACTCAAACTCTTCTTATTATTCTTCTTTCCCCCCACAATACAACACTACTAAAGTATTATTATACATTAACTACTATATGTAACAAACTGCTAAAGAAATCAGCAGAAACTAGTTTTTATTTCCCACAATAAAATAACAGTTATTTTAGGTGCCATACGGAAGCCTGAAGAATACCATAGAGTACATAGGTAAGAATAGGGAAACACAGAAGTAAAAGGTATTCAGAAAATTATACAGAAAAAGTCATTAGTTTACTATATGGAAATATTTTTATCACAGATTAAATATTATAACATAATGCGCGGTCTGCTTGGTTCAAATTCAGAAACGTGCCTTTGTAAAAAACAATAATTTTTAAGGTGAAGTAAATTTTGCTGCAACTATTGAAACTATTGTTTTTCTTGTTCGGAATTAAATGGAGAACAATAAACGTGCAATAAAAAAAATCATGTTTGCGCGGTGCGACGCTGTTACAGTAAACTGCCTGTGTGCTATCTCATCTGTGGCCTTGTTAGTGAACGCTAACGACTTCCCAACACGCAGCTCCCGGCTTAACATTAGGTGCAGGATCTTTGTATTTCTCCAAACAGTGGTTCTAAATCCTTTATTTTGCCTGGTTACTGCACTGTGTTCGATATTTTTTTAATGTCAGTAAATGTCGGCGGCGATTTTAAGGGAGTACAGACTCATTTAAAAAATTTCAAACAAGGGTTGGGTTTGTTACGTTTCAAAAGATATGTAAAATGAACATCTGGTGTCCATTATGTAAGAAACGTATTTTCAGATATACACGTGCTGTAAAATTCTTATTTACGACCCTGCACAGGTCCACCTTAAAACTAATGTTTCAAAGCATCCTTACAGGCAGAGGACATTTCTCCATATTAATAGTACAGTAATATTGTTCTTGAAACTATACATGTTTCTACCTCGTATAACTCGTTAACAAACTATCTGTCACTCACCAAATATCTTAAGCTTAACACAAAATCTTTACATTACATCAATATTAAATTCGGTATAAAATCACAAAAACGTACAACTAAAGTTAATAAAGTTTTATCGATACGAATTAGCATAGCATTTAGGTAAACATACTGGGCTCTTTTATTGTACAACATATTTGTTTACAGAATTTTAAAATTGAAAAATCCAACCATCAAAAAGTAATAATGAAATTATATTTCAACTCAATCTATTTTCATAACTTAGAAATATACAGTATTGCTAAAGATTATTATAGAAATTGAAAATCACACAATTTTTTGTTATGATATATATATATATATATATATATATATATATTATATATATATATATAATTATACATAAAAAGAATTCTTATATTTTTTACGCCTTTAAAGAATTTACAAATTTGAGGATCTATAAATCTTAGTTTAACCAATGTTTTATTCATTGTGTCTCTTTTTTTACAATGATTACTTGAATTGATTAATACAGTATATTTTTGGTAATCACAATAACCAATCGCGTAGTTTTCATCCTTGCTGAAAAATACATTACCAATTATTACCATCATTACAATTAATACGGCGGTGCATTTGTATGTGTTCAGTTGGTAAACCAATCACCATTTCATGTAACATAGATTTGCATCCAAATACACCTGTAAAAAAAATAGAGTGTATCTAAACCTCTCAGTAAACATCACAACTAGAATCACAATATTATTTAAATTTATGTTACTAATATTGCACTAAAAGATTGGTTGTTTATTTTAAAATGTTCACTATGCCTGTATCAGTGTTATTCTGTGTTAATATTTGCGAAGCAATTTTTCAAATATACATATATATATATATATATATATATATATATATATATATATATATATATATATATATATATATATATAATATATATATACATATACATACGAATTATTTTATGTTGTAAATATTTCGACTGAATGATCCTTAGCGAAGCCTATCACTCGTGTGGATGGAAAAATTCATTTGTGTGTACGAAGCTTCATATGTATTAGCTACTATTGAATTCAATAATGGTGCGTGACATTCCATGCGGGTTGATTGAGCTTTTTAATATATTTACATTGTCTCATGCGTAATCGTAAAGGAAATGAGCAAATAACCGAATAAAGTTGTAACTAAGTGATTGTAGCTTATTCATAGTAGTAAAAAGAAAGAATAGAGTGGAAAGTCAATGTTTAAAGTTAGGTAAAACATGTTATTTCAGTGCACTCTTGCCTTATAGTTCCCTCTCTTTCTCAATGAAACCTTTATGGCTTACTCTATAAAACGCTGCTATGATACAAATGAGTTCTATGACGGTGTATGTCTAACCATGTTATTTGGTTGAATATAATGGAAGTCTGTCAATCAGTAAGTTGGCACAATATTTATTTTAGCTTCCGGACGTAAATTCATATTTTCAGTATGATTATCTGTCTATCGATCTGTCCGCCCAGAATGAAATGAGCTATAGACATGAAAGCTTGCACTGAACCTCAGCGAAGCTAGAAGTGTGATGTGGCGTATTCTTACCTAGTTTTACAGTAAAATATCAAGGAACATGTCAATTTGCATTTCTCAAGAAAATAATTTTACTGCCAAGGGGCCACAGATCATAAGTAAAGCTGAAAAAGCAAGACTATTGCCTTAATTATAGCAAATTCATATGTCGAACTTCTCGCTGCTTATGTCCACGTGATATTTAGAAACAAAACTGGCGTATAGACTTGAAATTTTGAATGTGGCTTATATCTTATATAAGTAGCACTGAGTCAGATAATGGATTACTGGATTCGGCAAAGCCTCAACTAATATACACATATGTTTATTTTATGCGTAATCATGATGGCAACGAAAAAAATCGCAAAATAATTTGTTACTGAGGAATTAAAGCTAAGTTCTAAACAATTCAATTTTCTAAAGGACTCGGCACCACGATGACAGCGCTGTGCGACTTTAATTAAACGTTGGTAATTTTACATAATGAGAAGGTGCGAGTAGTGGGAGTTACGGTAGTTAATTATTTCTTAAACTTCGTTACTTCCGTCGACATATTTATCTCCCCAACTAATTAAAAATTGCTCTAACCACCCTTTATGGTACGGTACATATAAGACAATCGTACTACAGCCCGATGCCGATTTATAAAACTTAAACCATATTTTATTGTGTCTTTACATTGCTCATCATTATCAAAGTATAAATAATTATACTTAATCATGAAACGTTATAGGCTAATTTTTATTACTTTATCACACCAAAATGATTTCATATTACAGCAATACATGCAATAAGAGAGCAATGTGACACTCTTTCGTAGGTGTCATTTAGTAAGCACCTATGAGGTAATACGTATGTATGTATAAAGTTTACAGATTTTTTGTTTCGTTATCTCTGTTTTTTTTTAAGAAATTCATTTCGAAGTAAACAAAAACATATTTTCAGGAGGCTTTGTTAATTACTCTAGTTTATAAATATTTGAAAGATATCGATTTTGTAATGAAATTTATTATGTTACACAGCTATAAGTTTATAACTCAGATATTAATATTATAATATTAACAATAAGGAGGTCTAAATTAATTATTGTCCTCGTAAATATTAAACAAAATATGGTTTTGGCGAGGGGGAAACCGCACACACTGTGATACGTTCCTGTAGTTATATGGATATTAGAAGTGCGCAATTGTCACACATGTATTGCATGTTAAAAATATTCAAATGTATACATGTAATAATTGAGACATACTATAGGTGGCCAGGAACATTGGTTTCATGATGACAGTTTTGCTGCAGTCCATGCCCTAGTAACTTTATTCTATGATGGGGTAACAAGCGTCAGAGCAACAGTTGGACCAGTTAATCTGTATTCATTTATGGAACACATGTTACTGTAAAGTTCTAACATATATGATCTAACCATGATATCACTTTCAAGGTCATTCTTGTCACAAGTATGGACGACATTATTTACTCTACAAGTGGTTTATACCAGAACACGTCAGCTGAGAACATTTAAATTATTTCTGTTATGTTTTTATTTTTTTTATTATTATATATTTTTAATAGACTATTACATATATTACATAGATAACTTTATATGGGAAGAATATAAATAATATGATATCACAACACAAGTTATGAATGTGTATTAATTTCCTATAACCTCAATTAAACTCTACCTATAGAGGAACCGTATTTTCTTTATGAGTGCTACCAATTAATTATTCATTTTTGGATCTTTTAAGTTAGAAAATGCTGCACAGAAACAGTTAATTATACAAAGAGCTTGCTCCCAAGACACATAGATATTTAACAACACTAATTGTAGAGCTTGGAGTGTTAATGGCCACGTGAAAGTTTTGCTAATTAACTTGTACAAGTTCTTTTCAACTTAAATGTAGCAGACAATTCTACGAAAAAATAATCTGGCTGTATGATGTTGAACGAGTTTTCTTTAACAGAGAACTTCATTAGTATTTGTAAAAGTTAAACACCTCCGAAAGCAAAAGCTTTTAAAGTTCTTCATGAATATTTTGGTAATAAATTGATGGCTGGTATGAAAACACTTTAATACCATGTATTTAATTAGGTGAATATTTCTAAAATTAGCCTCTATATGATTAAACGTAGTAAAAATAACTACAGTATTGACTATGTATTTTCCAATACTACTCTGACCTTAGTTTGTTGCAAATGTGCAAACTCCGGTAGTACATTATTGAATCGATAATCCATGTCAATCATCGAATGTGCATTTGTGGCAACTTCAACTGTTTATTCACGTTTGTGCTGTCTATGGACGTCAGCTACAATAATGTCATTTCAAACACTACCATTTAATTTTTCTGATTGTAGACTTCTGTAATGAGAAACTGATAATCGTATTTGTGTTTATGGGCTCTTAAGTGATAAGCAGAAATTTCAAAAATATGTTAATGATAGAATTAATATCTGTAAAAACAGAAGATATTATTAGCCCTTGAAGTTTCTCAGCATCTGGCTTGCCAAATCCGAGAGCTTTAAGGGGATAAGAGCTTGAACCTTCGTTCACTATATATGAACCATAAGATCTCTGAGGAAATATATAGGCGCCTAAAGGAAAAATGAAAGTGATCGAAGGAAGTCATGCAAATGTCTTGCTTAGCACGTGGAACACCTTCTGCGGTTTTACTTCACTTACGAGGAAAGTTTTGCAATGTTTGTGCTGCTGAGTAAGTTGAAAGGCCATCAAAATGAATCAGACTATTGCCAAAGTTGGACACGGCAAAAACTGACGGAGAAGCTGCTCAAACCACGCTTTTAGAATGCCATCCTGTCGTTAGGGACCTGTCAGAACTCTAAAATGGCTTCTACGAGGGTCATTCTACGACGATTGCAATCACAAAGTGGTAACAGTGGTCAAAAGAGCACACATGACGCATTATAAGACACGTCCTACTGGGGCTACATTACTATGTTGATTGTGATATTGAATTTAACGCCTCCTTGGTGTGGTGGAGCGAGACGTTTGCTGTCAAAGGACATAATAGAGTTGATGACAACTTGAACAATAGACAAGTCAATACTGTAGAGTAATCAATGCCATAAGACGCTCTAAATTGGATTCCATTAGTGATTGACAACATCATGAGATATAGTATGAGACAACCCACCAGTGATATTCAGTGCATGTAATTGTGTTAATATTGTGGATATTGTGTTAGGTATGTCACTATTAATCAATCATGTAAAGAAAGACTAAGTTAAACAAAAGCATATAATTTTATGAGTAGACATCTGCTGGAAATCTGTGTTGGTAACTGTGTTCTAGTTTCTTTCTTGTGATAATTTTGTTTATAGTAACAATGAAGAGAAGAATGAAACATTTCAATGTAATTTATACGAAGACACAAAAGCTCAAGTTTGCGGAGCTAAATATATGGTTGCTGTAGGTCAAATAAGATTCATGGCTAGCATTCGTGGAATAGTAAGAGATTACCACTAACTAGAAACTCAAATCAAAATGATACTTTGTTTTAATTGCAAAAGTAATAATTGCTGACTTAAATAAATCACATGAGAGCCTTGACACCAAGCTCGCCGAAACTGCTGCTATTTTGAGGAGCCAGGTGGATGAAATGAAGAAGTATAGGGAAGGGATGGAGAAGTTGGAGGCGGAGAATAAAGCGTTGAGGAATGAGATTGCTGCTTTGGAGACCCGCGTAGAGGAACAAGAGATGTACTCCAGGAGGAACTGCATCGAGATCCAGGGCATCCCTGAGGAGCCTACAGAGACTGTCGACGACGTGGTTGACATCGTGGTTAAAGTTGGGAAAGCGGTTAACATGGACATCAACGCCACGATGATCGACGCTTGTCACCGTCTGGGGAAGAAGAATGATGCGGCTCGCAGAGGACCCCGTGGCATCATTGTGAAGTTTGTCCGTCGGCTTGACAAGGAGGAACTCCAGAAGAGGAAGCATCAGAAGAGGGATCTCTCAACGCGGCATCTTGGAATGGCTATGGACTCCACAATCTACCTCAACGAGTCACTGACACCTTCAAGGAGGAGGTTGTATGCGCTCGCTCGTCAGGCGAAAAAGGACAAAGGGTACAAGTATGTGTGGCACCGGGGAGGAAAAGTTTTCCTAAGAAAAGAGGACAATGCACCTGTCATACAAGTATGTAACCAGGCTGACCTTGAAAGGCTTTAGTACTATTCTTGTATTGTAAGTATGTATTTAATTATTGATTCCATAACTTTAATTTGCTGTGTAATTGATGAAATTAATTATGAATTTTTTTGTGACATGTATTGTAATATTTTAGTTTAATTTTTCTCTAAAGGCAGTCCAAAAATTTTATTAATAATAAAAAAAATTGAACTTAATTAATGATACTAGTTTTGAAGAGATAAATTGTTTCGATAGAACTTTTATGGTTATTCATCAAAATATTCGCAGCATGAGGCATAACTTTGATAGCCTGCTAGTACACCTATCTTCTTATAAAAGACGACCCGATTTTATATTCCTTTCCGAGATATGGATTAAAGATTCCGAAGCGAATCTGTACCAAATTAATGGCTATACGCTATTTTTAAAATGTAATAATAAATATAGAGCTGGTGGAGTCGCTGTCTATGTTCATGACTCGTTTGTTAAAAGTGTAAATTTTATTTCAACTACTAAGTATTTTCAAACAGCAGATGTCTTATCGTTCTCCGTTAAAATTTATTCATATGAATGGTTTTTTATGGCTATATACAGGTTGCAACATTATTCTATTCCTGCGTTTTTATCTGAGCTACAAACATTTTTAGAAAATGAACTAAAATTAAAAAGAAGTGCTTGTATAATTGGTGACATGAACATTAATTTACTAATCAATAGTAGTGCAGTAGACGATTACGAAATGTTGATGGCTAGTCATGGATTTGAGTCGATGATCAATGAGCCTACAAGAATTGCAGAGCGTTCTGAGACATGCATTGATCATGTTTATGTTAAACTTGCCTGCAAAGACAAGACAATGATCAGTGCTGCGGTAGAGCATGCTCACATAACCGACCACTCGCTGACAGCCGTGTGGGGGTGGGTTGAGGGGGGGCGCCCCTCCTCACCCGGTCCTCGAACAGCTGATAGCACAAGTAAACAATACCGCATCAACTATAAATATCTTAACGATGTTCTCGACCAAACTGACTGGGCACAAGTGTATGGAACGGAAAACGCGTCTGATGCTTTTGATAAGTTTTATGATTTGTTGCAAGTT
This sequence comes from Homalodisca vitripennis, assembly GCF_021130785.1. Taxonomy (NCBI): domain Eukaryota; kingdom Metazoa; phylum Arthropoda; class Insecta; order Hemiptera; family Cicadellidae; genus Homalodisca; species Homalodisca vitripennis. The sequence continues at coordinate 100,431,618 of NC_060214.1, forward strand.
GCGATTAGTGCAAGTAAAGCTGAAATTGAACTAAGAAATAAATGTGTTAAGTTGAAACCTTGGATCAACGATGGAATCTGTAAGCGTATCATATTTAGAAATAAACTGTTTAAGAGATTTAAAAAGCACAGAAACCAACAAGGTGACAGGTTTAATATTTTTTTCATTCGCTTTCGAAATAAACTGAACAAAGACATAAAAGAGCTAAAAAATGCTTATTATAAAAATCTGTTTGAAAAAAGCAAAGGTAACCCAAAACAAACTTGGAATATTTTAAATGAAATAACTGGTCAAAAAAGTAAACAAATGGATTATTCATTGTAAATAGGACAAAATGAAATTACTAGAGATCCTAAAATAATAGCTGATAAATTCAACAACTATTTCCTAACGGTTGTTGATAGCTTAGCCGACAGTATTGAAGAACCGACAAATTGTGAATTTTTGCCTTATGCCGGGTCATTCCCTAAGAATTACGAAATGCGTTCTATGTTTCTGGAACCTGTACTCTTACAGGACCTGCAAGACGCTGTCAACTCATTAAAGAATGGCAAGTCTCCCGGATTAGACGGAATTAGTTCAACTTTAATTAAACACACATTTCCTAAAATTTGTTATGTTCTTTTATTTATAGTAAATTTAAGTTTTCAAACAGGAGTTTTTCCGGAAAAATTGAAGTCAGCAGTTGTTATTCCGATTCACAAGAAAGGCCCCTCAACAATTTGTAGCAACTTCCGCCCTATCTCTTTGGTTTCTACCATATCTAAGGTCTTAGAGAAAATTATGAAGCGAAAATTGATTAATTTCCTCACTTTGACGGAGTTTTTTAGTCGCAATCAGTATGGGTTCAGAGAGGGCGTGAGCACCGAAACTACACTTTTAAATTTCATTGGATTGATATCTGAGGGACTTGACCAAAACAAACATGTTAGTGGGCTGTTTTTTGGACATAAAAAAAGCCTTTGACACTGTTGATCACGGAATATTATTGGGAAAAATGTTTGACTGTGGGATAAGGGGAGTTGTTTTAAATTGGTTTCAAGATTATTTAAAATCTAGAAGACAGTGTGTAAAAAATTAATGGAGTTTTTCAGTGCAATGGGTGAAATTAAGTGTGGTGTACTTCAAGGATCAGTTTTAGGCCCTACTCTTTTCTTAATTTACATCAATGATCTTTGTAATGCTAGTCTTCAGGGTAGTATAACTTGTTTTGCTGACGACACTGCTTTGTGTTATTCCAGCTCCAGCTGGGGTGATATAGAGCTTGCTATGAATGTTGATCTCAAAGCGCTAAAGTGGTGGTTTTGTAAAAACAGAATGGTTCTTAGCCCTGAGAAGACAAGTTATATTAATTTTAGTTTAAGAGGTCAAGTGCCTTTTGACGCCGGTGCAATTATTTATAAATGTTTTAATTGTCTTTGCAATAATTCTATTTGCAATCTATCTTGTAAACCGGTTGCAGAAGCAAGTGAAGTTAAATATCTAGGCGTAGTGTTAGACAGAGAATTAAACTGGAATAACCACATATTAGTATTGAAATCTAAATTAAAAAATTATTTACGAGTTTTTTATTTTCTGAGGAATTTTTTGTGACAAAGAGATATTACGTCTTTTTTATTTTTCATTGGTAAACAGTCGGTTAGACTATGGTATTTCGTGTTGGGGAGGCACTTACAAGACAAAGCTACAGCCTATTTTGAAACTTCAAAAACATTTTATTAGAATTATGGTAAACAAACCTAAAACTGAAACCTCATTCCCTCTATTTGTCAGCCTTAATATTTTACCTCTAAGATTTATGTTTGTGTACAAAACTTTAAAGTTGTTCTACGATAAGAGTGGAAACCTACCGGATGTTGACATTAATGAGTATAGGTTTAAACTTCGCAATGCAAATAACTTTAGAACACCTAAACCACAAAAAAAAATTTTTACTAAAACTTACTTTTTTTAGCCCCAAGAATATTTAACAAAATTCCTAATGAAATAAAATTTAAAAAGTCAAAATTCTGTTTTTTGAAGACATTAAAACAATGGTTGTTTTCTTTCTGCGACATTGAGGTTTTAATTGAGGTTCAGGAATAAATGAATTAAATTTTCATTAATTTTCCAAGCATGGTCCACAAAATTTACCCTGAAATAGATTCCAGTAGCATGTATTATCTTACACATGATTACAAAATTTCAATAAAATAGCTTATAGGGACTTTTTTCTTTTTAAATTTAACTGTCTGAACTTTTTATTTTTTTTAGTTTTTAATAATATAATTACACGGTGTCCTCTAAACAGGCTTGCCTTGGAGGCCCTAAATTTTCTCAGGATTTAAAATATTGTTTTATATGTACATATTAAAAATGTTATTAGTTTTTCTTCCTCTAGTTGTGTATTTTGTTAGCTTTTATCTGATGTATACTTTAATTAACATTCATATTGTAGTTGCTGTAATGTACATAGTAGTTAAGACTTAACAATTTGGACAAAGGTTTTTTTTTTAGTTTGTATAATTTGATATTTTTTTCTTCATTAAGGTCAGACCTGGGAGAGTTTTTGTTTTGTTTTGTTTTTTTTTCACGCTCTGTAACTACTGTATGTATTTATGTTATCCTGAGAAAATAAATTTATTCTTATTCTTATTCTTATTCTTAATTTATTCTTATTCTTTTAAATTATGCAAGTATTTATAAAAAGCAACTCCTCGCCAATCAATTTAAATATGGCTTATATATCTTACAGTATAATCTAAAATACCATTATTGGTAATAAGTTGTGTATTGCAGTATTGACATATTTACTTTAAAAAGTAAAAAGTCCACATTTAATGCTTTGGTGCGATAAAAATAAAACAACATTCGTATAAATTAGGGAGGAATTAGTCTAGGACTTAATAAATTAGCTAATAACTGAGGGTTACTTTATTTTGTTGGAATCAGTGTTTACTTTGGAGCACCTGCTTGTGTATGATCAATAAGTGTTTAGATAAGCAGCTGGTGGAAGGATAATTTAATCGTGTACTGTAATAGAGGAAATTCTAAATGAGAGTCAGTAGCTGTTAGAGAGCCTTGGCTACAGTTTTATCCATTTGATAAGTTTTCTGCTATAAATAACTATTTTGAGATGTCGAAGATATCATGCACCGTTAATTGTTAATATTAAGGTAGAGGTTGTGTGGTGAAAAATGTTATGTACTTGAAACAAAATTTCAATAACTAGGTTACTTAAATTAATATGTAGTTTCTCTAAATGACAAACCACAAGGGAGGCATTCGAATAAATTATTGGTTAATCTATTGGTTCTGGCATCAGTTGTATGCAGTAACAGAATTGTATTATCAAGTATTTACCATATACTCCTTTAATCTGGCTGGTAAAAGCCAGGCTGTCACCAGCAACTTAAGTTAAATTAAATGTTTCCGAAATTAAACTTTATTTTAAATCAATATAATAATGACATCTTCCAACACGCAACTAGGGCTGAGCTAACGTATTCCCAATCATTTTGGCCAATTCATTGGTAGGAAAAAAATCATCCGAAAATATAAAATGTTTAAACATAAATATGTAAAGTTTTTGAGCAGCAATAATATTGAATTTTATAATAGAATATCGAGATATAACTTACCACGCCATATTAAACGCAATGTAGTAAAGGAGGCTATTCAATTTTTGAAAGGATTTTTAAGTTACCGGTACAAAGCGGATACTGGTATTCGTAGGTTAGGCATTGTTCAGCTCATAATCCAGGCCCATGTCAAATTATAAAAATACTTACCACTAGAAAATAGGTATTCTTGTGTTTGCAGTTAGCTTCAAAGGGGCTATCCAGCATTTCGTCTGTGAAAGAAACAATTACTCAACCTTTGCTTCACGAATCTGCACCTCTGGTTACATGCTACTTAAAAACAGTTTTACTGTCTTGCTGGTTGCCGTCTACATTTAGTGGTGGGTATATTGTAAAAGACAATGTGTGCATTTATATAGTGCAGATAATTGCAAGATAAACCATTTGCATATAGACTTGCATATAACCGATTTATAATTATTATTTTAAGTTATTATATAACGCTATTAACATTTTATACATACAAATTTTACACTAATGGCAGAATTTACTCAATGTTAATATTTATAAATGGCTTTGAAATTGTCTATTTTTTTATTTCTCACTAGGACTAGGAGTGATTGAACAATTTTACATCACTTAACAGAAACAGCCACAACAGGAAAACTACAATAGATAGAAGAGAATAGGTAATCAAAGTATGTACAACCACAATAAATGATAACTTTTACGATCGACAACAAACATCAGTTACTAATAATAGGGTGCATATTACCGTTTTTGAGATCATTAATTATGATTTTCCTTAAAAAAAAACTCACGAAGAACTGTTCAAATTTAATATTCGACATTAACAGCAAAGCACCTGAGATGTATCTGAAAATTAAGAATACTATGTAAAGAATATATATCAAGGCAACATATAATTGCCTTGTTGGTTCTATGTATCCCGCGTTTTATACCAATTTTTAACTCTTAAAATAACATACCCAGTAAGATAAAACAAAATCGACAACGAATCAGCATATCTTGCATCACGGAGTATATGAAAAGCGTGGAACCGAAACCTCCACCCCAGCACACGTCGGAGATTTAGCTAGCTAAGCTTGTTCTCCTTTTTTATTATTTTGTTCTTCCAGTACATTGTTAACATGCACAATGATCTACAGCTATACACCTTTCTTACCCCAACGTCATTAGCAGTTAGGATCAGAGTTTTGCTCTTTTCTTCTTTGTAAATTTATCTTTCTCCTTGTTTATTTGGCGTATTCGCGCATGTTTACAGGACACCGCCTATTGTCTTATATGCCTTTATAACCTCTGATACAATGGAAATTTACTCCTCCTTACAAAATGTGAGTCTGATCGAACTTCTTTCTTTTTAAATTTTTAGAAGTTTCGTTCTGCTCCTTGTCATTCCTTGTATTCATAATCTTCCCCAAAGTGCGAACTTATGTGTCTTGGTTTATTTCAGTGCTTGGCCACGTATCCGAATCTCTGAAACCTATCATCTACCAAGGTGAACTTGTAATAGCTAATAAAATAAAAAAACGTTAACATAATAACATAAAAACATAGTAATTAGTAAATTAAAACTTATTTCCTACATTTTATATATGTGTATTCTTATAATTTTCATATAAAAATCTATAGTTAAGTTGACTATATTTTACAGCAAAAATTGCAATTTAAGTTCCTTTTGGGAGAAAATCACCGATTAATCCAGTATTAAGACAGTTAGAAATACGCCATACCACTTGCAATATAAAAGGATTTGCTGAAGCTGCATGCACAGTTTCGAGCCTATTGTTAATTTCATTCTAGGTGTCCGGCGCGAGACAAAACTGTAATGTTTACTACAGATAGGCTGATATGAGAAAACATCTGCTAGCCTACCGATTGATAAATCTCAATAACAATCATCGAACTTTATCAAAAAGATTGCTGTCTGTGTAGAAATGAAGTTTCATACAAAATTAAAAGTCTACAGATGAAATCATCAATTACGCGATATCCTGCGAATAGGTTAGCTAGATAAAGGCTTATCCAAAGTCCCTAAAGGGAAATGCCCATTCTAAAACGCAACACCCAGTTTGATAGTAAATATAATTTGATTACAATTTTGCAAATTCCATGATTTCCTTGTTATCACTACGATTAGCTATAAGACAATATATAAATTTCCACTAACGCTTAGCTAAATCTCATCGAGTGATATGCACCATCATTTTGCTTGGTGTGGTTAAGAAATTAAGCTTCATTCACAAACTCAAGTCAGTTGGTTCTCGATAAATTGGGCGGACACTCAGAAAGAAATTGAATTATTTATACCAGGCCTTCGCTAACGCTCAGCCAATACAATTCTTAAGAGGGATTTTGTCTTTTTATGGAAGGGGACAATTTTAAATTAATATTGATGTGTTATATAATATAGTGTCCTTAAACCACTGCTGCAGTCAGTCACATTTATAAGCATATAAAAACAGCAATGTCAGCTGAATAAAGGCAATATTGGAACAATATATAGATGCCGTTAAACTCGACAAACACCCCGATGTTATGACATAATGCGGCATTTCATGGCTTGTTTCACGACAGGCGTAGTTTATTAGAGACAACGACTTTAACATCTGACCGTTATTTATGGGACTAACTGCAGGGCTGACCCTTCATTTCTATACTAAATGAAACAGTATATCTCTCCAAAGGAAATCTTAAAAAATTACATTATCTATAGACTTGAAATTTTACATAAGATACCAGTGAAACTTTACTGTACATGGGGTGCAGTGTGTTTATACTTTTTGATGCATAAAATCTTAAATACCACATTTAAATGAAGCAGTGACAGTATGTTCAGCTTTCAACAGTGACTGCTCCTCTCTTCGTACCTGTATATAAATAATGGGATTACGCCCTAAATAATCGATCTGTTCGAGCTGTTCCTTATTGGAAAATACTAAATGACTATATGATTCTTATAGTTCATAGTTTTTACTATTTTCAAGTTAATAGTTTTTTAAGATATTTATTAAGATATCTGACGCTAGTATAATTTTTATTCATTCTATTAATTGAGAAATTGTGATTGGTGATTGTTTTAAGTATTCCCTATCTTGTATAATATGTACCCTCCCATTTCTTGACCCATTTAAAAATTATCAATGCTATCGATGGAATTTTCTATAAGAACTAGTATATTTGTATATTCCACGAAAACCTTGATTGTAATTTATTCAATGTAATATATATAATATTAAATGTAATATATATTACATTTTTGTACAGCAGGGGCGTTCGTATAGAGAAGTTGCTGCTTTGTTTGGCATACACAACACAACTGTTATGAGAGTGGTTCAGCGGTTTCAAGAAACCAGGAGCGACAATAGGAGGCGAGGTCAGGGCCGTCCTCGGGCTACAAGTGAAGCTGACGACCGTTTTGTAAGGCTAAACGCATTAAGAAATCGTATTTCAACAAATACAGAGCTGCAAGCAATGTTAAGAACAACTCGAAATGGCCAAGTTACAAGTAGAAATATACGCCGACGTCTCCATGAAGGCACATTGAGCAGCAGAAGACCTGCCAGAGGCCCACTTCTCACCAGAAGGCATCGAGTAATGAGATTACGGTTTGCTCAAAATCATGTCAATTGGACTGTGGAGGATTGGAAGGCAGTCCTGTTCACTGATGAAACAAGAGTCAGTCTGAGGTCTCCGGATGGACGAGAGCGTGTATGGAGAAGGCGTGGAGAACGTTTCGCTCAGGCCTGTTTCTCACCTCAGGTACCTTTTGGGGGTGGTTCTGTTATGTTTTGGGGAGGAATTAATTATGAGGCGTGTACAGAGTTAGTAACAATAGCTATACCAGCTCTAAATGCTCCTAGGTATGTGGAGATTATACTACAAGAACATGTTGTACCTTTTGCACCTTTCGTTGGCCCTCAGTTTGTGCTAATGCACGATAACGCCAGACCACACAGTGCCGCAGCAGTGACAGACTACTTAAGAGAGGTTGGTATCACTACCCTGGAGTGGCCACCAAGAAGCCCTGATTTAAACCCAATATAGCATGTGTGGGACACTTTAAAAAAACGAACACGTGCTAGAAATCCACCTCCAGCAAACCTTGCAGGTAAATACCTATCGAAGATATCCAGCACCTCATTGAAGGTATGCCTAGGAGGCTCCTGGCAGTGATTCAGACAAGATGGGGTAATAACCGTTACTAAATAAGGGGGAATTAACTTTAAACTAAAGTGGAATAATTATAATGTGTTAAATTACGTAAGTAGTTAAATGGATAAATTAATTCATCTTAAATTATAATTTTTATTCATTAAATCTTGACATAACTAAACATACACAGATTTTCTTGAGTTTTCATTGTCTTTTTCTCTTAAATATATTTTTTTTACAGCATCGTTAGAGATTTATTAATAACTTAGAAAATGAATTTAATAAGTGCTGCAATAATTTTGTCCAGGAGTATATATATATATATATATATATATATATATATATATATATATATATATATATATATATATATTCCGTAAAAACTTAACACATACACACATAATTTTATATAGATAATATAACTTTTATTTTGATATTTAACTTCATTGAAGGCATTATCTGATTATATTTCAAATAATTGTGATATTTGAACTTCCAGTGAAACTTCACCGAAAGGATAATCTGAAATGTTCCGTACAATTTTAGTGCTTGAAGATTATGCTCTCAACATCACGGTAGGTTTAATTATGCTCGAGATAATTTTAAATAATATAAAACATATTCGTTTTTAAGCAGAGTCTAACTTTTACTGTTTTTACTACATGAAAACTAAAAATATGTGACACACCCTCATCGTCAGAGGACAGGGCCAGTAGAGTAAGGACGAGCGCTGTGTTCTTGTACTTTGTGTGGGAACATGTGTGAATTATTAAGTTAGTAAATGTATGTATAATTCAAACATGAAGACATTCGAGTCAAGAATACAGTCGACTGTGCTAGCTATTTAAGTACTTGTAGTAGAATACGTTATTTATAACAATAATAATATGACGCTATTACCAGTTATATAGCTTGTAATAATTATTGCAGTTATTTTTATATGGGAAGAACAGAAATAACATCACAGCTTAATCTATAAGTTTTGAATATTGTTTGATTGTCAATTATCCCCATTTAACCTCGAACAATAACAATGAAAACTCAACCGCTAGGAGTAACCTGATTAGATTACCTTCTATGAGAGAGGAGCCAATTAATTATTCATGCTTGGAACTTGTTAGTTAGAAAATGCTGCACAGAAGGATTTAATTATATAAAAAGTTTGATCCCAAGACACAAACATAATTAACAACTGTAATTGGTAGAGCTTACAGGGTGTTAATGTTCGGACGAAAGTTTTACCAATTAACTCTTTTCAACTTCAATGTAGCGGACAGTTCTGCAAAACAAGTCTTTACTGTTTAAGGGAAAAAAGGAGAGCAGAGAACTTCATTTGTGTTAATAAAACACACCATAAAGAAAAGGATAGAAAGTCGTTCTGAAATATTTGTTTAATTTATTGATGGAATTTTAAGACCTTGTAGGTAGGGAAGGTGTAGTTAACATTCTTTAAATTAGTTACTATATGATCAAATGTAGTAAGTTAACTATATTACTGACGAAAAACACAGGTTGTCTATATATATATATACTGTATATATATATATATATATATATATATATATATATATATATATATATATATATATATATATATACAGTTAAGGTTGAAAATTTCAAGAAATGTAAAGGATTAAACGTAAACCATTATAAATGTAATTCTTTAAAAATAAAAATTTGTTGATACATCAACATTGTGTTATTTGCTTTTACAGTTACTACTAATAAATTTTTGCTATGAATTTGAAGGCGCAAGTATTGCGTTTAAAAATTATATTTCTTACAAATATTATTCTTATCTTATAAAAAAATTAGGCCTTAATCGGATTCAAAGTTTTCGAGTTTTTAATTTTAAAAGTTGATAATTTATTAGTTATTTATATGTAAAACACAGAAATAAACCAGATAGCGTCAAAATGACTCCCATTATTGTAGCTCTAAATTAAATCTGTAGTTTTTAACATTTAAACTCAGGTATTTATACTTGTTGACCCTCAAGTAAAGGGATTCGCGCGGAGACTGAAAAATACGCGTAAAAGTTGTGACCCAACGACTAAACCTTCTATATTTTTGCCGCCTCTAAAATTTTGCCCCCGAAAATGACCCCTCTGACCCTTTATAGCTGCGGCCCTGCATAGATATACAGACGATATACTAAACATTATTATTGTAAACAGTAATTTAAATTCAATTATCACTTCAAGGGGTTATATTTAAGTAGAAAACCCATTCTTAAAGATACGTATAATACTGCAGAAATAATACATTTATGGCGTATCAAATGCATTTTGATTATTATTTGTACAGTAGAAATATTTGCGTGGATTTGTCTGACTGAAGTAGTTTGCAGTATTATCAATTAGTGATTCGATCAAAATGATACATTTTATGATTTGAAAGATTATAATTGGCTTTCCACCATTTTTAAATTTGCATGGGTTGATGAAATTAAACTTAAAGCTAGAAGTGTTCCGTTGCGTTTGTTAAGATTAATCAACAAGTCGACGGCAAGGTATTGAGGAAATCACTAAACCCCGACGATAGCGGCAATTTCCTCTCAGCGACTTACAGAGCCTCAAACACGGTTGAGTTGCGTTGGAAACATTGTTTTCAATGCTCGAGCCGGCGATATTTAATCCTTAATGGTAGGGTGTGCATTATTTCTTACTAAAATGGACATTATTTAAATGTTAACCAATTTAAAGAAATAGGAATGATTTTTCATTAAATATACAACGAATCATATTTTTTACGATGTAGTTCTAGGAATGACGGGTTTACATATATTTAATATCTAAATTTCTGAAATAGACGTGTTTTTACAATTATTCTTAATAATAATGATAACATATGTATTGCACAGGGTAATATATACAGCTGTACTGCAATGATTATAACCAATAGTCAACAAAGTATTGATCATTTAAAACTCAATTCATTTATTTTTCTGAATAGGTATAAATTATATACAATATACACATTTTAGACGTCAGAAATTAGAATTTTTTTTTAGGGAGCTAACATTAAATCGTTTGACTTACAGACTAAGAGCTACAGTAGTTAAATTATTGTTCTTTAGCTTCACGTAGAAAGGAATTCACCAATACCGTAAAATTCATTTTTAAGTAATAGGTTTTCAGAGCAACTTTTACAATTTTCTTTTTTGATTTATTTTAATTTAGATGGTAGTTTTTTTAAGTAAAGGGTTTCAGCATGAGATACTTCCCATTCTGTGAGTGCAAAACAATGTGCTGGAGTGCGGAGATTACCACTATGTCTGGTGAGAAATTTGTCATTTTCTCCAACAGTATGTTGATCCTGATTTTTCAGTCTAAGTAGAATTGTTCTATATATGTAAAGAGAAGTAATTGTTTTTTAATTCCATACGAACGAAAACTTCCATTAGAAAGACAAGTGTGGTTGCCAATTAAATATCCGAATTATTCTTTTTTGTTCAGGTAAGAATCTGGATGCATGGAGTGATCCTCCCCACACTTCAATTCTGTAAGACGCAACGGATGAGAAGTGACCATAATAAACCATTAGCAATGCATCAGAATGTAAAATAGGATATAATGTTCCGAGAGGAAAACTGGTTCGGCTTTGTTTGTTGTAAAGCAGGGGAATGTAAGGCAACCATGTTAAGTTATTATCGACTATCAAACCCCAAGAATTTCACTTAAGAGCTCTTCACTGATACGGCTGTTTTTAGTGATATTATCATTGGTTTTTTTCCAATAATAGTCCAAAATTGAATACAGAAATTTTAATTTCATTTAGCAACAGATTATTATTACTATCTCCTCCAATGTTCCTGAACTATGCACTTGCAAATATACACTTTTGAGGGGATTCATACCTCACAACTGAATAGTTTGAGAGTGAGAAATAAATTATTGAGATAATGGATCTTGCGAGACTATAGAAATAGCAATGAAGAGTTCATTGAATCTTGTGAGTCGCTAGACTAATTAGTTAAATCGATTAAGTTATTTTAATTTGAATAAAACAAACAGACGTGCATGGGAAGATCAATAGTAGAGAGATATAAAAACAGTTTGTATGGAATAATGTCGATTTTTATTTGATTTGAAGAAATTTATATCGAAGTAAGCAAAAACTATATTTCAAACGATTTTGCAGTGCAGATTTCAACAGCTGATTGAGCCTGTGAACACCACCTAAGGCTCTGTTACACATCAAAGGTGTTTGCTTGTCTACCTCAAGCGTTTCTCAGTAAAGAGACAAACGAATTTTATTTTTCTCAGAGCATTTAAGTTTAAGGTTTTAGATTTTTAATTTGTAAGCTTCTTTATAGCAAATGTTATTAACAAGCTTTATTGGGAGAATACGAACATTTTTTTTACTAAATTACATTGTTATTGAACTATATTTTATAATTTTTCCTTTTCAAGATCATATACATAATATATAACATGTAACAAATAAGTTATATACAAGTGCAAAAATGGATCTTACGTTCTTTTAGCAAACTTTTCTTCGTTATAGTACTGCTCGATAATAATCGTGTATGTTATTTGTTATCACACTGGCAGCACTATTTTAGATAAGAAATTCTTATCAGGAAAATATCGTCGTACTGCACAGCAGTACATAAGCTATACATATTTCATAGTCTGGCAATCAAAAGATACTGCCATACCTTATCTGAAATATACTACGCAGTCTGGGCTACATATTTTAATTTTATTAAGTGATTCAAAAAGTTTAAAGAACAAGATGCTATATTACCCTTTAATGATGGATATTCTAGTAAGTGTCTTTACACGTACAGGAATAGACGTATAGAATAGACAATATTACATAATTGGCTTAAGGCTATGCTAAGCTTGGGCAGGGAGCGAACAATGAAAGACAAAAAGCTGCGATTATGGAAGAAGAATTAGAAAAAAATCAGACAATGATGAACTTTACTAACAAGGAAGTTTGAGGCCCTATATTTTGATGCAGAAATTATCAGTGCAAGGAATAATCAGTACGAACTCCACACCAACGATTAAACATGTTGTTAATCCTCACATAAAAACTGGAATATTGTTGCTGGTAATATTCTGTATATTAAAATCTTTTTAATTAGTTACCATATTTAAATATTTGCTTCAAAAGAAGAGTCGTCTACACTTAATACATGGGTGCGTTAAGGAATAAATCAGTAAACTGTTTAGTACCACGTCTCCTTAAACTATGATACATTTATAGCTACGGAATACATTGTTAACATCTTCACTAAGACATGAATTATATAGTAGACTATATATAATTCTTTTGGTACGTGTTGACTATCTCAGTATAGTAGTCTAACAGAATGTTATTAGGTACCCTGTGTTCATGTAAGTGATAGCCTTGCACACCTAATTTTGGCAGCTAGTAGAAAACTCAGTGGCAAAAACACAAACAATTTAGTAGATTATTCTTTTTAGTAACAGTAGTTACAAGAGGATCTAGGTTTGCTGGTGGCCATCTTATTGCCAACAAACAGAGCAGTGATTTTGGTAGCTGGTTTCTATCTCAGTGATCAAAGACGATCAAAACGATTATACTCGTAGTTCTTATTAAGAAAATAGAACATTGTAATATTTTAATAACTGTTTTGTAAATATAAACAGCAGTCTTATGTTCGGGTTACTTCTGATCAAGACTTAGGTATGATATATTATGATTTATTCACTTTTATTTGTTGGAGAGCGTAAAGAATAACTCAAAAACGTAGAACTTGGTTTGGATTTATTTTGAAAATTTCATACTAACTTGCTTGCTATCATAAGATTTTATCATATGAGTGTTTACACAGTTTGTCATAAAACTCGTGCTTATTTGTAGACGTCACGTATTAAACAAAGTGTATGCGTTATATCAGTTTTGATTTTGTGTACATGATAGTTTCTAAAGTATTAAAACGGAAATCTCAGTGCGAAGGGTAGTATTTTATTCACGACGCAATAACAGCGACGCAGGGTGCGCATTAGATATTCATGAATATTAAATGATTTCTCTTTAAACACCAAAACACCCCGTTGGAGTTAAAATAAACCTAAACAGGTTCTACCAAAAGAGTTTTTAATCTACTATTGTGAATATCACTAGAGTTAATCATACGCTACTGAGTAATGAGGAGGTAGGATAAGTTCATTACTCACTTCATCTACATGCCTTACTTTCATTTTACTTAACTTATTGATTTAGCCAACATATTTGCGTATGGTTACAATTGGTTGACATACTACTATCTATTGTTATTTTGATAGAAAAGAGAGGAGTTCTTTCATTCAAGATTTACTTTTCCGTTATAGAAGTTGTAGTTACATTAATCGGCAATAATTTTAAGTAAAGGAAAATTCAAGATAAGAACAAACGAGAATAGTATGAAAGGATGTTCTATTTAATGATAATAGGTATTTTCCACTCAATCAGCTATTTTGAATATTTTATTTTTAATTCAATTTTTTATATTTGCTTTAAAGTGTTATTTGGTAATAATTTGCTAAGTATAACGTGTCCAAGCAACGTTTTAAACGTATAAAAAGCTATAATTAGCCACAACAAAGCTTTATATTTATCTCGATATTATTAGATAGGACCGCCCGCAAAAGTATTGCTATAACTATATGAGTCTCTTTGGAAATCACTTTTTTTAAAGGAGAAAACAGATCCCCTTTTAAGCCTTACTCTGCCAATCCTCATGGGCCACTGGCCTGTGTGAGGATCTCATCAAACAGAATAAGGGGAGAGTCCATACAGTACAAGGTCGATGGTACTGATAAACAGTGCAACGGTCACAGACAGGATTCGAACCTGCGCTATATCTAACTCAGACTCAAAGTCCAACGTCTTAGACCTCTCGGCCATCGCCACTTGCCACCCAAGAAATGATATTAGTTATATTTTATTCTTGTAAATATTATGTATGATTTAGTGCACAGTATTGAGTTTCTCAAATAAAAAATTTTGACAAGCAAAATTTAGTTTTAGCTTAAACAATTAAAGACAAATTTAAAGAGTTTTTTATTACAGGCAACTTTCATGTCGACATGTCATGTCACAGCATTACAAAATATTCTTTATTGAGTAAATATACGTTAAATACAAGCCTCCGAAAGATCCAAGTGTCTCCATAAATTCCTTAAATTAGCGGCGTTAATACTCGCTCAATTCAGTTACTTTACTGAATTAGCATCTCCCCTAAATAAAGAATCATGTATTGACTGAAGTTATGTTTTTTTAGTAAATTACAACTCATACTTGTTTTTTAGTATCGATATAAAATATTTTTGTTCCCTTTATTTGATTGATTTGGTTTTTACTAACTGCTGTTTCATTCTATTCATGATAAGACACAATGCGCTCACGTTTAAGCTATTTGGCAGTGTAAAGCTCGTTTATTGAAAACTCAAGATATTTATGACAACTAAGATAACCTGCTAGATAGACACACTCAAACACACAAACACAAGTTTGAAAGTGCATGGAGAAAAATATTGTACTGAAACAAAACAATGTTGTGAGAAACCTGGTATGAATCAGAAATATTTGAGTTGTGAAGGAGGACATAAATCAGAATAGAGTGTAGGACGCACGTAACTACATGCGCTGCTATCATTACTGGTTCCTTCTGAGTGTTGTATTGATTAGGGTAAAGATTTATGGCCTCATTCCCCTTCCTCCAATATCTGTCTAGAGATAAAACTTGGTGGTCAGCAAATAGCTTGGTAAGTACTCGTATAAGTATAAACCATTATTCCATAATTTTAAATTTAATTTGTTGATTCTGAATGTAAAATATAACTTTGAACATAATTTCACATAATGGTAGTTAGGAAAAGTTTAGATGCCTTATAATAAGGATAGGAATATGTAAATTTAAGATGTTACTTAGATAAAAGGCATGAGGCCGCCACGCCAAGTAAAAGGTTTTGGTGTGATAGCAGGAATCATTACAATTCTGTAACTCATTTCGTTTACCTGTATTCTGGTATTATAGAACACGATTCACATTCAAATATACATACAAATTCATATATATATATATATATATATATATAGTTGTAATTTTAATTGTGAACCATTCACATAACACTCTCTGTTTACGTTATGTAAAGAGTAATCAAAAATATTGCAAAATAACCTCTTATATGACGTTAGAGCAGGAAGTACCAAAGTTACATGAAAAAATAATCAGGCAATGTCTTCCATGAATCCAGAACAAGAACATTGAATAAAAATACTATCTATAACACTACTGAAAATTCCTTCTATGAAGTTTGAATACCAAACTTATCAGAAATATATTAAGTACATTTCGTAATGTTAGAGTACGAATTTTAAATACCAAAACTGCCTGGAACTGATAATGAATATATTTTGTGAATTTAGAGTAAGAAGTTTGGATCTCAAAACATATACATAGTTCTATTTATAAAAGTTACTAAGGTATTTGTGGCTTCTAGGTTTTCATAAAGGGTATTATCTGATCGGAAAGAAGTTGAGTAGGTTAGTGAAAGTGTCAATTAAAGTGTCCTGATCTCTCCGCGCTCCACATCACCAAACCCTAACTTCTGTAACAGCTTGCTTTGACCCCTATTTTCTAGTTTTTCTCGAAGGAGTCAAATAGAGAACCTTTCTTTAAACACCCATCGTTAGCTCCGCTAACGTACGTTGGGTTGAGAGTACAATTTTACGTCTAACTTTTTAACACTACATACTTAAAACAACCACCAGTCACGTATATAGGATTATATAAATTTGGTATATTGGTATTTCGTTTTTAGAAGAGATCATTGAATGTCACACCTTTTCCCTACTTCTTCAGGAGTTTTGTTTTTCTTTTTGTATGTGCTCTTCAATTATATATTCCATAGCATCAAAACGTTTACCAATTTATAATATAATTTGGTAATTTTACTTTTAACGGAATTCGCCATTAAATGATTTATATTTTAAATATTTTATACTTAGCTGCCTCATTAATAAATAAAAAATCAGCAAGATATCTAAGTACTGTACGTTTTTACCACATCTTCTGGTAAAAATGAGTGGTGATTGTGATCTGAGTATATACAGGGCTGTGGCCAAGGTCTTTGTTATCATTCGGTATTATTGTACAAAAATCGTTGACATTTTTTAATGTAAATGTAATTTATAATTTTTTATATAATTGGAGTTTTTAAATATGTAATGTCGTATATAGATTAAAAGAGGAAATTGTATAGACGATGTCACAAAAATAATCAGGCCGGGAAATATTCCTCTTTCCAATAGTTTTAAGTGATGATTTCCAAATTATAATAACTTGTACCTTTAAAATGCATAAATATTTTTTTGGTACGTGATGATCCTTTCAGTAAGATAGCAGTCACGGAATTTTAGTAACTCATATTCGTGTACGTGATAGTAGACACACGAGCATTAAGGTAGCTAGTAGCAGTCTTAGTGGAAAAACAAAAGGTTTGGTAGATCATGTTCTTCTTAGTGATAGTAGTAAGCACATTACCTAGTGGTTTTCAGTTACATCAAATATATGAGTATTTTGGTAACTGACGGCCATCTCAATTATAACAAACAGATGATTTTGTAGCTGGTGACCATCTCAGTGACAGCAACAATATTAAAATTTGGATAGTTACATTAATATACAAGACTGGTACGGTATACCTTTGAAAATTCAAACATTGTGTAAAACAACAAAATTTTATAATTTATAATGTTTACAGTAAGAAGTATTTGGTTTAGCTATAAAGAACCCGATGCTTTCCATGCAACCGTTGTATTCAGGTCCCACACCACTGAATATAGTTTCCTCAGAGAAATACCAAAAATACAGTAAAAATACGTATTTAAATATTAACGAAAATTATGGTTAAATAGTAAATTACTATTTTAACAAAAAATTTCACTTCAGGATAAAATTTAACTTAAGCTTCCTAAATACGCATTTTTAGCTAGAATACATGTAAAAGTCTCCTAACAATAGGCGATATTAAAGCTAATTTTCTAGAAATTGTAAGATTGAGGGATTATTAGGATCAGCTGGTATGATGGTCTGCTATGTCCGCAGTGTTTGCTCTGTACTAGTCTCTATGAGAAATCTCTTCTCTCCCGATGTCCCATGCTCGTGATTCACACAAATGCTGCTGGTGCACTAGTCTCATTATTCACTATCCATTATCTCTATGTTTATTAACAGGTACTTAGCTGTTAGAGCAGGATCCTTAATCGGTTCCCTAGGTTTTTTTTGAACAAATTTATTTATTTATCTCATTTATCTCATTTACATATAATACAAATATGTGATAATAATATACAAGAGAAGGTACCCACATGGGCAAAAGCCTGTGTGTGAGAACCGAGTCCATCTTCACTCGAGTTTGCAATCACAATAATACTAATATATAATGTAAATATTAGAACAAAATTACAATTGTATGATTTAAAGATAACTAAAGATAACTAAATAGTAAACATACTCTGTTTGGATGCATATTAACTAAATTCAAGCAGTGTAAAAAGTAATAATATAATCAGTTATGATAATGGAACGACATGACAAAGATGCAACAAATTCTAGTATATGAAGTTTTATGGCTATAAGAAGTAAGACAACACACGGGATATGCTTAAAGAGTGGCCAAGAAACCTTATTTTAAGACCTATAAAAAAGGAAAAGAAAAGAAAAACAAAAAGATAAACAGAAACGAATCATTTTATTGTTGTCGACACACACGACGCACACACACACGCGCACACACACACGCGCGCGCGCACACACACGCGCACACACACAGCGCGCGCGCGCACACACACACACACACAGAGATAATTAAGAATGCTCGCACATGTCCGTCACCAAGGTATTCACAAACTATATATAAATATCATCGCAGTAATTATCACTCGGCACGAACAGATCACTCAGAGTAGATAGAAGTGAGTATAGCGTTTGCACCACTCCTCCCCAATGCAATTAACCAGTTCATTAACTTCTTTTTGTACGCTTCGACTTTAATGTTCCAATTTTCTCTCAGTTCCAATGGTAAATTTTGGTAGATTATGTGTAGAACGTAGAAAGAATTTGTTTTATTTATAGACTTAGTATAACGTGCTGTGGCGATACCAATATTCAATCTATGCCTTGTGTTGTATGCATGTTCCACTTTCTCTAAAAATGAAAATTTATGTTTGAAACCGTACAAAATCAAAACTCTTAGGAATAGTTGTCTAATATCAAGAATCATAAATAAACGAAACAAATTTTCTGATGAGAACCTCCTTGGTTTTTTGAGACCAGCTTTCATAATAGACTTTTGAGTAATTTGTAATGGTTTTATTACTGTATTAGAAGCCCCTCCCCACGCAATGATTCCATACTGAAGGATCGATTGAACATATGCGTAATAAACAATTTTGATATGGCGGAAATTTAGCACACGTGATAATGTAACGAACATATAAATGCATTTCCGTAGTTTGCTATTGATATAGCTAACATGGGCTGCCCAAGCGAGTCTATTATCAAACATTACTCCAAGATATTTGAAAGTACTAACACGTTCGATACTATGACACTGACAGGGTATCAGGCGGCCACCGCACTGCCTATTGTGCATCTTCAGCTGTAGACCCACTGGGTCGCGCGTTGCGCGCAGAGACACAGCCATGTGCTTTGTCTTGCATATATTTACAGTCAGTCGATTACTGTCAAACCACTGTTTAATGGTGTGAAGTCCTCGCTCAGCATTCCTATAGACTTCCTCCCACATATGACCATCAAATAACGCTACTGTATCGTCTGCGTACAAGTATAACGTACCATTATTAAGAATGATATTTCCTATATCATTTGTATAGATTAAGAAAAGTAAAGGTCCAAGTGTACTCCCCTGGATAACCCCAAAATTTATTTGCTTGGATTCGCTTTTTATACCGTTAATTTCAACAATTTGCCGCCTATTACATAAATAACTTTTAAACCACTTCAGCGCGTTGTCTCTTACACCAATTAATTCTAATTTTTTAACCAAAATGTGTCTATCTAAGGAGTCAAAAGCTTTTGCCAAGTCGATGAACACCAATAAAGAGAGCTTGCCTTTAGCTATATTGTTATGGATGTGTCTTGTTAAATTAAAAAGGGCGTCTTCCACCGTAACATCTTTCCTAAAACCAAACTGATTTTTAAAAATTATATTGTTTTCAAATAGATAATGGGTTAATTGTTTTCTAACAATCTTCTCTAATAACTTGGATATAACGCTTAAGAGAGATATCGCGCGATAGTTCGAACGCTCTCCCTTCTCACCTCCCTTGAATATAGGCATCACCTTGGCGATTTTAAATATGTCTGGAAAAATACCATCTATGAGACTAGTATTTATTATGTGCAAGAGTGGTTGTTTTAGATAGGTAAAGTTATCTTTGATAATATCACTAGTAATACCATCCATTCCTGGAGCTGAGCCTCCTTTTAAACTCGACCATACACTCTTCCATCTGCTGTTCGGTAACTGGAGTCAACCTAAACTCCGTCCGCAACCTGATATGTTCAATATCAACCGGGCAATCAGCTACAGTTACCGTGCCAGCCAGCTCTTCTCCCACATTGACAAAATAATTATTTAGTAAATTCGCTACATAATTTGTGTTATTATCATCTTTGATATTTGTAACCGAAGCAACGAAATGTTCCACTGGGAAGCGTGAATTTGTTTTAGTTTTCCCTGCTATTTCTCCGATATGCTGCCACAGTTTTTTAGGATTTCCGATTGATTGATTAATTTTAGTCTTGTAATAATTTTCTTTTGTTGTTTTTAATAGTTTACTTAAAATATTACGATAATTTTTGAAATAATTTAACAATTCACGGTTGAAAGGGTGACGTTTAACTCGTTTGCTCAGTTTATCTCTTTTACGGATTGATGTAATTAGTCCTCGACTTATCCAAGGTTTCAACTTCAACTCCTTATTCCGAAAAATTACATGATTTGAGGAGACTTTCATACTATCGTTAATTTTTCTGACCAACATTTCGGCGCTATTATTTACATCAGTACAATTATATATTTCGTTCCAGTTGCATCTAGCTATTTGATTTTTTACTTCGGATTTATTCATTACGACTACACTTTTACTCGATCTGCTACCAGATTTTTTATTTAATCTACTCCATTCAGTTGCAATCAAAAAATGATCTGTTATTGCAGTTTTTATGACAACTGAAATAATATTCTCAGTATTATGAGCGTCTACAAAAATATGATCGATACAGTGAGCTGTATGTGCAGTGACGCGAGTAGGTCTGTCTACACAAGCCACAAACCCTGCTGCGTACAGTACGTCCAGATATCGCTCAGCCGCCGCCGATCTCGCGCTATCCAGTATACAACAGTTAATATCCCCCACAATCCAGTACGTGCGGTCCCTGACTCGACTGTCACAGTATCTCTCTAAGTCACTGATAAACAGTTCAAGGTCACCGTCGTTTGATGACTACGATAAAGTGCCAGGACTGTGAACCGCTCACTGCCGGTTTCTACATTCACCTCAAGACACGTTGCGCCATGAAACTTTACTTCACTCACCGTACTACTAAATAACCTATTTACATAGCAGATAACTCCATCATTCTGATTTCTCCTTAACCTATTGCAAAAAATATCAAATCCTTCAATTTTAAACATCTCATATTCTCCCTCTTCACACCAAGTTTCTGTGAGAATTATTAAGTCAAAGTTAATTTTAATGCTATTTAGTACAACCACTAGTTCGTCAAAATTTTTGTTATAGCTCCTGATATTTATATGAATGAAACGTATATTTGTGCTTGAATGATTAAATATTCTATCAACTTCACATACATCCTCACAGTCGAAACATGCAACATATCTTAAATTATCCACTTCTGCAAGGTCACCCATTATCAATCACATTACTCCACCCACCACACCTTACGCCTGGCTGTACAGAGTAACACCTACAGTCTAATATTAGCTATCCTCTTAAACTATTATCGTATTGTTATGTTTACAGTTACCAGATACACACACTCACTTTCTTATATACACACTGTCTCTGTTTAATCTGTCTCTTGCTTAATGTTTCGTATAGTTACTTGTTTCCACGTTAAACTTAAACAAGTTGAGCATTCAGCTTAGCTGTATTGACGCAGATAGTTCTTCAAGCTCTTACATAAAAAATATTAAGGAGAGAAACACACACGATCTATTATTTTAGTTAGCGTAACGTAAACAAATAAAATCTCTACAAAAAATGCGGTAAAAACTGTGCGTCGTTTAATTTGACAATACGGCCTTATTTTACGGAGATGTGATGGTGTAGTTCAGACACTGCAATGTTCTCTTTTAATTGGCGAAAGATTACGCCTATTCAGCAATCCTTTGTATAGCGTCGAAATAACAGCTGATGTCATAGTGAACATCTGAATTGAACGCAGATAAATAAGTTACTACGAAGGAATGAAGCATTAAACTGGTAAACTCACTTATCGGCATGCTATTATGCAGTAGCCAACTAGAAAATCAAAATAGATGAAATAGACATAATTTACTATTTGACTCAATGAAACTCAATCAAACCAAGAAGTGGTGAAGTCATATAGAAAACTGGGGATTTATGAAGTGTAATGTTTTTCTTACAATTTTTTTATTTACAGTAGGATCTGAAGCATAAATAGAAAGGCAGAGATGAAGATCTTAATACTTAGAAAAAAGAACTATATTTTTATTAATATGGTGTTTCCGTCCTGGTCTAAGGTAAATCTGCGGCTCTTTACCTGAAATGTGATAGATTCAACTAAACCTTGATAACATGAATAGCACAGTGTTTAATTTAACATCAATTTAATCGTAATTTTAACTGAATGTCTGCAAAGTGCGTTTGAAATCAGTATTAGTTAATTCGTTGACATCAGTAGCATATTCTCGATTCTCTTTGAATAAATAAAACATTTAAAACTCAGACAGTTTTAAACCAATCGTATAACCAATAAAGTTCGTAGTTCTCGTTAATAAAATGAACTGTGTTATAGTTAAATAATTGTTTGTCTAATTTGTAACAGTAGTCACTTGGACCTATGTTCACTGATTATGAATTAAATATAGTATTTCATAATCTATTAATTTGTTATTTTTGGAAGAGTGAAAAGAACAATAAACAACCATAGTCACTTTTAAAGTATTTCGTACCTACTTGCTATCATACAATTTTATAACCTGATGCATATGCACAGTTTGTCATAAACCTTTTTGTAGATGTTCTCATTCACACATAAGAAATAAGTGTAATAATATATTTGATTCTTCTACAACGTTAAACATAGAAATCTCAGGGTGAGAGGTTGTATTTTATTCACGAAGCAAAATCAGCTTGGCTGCATATTGGAGATTCATGAATGTTAAATGATTACTCTTTAATACCATAAGTCCTGGTGTTTACTAAAAGGAATTCTTAAAAGTTTCATCTACCAGAAGAGCTTTTAATTCACTTCTGTTGAATATGAGTTAAACATACACTACTTAGTTAACGAGGAAGTAAAATGAGTTTGTTTTCCTACGGTTCTAAATGTCTTATATTTATTTTACTTTACGTATTGATTTAGCCAATATATTTCCAACTATTATTTTCATAGATATTGACAGAAATGTATTTTTTTTATCAAAGATTGCCTTGTCCTTTATGAATGAAATATATGCCTATGTACTCGTAATATATTAAGAAAGAAAATCGAAACTAGTATTATAACGACAGTCTGTCGAAGAAGGACCTGCTATTTATTGATACTAGTGTTCTCCAGTCAATCAGATTTTTAATGTTATATTTTAAATTCCAGTTCTTTAAATTTGCATCACAAAGGTTTACAATTGATATATTTATACAAGTGTAATCTGTCCAAAAAGTGCATAATTCACAGCAAGCTATAATTACACGTATTAAAGTTGACTATATTATAAGCTAGGATAGGATTGATTGTTCTAACTTTGTGTGTCACTCAATTTCTTACGACATGTATATAACATTCTATTAGTCCTATTTTCATTTTCCTACAAATATTGCATTAGTTGCATAGTATTCTGGTAGTATATTTAAAAAGTATGTTAGGCCAAAACTAACTTTAGCATAGACAATTAAAGAATATGTTATAGATTTTACAATGCCTAGCAATTTTCAATATATATCAACCGAACGCCCAAATACGATGTCCCGTATCACAGCATTGCAGCAAAATCTTTCATATGTAAGTATACATCGAATACAATTTCCATATTATCCTAGTTCTTCCACAAGTTGCTTAAACATAGGCTGCACCTGCTCAAATTAAATTACTTTACTGAGTTAGTAACTGTTTCAGTGAAGAAAAACTCAGATTTTGTTCTAGTATCGATATACTTAAAGTTTAATTCTTCCCTTTAGTTAATTGCCTTGTGTTTTACTAAAAAACACCTATGATTTATGTATTGGTATTGGTAAGGTCTTAAATATCACGCTAGAGAAACACACTCAACCAAAATTTTAAAATAGAGAAATTGCAAGAAGAAAGTAAATGTACTGAATCACAACAGTGTTGTCCAGGTGAAACCTGGTAACGATAAGATATATTTTAGTTGTGAAAGCGGACATAAATCAGAACAGCACGCAACTACCGCGCTGCTATCACTGCTGGTTCATCCTGTATGTTGTATTGTTTGGAGTAAAAATATATGATCTCACTCTCCTTCCGCTAATATTAGTCTGGAGATAAAACTTAGTGTTCAGCAAATAGCTTGGCAAAAGTATATTCCAATATTTCAGAGAACATTCATACAAAGGACAGTTGATTGGATCATTCTTATAATACTTCGCGTGTATGGTGAGAATGAATAGTAGAGGTTTTTTGAGATTAGTCATATAAAAAATACAAATATCACACATTATTTTCAAACATACCTTTGTAAATTTTAACAGTTAGTTGGTACAAAACTGCAGTAAAATAATGCTCTAAAGTAACGATTTCCTTCACGAAAAAAGTTAAATCTAATCTAATAATAACGTAGTATTAATTTAGAAACATTTTGATCTAATAGAGGTATAAATATTTTACAGATACTAGCTCGGCACGTTATTTAGTTTACTCGGCACGTCTCAATCTCTTACTCGCTATAAGTTGTAAATAATTAAAATTTATTTCTTCCAAGAACTTTGTTATGTCGTATGATTAATTTGCATCAGT
The DNA here is from genome assembly GCF_021130785.1 of Homalodisca vitripennis. Lineage (NCBI taxonomy): Eukaryota > Metazoa > Arthropoda > Insecta > Hemiptera > Cicadellidae > Homalodisca > Homalodisca vitripennis. Next base: position 100,456,587 of record NC_060214.1, read on the forward strand.
ATTGTTCAAATAAACATTAAATGCCTGAAATGATAAAAAAATAAGTATAATACGAATTTAGATGCCATGAATGTTTTACCAAGTAATACTTAAGAATATTTTCAGCCTCAACACCTTAGGTATTAGTTCACAACAGTTTTTTTTTGTAGAAATTGAAAGTAGACATTAATAGTTGTAGCTATGACACTGATTGAGCGTTCAGAATCAATTGTACTACAATAAGGCTACAACTTTTACGGTACTAGAGCGATTAATGGAGGAGACGTCCAAAATATGTAAAGAGGTTGAAAAAACATAATTTGATAAAATGTTAGTACACTGGAATAAATCAATGCAGCAATGTATAGTTGACCCATATTCGGGTCGTGTTCCTTCAGTAACATTAAATCTCCGGGTTAGCGAAGGGAGAAAGACTGTAGGAGAGGAGGGAAGACTACAGGGAGATTCAATAAAGCGGATGGTGACAAACTGAGAAAGGGTTTGAACAGCTTGGGCTAAGAATGCTCCACAAAATTTATAACGCAACACCAATCAAGAAGAAGCTCCAAGACAACCATCCTATCACGTATCAAAAGACTATTCCTACCAGTGTGGTGGCCTGAATTTTACCTTTTTTATGAAAAGAAATTATACCATGGCCAAAAAGTTATAGAAAATCTCTTTTGGTGTACAAATGCATTTTATCCACCCCCTACTACGGAATTGAAACCAATGATTAGCATAAATTTCTTCGTTTTCATAAGTACTAACAAACTAGTTACTCTTTCTTGTGTGAATATGGCAATTTTTTCGTTAATATATTTGTATTAAAAATAATAATATAAACCCTACTGAAGCAAATGAATTTTATACATTTATAGAGCCATAAATAAATTGTTTTTTTCGCTTGAAAATTGTGAATTATTTGATAAAAATCTCATTTAAGCAGTAGAGCATTATATAACTGTCGTTATATTTCTAAGATGTCGAGCTCTTATATTTCTAAGAATGAAGTAATGCCCATTGGGCGAACGATGGCACCCTCTTGAAGTAGTTGTAGAGATGCGTTCCCGAGAGGGTTTCCAATGCCTGGACCGGTAGGTTTTTAGTGGGTGAGAGTCCCACACACCAGGGCGAACACCTGTCCCTGACGGTGCATAATGCATTTTCCTATCGTAAAAAAAAGATGTCGAGCTCAGATCAATTAGTTATGATTACTTAACTATTTGTCATATTTCACTTTTGGCAGATCTAAATATTGGATATATTTATCTATTGCAGTGTTAAGCATGTGTAACTTATACTCGTACATTTATATGATTGATATGTCAGGGTTTAGTTTTTATTACAATCATAAAACAAGTACATTTCAGTTTTTAACTGAATTAAGTACGTTGTTGAAAACTATTATCCAGTATCTAAAATTTTGTCAAAAACCCCTCCCTTTAGCTATACTAACTCTTTTGAGACAGGAAGCTGAGGAAACCAGTCATTTTACTTGATACTAAAAAGACCTTAGCGCTTGCTTTCGGAGTGATTGGGTTTCCAGGATGGGTACGATTGGTGGTAGGGGAAGCCTCCTTTTGAGATCTAACGATGAACGTAGCAGGGATATCACTTACGAAGGTGTGAATATCTCTGTTTCATCCTCTTCCACTCACAAAAGGAAGATGTAATAATGTTTTAGGTAGCAAAAACTTTTAAACTAATGGAAGTTTACACATTCGAAAATTCATCCTCAGCAGTACACTGGGCCTATCGGATCTAAACTCTAATATGTAGATATTTCTGTTAATGATGTGGTACCCAGTGTAGGTTTAATTGGAAGTTATAAGCCAGCAGAATGGATCGTCCTCGGCGATTTGCTCACATTAATCCAATGATTCAATGGGTGTCTCATTAACAGGACACTAATTAGTAACACAACACGGATTAGTCTATTTAGGTGCTACAAATGGATAAATTGGAAATTAACACCTGGATACTAGATTTCCTATGAAATATAATAGGTCATTGTAGTAAATCCCGCATCACCACCAACCCCACCCTTTGTGCTAAAACAGTTCAGAACCTTATAAGCTCTACGATTTAGATAAAAGATATAATTGATGGAAGACAAATCAATAACGCAATATTAGACTTTTATGATTATATTTCGATATGTTTTTTTATAATATCGACTAGTAATTAATATAGAATATGACGAGTTATCTGTACCAGACAATACAAATATTAATTAATGTACGGGTAGCTAAATTTCGTTATGGAATGGAATCTGTAATCCTATTAAAATACACATACAGTATAAGCTGCTTAGAAACTTATCTCTTATTAATATCAATATTTTTAAACATATTTTATGTTTTAAAGTTTAAGCATAAACGTAAATTTTACGTTTTTGAATAATATTTAATTCATGAAGTGGTCCAATATCTCACGATTTATTGGTTCTTTCCTGTAAATAAAAAGTGTGAGGATTTATGTGTTGGACTTATGCTATAACTCCGTAAAACTTGTGATAATAATACTCTAAAGTACTATACAAGAAATGTAAACTAATGGATACATCCATGGTGGACACAATTTTCTTTGCATTATGATGGCTGGAATAATTGTTTGTCAGCACGACATTTCAAAAACAAACTGACCTATAAACTGGAATTTTACTTTAAGCTTTATTCGTATCTTGGTAACAATTTAAATTTATATTTTTGTAACTTTATGTGATAAGATTGAGTGTTAGTAAACATTTTTGAATCAGCCCTCCAGAAACCATGATGCCATCATAAAATTGCAATAATAAATTAATAATAATTTAAACAATGAAGTATATTAATGTGACAATTTAACCTGTAGCATAATGTTATATATTTATTAGCATAGGCTTGCATAAAACCTTTGCAAAGCCTTTTACGCAACACCTGGTGTGGCGTATTCCTATCTTGTCCTATATTAAAATATGGTCGAAACATGTGCAGGTCGTATACTTCTTACATAATCAAGTCTTCTTCATACTGAAATTATTCTTTTTAGCAATTTAATGGGTAGTTTAGTTGGCCAAGTTTACTTAGAAGAATCTTTACATTTAGGCCCGGTGTCCAATTAGATGAGCGTTGAAATAGAGAAGATTTTGAGCATAAACAAGATATATCGGTAATTCTATTAGTTATGAGTCGTTTTTGGAAATTGCCAAGATGTAAGTCACACATCGGAGTTTACTATAACCAGTGTAAGGTCGACTGGAAGATATAAATCAGCTAGAATTGAAGAAATGAACTCTCCTAGGGGATTTCATCACATTACTCTAATGATTCATTGTGTATTAACAGTTTATGTGAATTAACAGTACAGTCATTAGCAAAGCTACACAAATTAGTCTATTTGGTTATTGGCATAGTTAGAAATTGACACCTACCTGTCATATAAAATAAATTAGGTCAGTGTAGTATATTTTGCATCACGAAAAAACCCATAATTTATGCACCAAGATTATATATCAAACGAGTATTTGATGAGAAACATATTAATAATAGATAATTATAACTTAATTACAATTCTTTATGTTGAATTTATTATTCAATAATCTCCACTAGTTATTAATGTTGAATATTGCAAATAATTAATTAATAGGTAACTGAATGTAATTATGACATGGAATCTGTAACCCTATTAATTATTTAAATTGCTTATAAAACTATCCCTTATTATCATGAAAACACAGTAAAGTTTTATCAATGAACTGTATGATTGTAATATATATGTATATTATAAATGTTTTTAATATTAAAAGGTCCAAGTCCTCATGAATTACTGGATTACCTGTATAAATAAATTAAAATCGTGAGGATTTTTGTACTGAACTTAGACTATAACCCACTATAACTTGTAATAATAGTACTGTACAAGAAATCAATACTTATAGATACATTCTTGGAGAACTAAATTTTCTGAGCGTTATTAAAGGCTGAGGGGCTTGAATAATTTTCTTTTATGTCTCTTTTTCTGTATGTTTGTCCGCTTGATATTTCAAAACGAACCTATCTACAAACTTGAAATATTTTATTTATGTATTTAAGTGATTTTTTACTTTATAAAAAAGAGTTGAATTGTCATGCACATATACGAACCCAAACAATTTCTTAACGACTGATTTAACATCACAACGTAAACGTGTTAACGTCAGGTGCGATTTGTTCGTTTTAATCCATATTGTAATTATGTTTTAGGTTGTTTATCTATAAGAGATCAGCTGCAGGTCTCGAAGCGTTTTAATGACGTTTTGCATCACTGATGATTGCAAATGTTTAGAGAAGTCTTGTTATGTTCACATATAATATGTTAGTGTCCTAATATTGTGCAGTATACAATTTCATTTTAATAGTCCTTCAATAATACAATTGTTAATGACTATGTAATGAATGATTTTAAATAAAAACAAAAAAAGTCAATGAAAAATATAAATAAAACATACAATTTATAAAATTTTGCAGGTATAAATTGTAAAAACGTTTCATAGAACTTTGCTGTATAAAATTAAATACCCAACCTGATATTAAATATAGAAACTAGAAATACACACTAACACAAATAAAATCAGACAATTGTTTTAACTTTAGACAATCAAAACTTCTAATAAATCTCTAAAATCTAATAAATGAATAATATTTAAATACTAAAATAAAGTCGTATATATTTTCCAACTTAATTTATGTTATAGTATATTCAGTAATTATATTAACTGCATCACTATTACCTCAACAGAATATTTAGATATTTAGAGTAATTAAAGATAATGATTTATTATTTTTACATAAATACTAAAATAAACTATTAATCTTTTGAGTATATAATGCTTATTTTACATACACCATTATGTTATTATTTACCATTTCTAACACAATACATGACCTTTTCTTACTAATTTGACAGTTTAAATCTAAAAAAATTTCTTTAAATTAACAAATGATATATTGTATACGTTTGTATTTCCAAACTAAACTGTTATGGTAAAACTTTCAAGTAAGTTTGATAGATAAATTCCTGTGTGTAATGGTAGACTCTGAGTAAGAGTAGCTGTTTACTACCAGCGGCTACTGAAGAGAACATGATGAGCCACAATGAGACCATTATCTTGATTGATGTTATCAGCTTAATCTGGAGACGGCTATCGCATCTTCTGTAACAAGCAGTTTACTTGTTTCTAGTAATACATGTTCTTCTTTTCAACTTGTTTTGTTTGCAGTTGAAATTATAAACACATAATACACATGTAATTAATTTAAATGAAAATATATTATTTGAGTTATTAATTAATGTGGTTAACTATAATTAAGCGTAATATTACACAGAACAATTTCTTTTAGTAATAATAGTGTTGAAGTTTTTCTGTTCGACATGACACAAAGAAAAGTGGAAAAAATTTAAGTTTTGTCTCAGTTTTTGTTAAAATGAAAAATCCCGATCTGTAATTACTGTAATTTTCTAAATTATATACTCTAATTCTACAACATATACAACATAGGCAGCTCTGAATGTGAACCCTGTCTTGTTACAGTATATAAGCTCTAAATCAGTTATTTATTATATGATTTAAATAAATTTAGTGTCATTATATGTGCGAAAAATCTAATCTAATTTAATCTATCCAACTTCTTGCAGCTCTTCAGAGAAAAGGTTTAATGGCCGCCATTTTTAAAGTACTAGAGATAATTTCATGATATTCTTATCACTAACTGGCCTTGTTATCATAAACATTTGGGACAAATTTGGTATATATTTAATTTATTTCTTTTTTAGATATTATTTTTTTATAAAAGACACATACAAGCAGACAAATGGAAAACCAAGCATCGGAAACCCATGTTCATATTGTGAAATATGTTTGTCTTGTCCTGAGCAATGACGTAGTATACCTTTTTCCAGAGAGTTACGGGTCTCCCTGTATACATCTTCAGGTTCTTCTTAGTTCCTATATGAATAAAGTCACTATATTTCATTCCATATTAAATCATCGATTCACCAAAGGACGACAAAAGAGAATGATTGGCTAATTTATGACGTGTTCTTTTCAATTAATTATGCCTTTGATTATTTACTTAGAACTCTCAATTTTTGGTATGTCGTTTTCCGACATCGACATCGTTTTCCGAAATTTCGATACATGCGACAAATTCTTTATAATATTATGTTTACTGTCATTACTTTAGGAACAATGATGAGTTGAAGTGGAGAAAGCTTAAATTTTAAACAGAATACCGGTATTTCTCCATGTTTTTGTTTATCTTAATCCACATAAAATATTATAGGCAAACTATAAGCTACAGTATGTTCATAGTAATTCCTCACAAGGTTTCAATATGACTGAACTTCCGTGTTATTTGACTTTAATGAAGGAAACTTCTGCATACGATTTAATGTAACTAAGTGCATGCGTTTGAATCAAAAACAGTAACTCTTGTTTTCTTAAGAAGGATATGTTAGAAATGTTTCCCACATGGTTTAAATAAGCTCAACATAACTTTATGACTGAAGATTGTTCAATGCTTATTGCTGTGCTCAAAATCTGGCATTGTTTCCGAGATACAAAAACTTCGGAAACAAAGAGTTAAAAAGAAACTGCATTGTTTCTACATCAAAGACAACTATACTAAAGAGGCCAATTCTGTTTCTCAGAAACCATCCAGTGTATTTGAGATGAAGAGGTGTTCTAGTTATTTCATCAAGTTCACAATTTTGAACATCTTATTTGTTAAAGAATCTTTTATCGTCTGAAAGTCGTGGACACCAGATTCCCGAAGTCAAGTCTCAGACAGTGTCTGATTTTAGTCTTTGCACTATGCGGAAGATTAAGTAGAGCTAAAAATCATTCGCATTACAATAGGGCTAACCTATCCGCAAAATGCACTTTAAATTTTATGGACCATACAAATCCACATGTGATAAAAGTGACGTCGATGCAAGTTTTAATATTCGTGAATTACGTGCAAAAATAAATCTATTAGACTATCTCATAAAAATACAAAATTTATATATACTTCACAGTATTATACCTATCTTTTACCTTATTCCTCAGTCTTTATTGGCCACTAGCCTGTGTGACTATCTTATCCAAGAACAAGGGGAGAGTGGATAGAGTACAAAGTCAATGCTACTGATAAAAAGAGGGACGGTTACGGACGGGATTTGAACCTGCGTTTTCCTTAACTCAGATCCAAAATTTTACGTCTTAAACCACCTAGCCATTGCCATCTCCAAATATTATCATCTCAGAATTTGAGAAAACATTTTGGCATTTTCCGGCCTTGGCCTCAGAATAATAACTTACTATACAATCTTGTTCGTAACAATAAGGCACATACTGGGGATAGGATTCTCTGTCTCCCCCTAAAACAAGAAGTAGATTGGAAATAGCCTTCTCTGACCTACATATTTCAATATTTTCTAAATTGGGCTACAAGGCAAACTCATATCTATGACATCCTAAATACAATGTATTCGAGTTCGAAACAGATGTGCTCCTCAATGTGAAAAATGGAAATAAAGTAGAAGTCTTCAATTAATAAACGCTAATGTACTCGAAGCCTGTTATGAAAAAAGGGGGTAATCAAATTTGGACCATTTTACATCCGGTTTCATTGCACCCCTTAGAGGTCACTAATTTTGCCATATTTTAAATCATCTTTATTTTATACAAACACCGGGACTAATTATTGTAAAGCTTCTTCGAAAGTAACTTTAACCCTTTTATATACATAAATTTATATATATATATATATATATATATATATATATATATATATATATATATATATATATATATATATATATCCTAAAGCATACAGTTCATCGATAAAACTATCAATACTATAAAACTATGTATTTTGTCGATAATAATAAATAATTTTATAAGCAATTTACTTATTTTATAATATATAATATTATAATAAGGTCACAGATTCCATATTATAATTACATCGAGTTACCTCAAAATTTTCTATATTCTACGTTAATTAATAATCAACAATATTCTACAAAAGTAGAGATTATTTATTAACAAATTAATCATATAGAAATGAAATAAAGTTATAATCATCATTTATTACTATGTTTTCCATCAAATAATTGATTTTTTTATAATCAATACCTTCAAAGTTGTGAGGTCTGTGCTTCTTGGAGCTTAAAGGATGGGTTTTTAGTAATACAAAATATACTATACTGGCCTAGTATAATTCAATATGACATGTAGCACCAGGTGTGAATTTCCAAGGATGTCAAATTGTGGTTACCAAATATTATAATTTGTGTAGCTTTACTAATGACTGTACTGTTAATTTACTCAAACTGTTATACACAATGAATTATTAGGGTAATGTGAGCAAATCCCTTAGGAGATTTCATTTCTGGCTAATTTATACTCTCCAGTAGACCTTACACTGAGTATAGCAAAGTCCGATGTGTGACTTAGATCTACGCAAACCCATGGATTTCCATAAACGACACATTACTAATAGAATTAAGTGTGTTGTTTTTGGAAATACACACGTCTCTATTTTAACGCTCATCTAATTGGACACCGGGCTTAAATGTAAAGGTTCTTTTAAGTCAACTAAGCCAACTACAGCATTCCTTAGAGTGCTAAAAAGGACAATGTTAGCTTAAAGCAGACTTAATTATCTAAAAAGTATAGTGATCAGTACATGTACGACCATAGTTTAATATAGGACAAGATACGCCAAACAAAGTGTTACGAAAAAGGCTTTGCAAAGGTTTAATGCAAGCCTATGCTATTAAGTATGAAACACTATGCCACACTTTAACATGTTATATTGATATACTTATTTTTTGACATTATATTGATTCTGTGATTTTATGGTGGTATATGAATATCCGATTTAACAATGTTCACTAACACTTAACCAAATCACGTAAAGTATCATCATCGAAATTTATGTTGCCTATATATGAATAAAGCAAAATTCCAAGTTTGCAGGCAGTTCGTTTTTTAAATATCGTGCTGACAAACATACAGACAAACAGACATAAAAGAAAATTATTCCAGCCCTTCAAGTGTTAACCTGCAATAACGCTCAGACAATGGTGTTCACCATGAATGTATCCGTTAGTTTAAATTCCTTGTTTAGTTCTTAAGAGTATTATTATAACTATTTTTACTGAGTCATAGCATAAGTTCAACACAAAAATCCTCAAACTTTTTATTTACAAAATAAATGTAAAAAAATAAAAAAAATCGTGAGGTATTAGACCACTTTATCAATGAAATATTATTCATAAATGTATATTTAACGTTTATTTTTAAAATTTTAAAAATAAAATATGTTTAAAAAAAAAACTAAATATTGATATTAATAAGAGAAACGTCTCTCAGCAGTTTGTTTATGCATTTTAATAGGATTACAGATTTCATACCATAACGAAATTGCGCTGCCCATACATTAAGTAATTAATATTTTCATTATCTGGTACGGATAACTCGTTATATTCTATATTAATTACTAGTCGATATTATAAAAAAAGATATCAAATGTAATCATGAAAGTCTAATAAAGCGTTATTGATTTTTCTTCCATCAAGTATATATTTGATGTATATTGTAGAGCTTATAAGGTTGGTGGTGATGCGGGATTTACTACAATGACCTATTATGTTACATAGGACATCTAGATTCCAGGTGTTAATTTCCAATGTATCCATTTGTAGCACCCAAATAGACTAATCCGTGTGGTGTTACTAATTAGTGTCCTGTTAATGTGACAACCCATTGAATAATTGGATTAATGTGAGCAAATCGCCGAGGACGATTCATACCTTCCAATTGGACAGGGTACCACATCCAAGTTTAGATCCTATAACCCTAGTATTCTGCGGAGTATGAATGTGTGTGAACCTCCCTTATTGTTAGAATATGTTGCTAGCAGAAAAATTATCCTATCTTCCTGTTACAACTGGGTGAGGCTGGAACAGTGATATTCTCCCCTTCGTAAGTGAAATCCCTGCTTTGCTTCATCCTTGAATCTGAAAAGGAGGCTTCCCCTACCATCAACCGTACCAATAATAAAAAACTAATCACTCCGGAAGCAAGCGCTAAGGTCCTTTTAGTACTAAGTAAAATTGGTTTCCTCAGCTTCCTGCATCAAGAGAAAAAAGTTCGTGTAGCTAAAGCGAGGTTATTTTGATAAAATTTGAAATACTTGGTAATACTTTTGAACAGAATACTTATTTAATTATTTTTCAACTTTACAACTACAATTTCAACTTGTGATTTGAGTTTTTTGATAAAAAAAAATTAACACTGTCGTATTATTACGTAAATGTACGAGTATATTTTTATACATTCTTAACACTGCAATAAATAAATGAATATATCCCACATTTCGACCAGTGGAATAAAAATAGTGGGCAATAAAATTGACATATGACAAGTACTAATGATTGTTCCGAATTGGACAACTTGGAAATATAAGGACTGTTACTTAATGCTCTACTGATTATAGAAGTACCTTAGCAAATACTCATATTTAAGTACGGTACTGTATTAAATAATGGAAGCGATATTTATTCTGCACTAATATTTGATTACTAAAAATTCGGAAACTTTGTAATGTAAGGACAGTTATATAATTCTCTACTGATTAAAGGACCTTTCTTACCAATTAATCCACAAGTTTCAAACGGAAATAAAAAAACTATTTATGGCTCTAGATATACATAAAATAATCTTTTGATCAAATACGTTTTATAATAATATTTTAATATAAGTATATTTAAGAAAACAATTAACAAATTTAAACAAGAAAGAGCAAGTGATTTGTTAGTACTAATGAAAACGAAGGAATTTACGCTAATCATGTGTTTCAATCCCGTAGTAGGGGGTGTATAAAATGCATTTATACACCAAAACAGATTTCCTATTACTTGGTGGCCTTGAGATAATTTTTTGTAATACAAAATGCAAATTTCAGGCCAACTCACTGATCGGAAAAGTCTTGTAAAACGTGATTGAATGGGGTTGTCTTAGATCGTCTTCTTGATTGGTAATGTGTTGTATATTTCGTGTAGCATTTTGATCCAAGTTGTTCAAATCCTATCTCATTTTTCCATCCGCTTTAGTGAATCTCCCTTTAGTCTTTCCTACTCTCCTACACTCTTTCTTCCGTTGCTCACCCGGAGGTCACATCAAAGATACACGATTCGAATTTGGAGCAGTGAAAAATAACAGTGGATGAGCAGTTTATTCTATTCCATGGTTAATTTTTCCTTGCAGGCAACTGTACATTGTTGTATTTGTTTAATACAGTGTACCATTATATTTTTTCAACCTCTTTACATATGTTATATGTCTCCTCTCATAACACTAGTACCATAACAGTTGTAACTTTATTTGGTACAGTTGATTCTGAAAGCGGAGTCAGTGTCAAAGTTACGAATATTAATTACTAGTTTACATTTCTACCAAACAAACCAATTAGAAACTAATACCAAAGTATTGAGGCAGAAAATAGTCCTAGAAATATTACTTAAAACGCTTAATGGTATCAAAATACGTCAATTCCGAATTTTTGCACATTTCAGGTATTTTATTTTGATTAAAACAATATGGACACGATTACACGACTAACGACGTGTAATATATTTGACGCGCCGAGCAAATAGCTATAAAATCTATATAGCTCCATTAGAGAAAATACGTGTCTAAAGTAATATTACGTTATTATTAGATTACATTTGAACATTTTATCGTGAACGAAATAATTACTTCAGAGCATTTTTTGCTGCAGTTTTGTAGCGACTAACTGTTAAAATTTACTAAGTTTTGTTATAAGTTTACGAATAATTTCTGATATTACTAGTTTTTTACGTTATTTTCTCACGCTTTTTTGTAATAACTGAATTCAGACCAAGAATGTTTAGTGATTTTTGTTACGTATCCGTATACGACTGATTTCATGACCTCTAACTATTCATTCTTGTCATATACGCCAAGTATTATTAGAATGATCAAATAAACTGTCCCTTGAGTGAACGGTCGCTGGGATATTGGAATAAACCTTTGCCCAGCTATTTGCGGAACACAAAGTTTTATATCCAGACTAATATTTGAGGAAGGAGAGTGAGAAGATATATTTTTACTCCAAACAATACAACATACAGGATGAACCAACAGTGATAGCAGCGCATTGGTTGCGTGCTGTTCAGATTTACGTCCGCTTTCACAACTAAAATATTTCTGATTGTTATCAGGTTTCTCTCAACACTGTTTTTATTCAGTACCCTTACTTTCTCCCTGCTATTTCTCTATTTTAAAATAGTGTTTCCCTAGTACGTTCTTTAAGTAAGATCTTACCAATGCCTTAAATACACAAATCACAGAGTTTATTTAGTACAATACAAGGCAATTGACTAAAAGGAACAATGAAATTGTATATCGACAATACAAACAATTCTGGTTTTTACTTTAGTTAATTAATACTTAAATAAATGAGGTCAGTATATGATTTTGTATTTAGGGAAGTTACTAACTCAATAATGTAACAAAACTGTTGCGGGTACGCCCGCTCATGTTAAGCAATTTATGGAAGAACTAGGATATTTAGGGATAATAAAATGGAAAATTATAATGGACTTATAATTAAACATTAGAGATTTTTTTGTAATGCTGTGATACGGGACATTGTATGTAAGCATTCGGTTACAAATCAACAATAATAAGCACTTATATATTGAATTTTGCTAGTCATTGTGTAGTCTTTAACATATTCTTTAGTTGTATATGTAAAGTTAGGTTTGGCCTAGCATACCTTTTAAATATAATACCAAAATACAATGCAACTAAATCAAGCATGATATTTATAAGAAAATAAAAATAGTACTAATAAAATATTGTATACATTTCCTAAGATATCGAGTAATAAACAAAGGTAGAATAATATATGCAAGGTGGGTCCTAGCTTATAATATAGTCAGCTTTAATACGTAATTATAGCTAAAGGGGCCCATACACGGTGAATATTATTGTGCAATATTAATATTGCACAATAATATTCACCGTGTATGAGTTATATTGAAAGCCAAAAACTGGTTGTGCAATATATTGAATGAAGTCAAAAAGTTTATAAATCTATTGCACAATCTTGAAAATATTGAGTCGTGTATGACCAGTATTGCGCAATATCCCGCCAATTATCCGACAATTATTCACAACAACCCATTATACTAACCAGAACTTCAAAAAATTCTTTTTTGGATCATTTATAACGTAAAATCCATGCTTGCACTTTATGCAACTTATTTTTTATATGCTTTAATATTATATTACATGTTATGTATATCATCAGGAAGAGAAAGGATTAGAGAATGTTGTTCAATAAAAACGTAACTTTTTAAAAGAATGTTCGTGTTCTGACTCTCGATAAAGCTTGTTAATAAAATTTACTATTACAAGGCTTCCAAATTCAAACTCTATAACTATAAAACGAAATACTCTGAACAAGTTAAATTCCCTGGCCCTTTACTGAGAATCGCTTAAGGCAGACAAGCGAATACCTTTGATGTGTAACAGAGCCTTTGCCGGTGTTCACAGCCTCAATCGGCTTGTTCAAATCTGCACTACAAATTTTTTCGTTATTTTTTGAAAGCAAATAAATATTGAAATCATTATATACAACCCGTTTTCTTATCACTCTACTATTGACCTTCCCAAACACCTCTGTTTGTTTTCTTTGAAGTAAAAATAAAGTATGCTGTAGATGGAGCTTATATTGGTCACTGTTAAATTACATTAAAAACATAAAACCAATATTTAATACATTTTATTGTTTTGTGAGGCCTTTCGATATCCAAGATATCTTCTTCAGACACATAACAAAATATTAATTTTGTGATGTGTCTGAAGAAGATATCTTGGATATCGAAAGGCCTCACAAAACAATAAAATGTATTAAATATTGGTTTTATGTTTTTTAATGTAATTTAAAAATAAAGTAATCAATCTAATTAATTAGTCTAGCGATTCACAAGATTCATTAACTCTTTATTGCTATTTCTATAGTCTCGCAACGTCAATTTTCTCAATAATTTATTTCTCATTCTCAAACTATTCAGGTATGACGTTTGAATGAACGTATGACTTTCTCAAAAGTGTATATTTTCAAGTACGTAATTCAGTAAATTTAGAGGAAATAAAAATAATTATCTGTTGTTGGAAGCAACAGTGAAATTCTTGGAGCTTTGAGAGTCGATAGTAACTGAACAAGGTTGCATCACGTTTCTCTGCTTTGCAACAAACTAAGCCGAATCGGTTTTGCTCTTTTACATTCAGATACATTGATAGTGAAGTGATCAAGTAGTTACGAACATTTACGAACTTCATAATTCACACAGTCATTTTCCTACGCAAAGTACAGGAACACGGTGCTCGTCCTTATTACAATGGCCGTGGTCACTTATAATGTATTCGTTCATTGAGAATCTTTTTATATGTGTTATCTTGTGATAAAAGTGCCACATATCCGCGCTTCTAATTTCTGTACAACTACAGGATCTTATCCTATTGTGTGGAGTTCGGCTCCCTTCAACCGCGAAGATAATGTGCCGGAATTATATTTTACGGCATGTCCTTAATTGGTTTGTGATAAAATGACATAATGTTTTATTCGTATGAACTATTAACTTGCTCGTTATTAATTAGAATTGAAATAATTCTGGCAAAAGTATAACCCAAATAACCTGAAACATTTTTATAAAATGCATTTCATAATACTGCATTTCATCAAATTGAACCCTTTTAATTACAGACCACTTCATGATGTGCAATTACAATCATAATGTCAAAATATTAATTATTAATTACCACGTGTGTTAAAGTTGGGAATAGTGTTTCCTTACATACCATGACCTTGGTAAAAGTCAAATGAAAAGTCCTGACAGGAAGAACTGAATGATATATACCACGCTTAAATAAGTACTATGTTGAATAAACGGAAATTTTCGAAGAATCAGGATAGCTCCATAGCAGAAAATATGATAATCATTTTCACTTAGCATACTGTTTCACCATTTTCCAGAGCCGTTTAAAATTTTATAGCATTATTATAGTATATAGTAGAGTACAGGGAAAATGTACCTGTTGTAAAACTAGAGCTTAGGTAGAACTTGCATATTTACAAGACTCCACATTCTCAATTCGTTTTAAAGCCTTTCTAGAGCTATTCTGAGTTTATACCTGAACCGAAAAATTTAAATTTTTAAGTTTAAGTTAAGTTTTTTTTATGTTCAAATACATATATCCACATCTACCTATCACGTATGTGGAAAATAAGTATTATCCATATCAATATTCTTCATATCAATCCATATTAATAATTGCCGATATCAATACATTGTTACCTGTAACCGTTAATAATGCACTAGAGAACTCATAACCCGTCAGTGTACAGTAACAGCTAGTAATGTATTAAGTACGATAACGAAGAATCGGCAACAGTTTATAAAACGAAAAACTTTATAACTTTCGGAATTTAATTTCCATCGCCAGGAAAACGTTACAAACTGTAGTCACAGATATATAATTTCATCACTTCGTGGAAACTTGTGTGGAGATACATCTCTTACTTCTGCGAATGTTACTCGATTCATGAACTTGTATCGCCGCTAAAATTTACTGCAAAATCGTCCACACGAGAGTAAGTTGGTAACTAAGTGACGCAATTAAGGGGTAGGTCACAGAGATCATGACTCCGTCCCAAATATTTTAATACATATTTTTTTAGTTTTAATGTAGTAAAACAGTAAAATTTAGTCTCTGCGTAAAAAGGAATGAGTTTTTAATTATTTTATTAATATTTATATTGTATTTTGTTATTATATTTTTTTTAATGTTTCGAATATGTGTATTTTTTACAGTTTGCGAGGGAGGACTCCCGGACTCCTCTAGTGTTATAAAGGGTACTCCATACCCTCGGAAGTGACTCATCCTTTACTTTATACAAAACATGTAAATTATACCATGTACTGAATATAAAAATGGAATACAAAAGTCTTTAAAAATTGAAGTTGAATTGCAATCTGAACAACTAAGATTTAAGTGAAGTAAACAATGAGGAAGAACTGCTTAGAGTACAGAGAGTAGATCTAATGAAGCAGAAAACAGAAAACACATGGAAAAAGAATTAAAGAGCTCCACTCTCGTATTATAAGTGTCTTGTTCAGACATTTAAAAGTGGTTTTATGTAACATCTGCATTATCCAACTCCATTCGAAAGACTTCATTAGATCGTTGATAAAGTTTTTTTGAAAGCAATCATTATAATAGTTTGAATACAAGAAAACTATATGCCACAAAATATGTAATTAGTATGTAATTCCTGTTAATAAGTAAATAATTAAAATAAAGTTTAAATAATAAACGGCGACTTATTAAAATTGTAGGTTCGTGTTAAAATCACTACACAACTTTAAAATATTTCTTGGTAGAAATGAAAACTAATATGCAGCGTTTTCCGTTAACTGCATTCTAATGTAAGTAGTGTTTTACTGAGAAAAAAAAAACCATCTAATATTGTAATATTTATGTGTCTCTATGGTAGTTAAGTATAGTACTGTCTATGACATGTTCCGTCATTTATTATTTTGAGCGGAAATTAAATGACGTAAGTAGAGTATTCGGAAATGATTTTATTGAATTATCTATATACCATATGTTCAATCGCCACAAATTATAAAAAAAGATGTGTGCTGTATATTTTGAGTTCTTTTTTTTTAGGAGAACGTTCGTATTTAAGTGTCACCCTTATTGAGAAGTAGAAAGTTATCATGGCTATAAAGGTCAATTTGTATACTATTTAAATGTTATTCTCTGTACCTGTAATGTAAAGCTTAATAATATAAAACATATAGTCAGATAAATATCAAATTAATTTAAAGCACAGTCAGATAATGCCTTCCGTGAAGTTAGAACAGGAAATTTAAATACCAAAGAATATACAAAGTTATAACCATAGAAAAAAGTAGATTAATCGTGTATACTAAGTTTGCACAAAAAATATTTCATTTACCAGACTGAAAAGATGAAGAAAATAATGAATATTTATAGAGAAAGTGAATATTCATGGCCGTTATCGTCCGATAACCGAGAGCTAATTTACATCGAATAAATAAGAATCTATTTTTTGTACAATATGCAAATATACTACTGCTCTTTTAGAAAAATCCGTCGATAGCACTGCAATTTTGAAAGGGGTCAAGAAATGGGAGGATACATATTTTACATGATTGTTTTATAGAGCATACTTAAAAAAACCACCAATCACTATTTTATCAATTGCTAGGATCAATAAAACGTATAATAGCGTCAGATAACCTAATAAACGTCAACTATTAACTTGGAAATAGTGATTTTTAATCGATAAATGTAAAACTATAAACTATAAAAATCACATAATTATTTGATATTCTTCCAATAAGTAACATCTCAAACAGAATCGATTTTTTATGACTTGCTCCCAATACTGATGTACCGGGAGGAAGAGAGCGGGGTCACTATGGAAAACTGAACATACTGTCACTGGTTAATTTGAATTTGGCTTACGATTTCGTGTATCAAAAAAGTAGAAGCACTCTGCACCTTATGTTGAATTTTCGCTAAAATTGTATGCAAAATTTCAAGTCTATAGATAATGTAATTCTTTAGACGTTCTGTGGAGAGATAGACTGTTTCATTTCATACATAAATGAAGGGTCAGTCCTGCAGTTAGACCCATACATAACGGTCAGATGTTAAAGTGGTTGTATTTAATAAAAACTACGCCTGTCGTGAAACAAGCCATGAAATGCCGCATTATGTCATAACATCGGGGCATTTGTCGAGTTTAACGGCATCTATATATTGTTCCAATATCACCTTTATTCAGCTCACATTGCTATTTTATGTGTTTACGAATGTTATTGACTGCAGCAGTGGTTTCTGCAGGCTATGTCATATAATTCGTCAATATCAATTTAAAATGTTCCCCTTACATATAAAGTCAACATCACTTTCATGAATTATATCGGCTGAGCGTTAACAAAGATCTGAAATAATTTTATTTCTTTTTGATTATCCACCCAATTTCTCAAGAAGCAACTGACTTCAATATGTGCATGAAGCTTAATTTTTTAAAATAGGCCACTAAACTTAATGATGGTGCATACCACTCAATGGGATTTATCTAAGCATTTGTGGAAAGTTGTACATTGGTCTTATGGGTAACCGTGATGACAAAAAGAAAATCATGGAATTTACTAATTTGTAATCAAATTATTTACTATCAAACCCGATGTTATGTTTTATGATGGCATTTCTCTCTATGGAATTTGGATAAGCCTTTTCTACACAGACAGAAATCAGTTTGATGAAGTTCGATGATTGTTATTGAAATATATTACTCGGTAGGCTGGCAGATGTTTTCTCATATCAGCCTATCTGTAGTAAAAATTACATTTTTGTCTGCCTGCAGGACACCAAGAATGAAATTAACTATCGGCTTGAAACTGTAAGTGCAGCTTCAGCAAAGCCTGCTACATTATACGTGTTGTGTGGTATTTCTTACGGTATTAACACTGGATTAATTAATTTAGGATTTTCTGCGGTTTATCACCAAATTAACACAAATTGCCATATTTGCTGTACAATATAGTAAACTTAAGTATTAATATTTTTCTATGAAAAGTATAAGAATATAAATGTTTATATGTTATGTTTATATTAGTCTCAGTAACTGCTGTTTATTGACAATCGTAAAAGTTATCAGTGATTTTGGTTGTAGGTACTTTTATTACCTTTTTTCCTCTATCTATAACAGTTTCCTGTTTTGGACGTTTATGTTTGGTGATGTAAAACTTTTCATTCATGAAAAGTACTTTTAGTTAGAAAATATTGGAAAAAATAATAAATTTCAAACCTGTTTATAAATATTACAACTGAATAAATCCTGTCATTAGTGTATAAATTGTATCTTTAAAAAATTAAAAGCGTTAAATAATAACTTTTAAATAATAATTTTATTATAAATCAACTATATGCATATAAATATCTTGCAATTATATGCACTACATAAATACACCCACTGTTTTATGCAATATATCCACCAATAAATACAGACGGCCAATAGCTAGATAGTGAACTGCTTTCAAATAGCATGTAACCAGAAGTTCAGATTCTTGAAGTAAAGCTTAAGTCAGTGTTTTTTTTCACAGACGGAATTCCGGATAGCCTGTTTCAAGTTAATGGTAAACACAACAACACCGTATTTTCTATTGGTAAGTATTTTGTTAATTTGACATGGGCCTGGATTATGGGCTTAACAATGACCTAACTACGTACGCTAGTACCAACTGCGTACCGCTAACTTAATTTCCTTCCAATAATTCAATAAGCTCCTTACCACATTGCGTTTGATACGGCATGGTACGTAATATCTCGAAATTCTATTATAAAAGTCACTATTATTGCTGCTTAAAAACTTTTCATTTTCATTTTTTAACATTGTTATATATATATTCGCATGATTTGTTTCCTACCAATGAATCGGCCGAAGTGATTGTGAATACTTAAGCTCAGCCCTAGTTGAGTGTTGGAAGACACATTTATTATATTGATTTAAAATAAGTTTGAATTTAGGAATCGTGGTAACTTAAGTTGCTGGTGACAGCCTGGGCCTTATCAGCCAGATTGAAGGAGCAATATAATGTTATATGGTAGGTATTTTATTATACAATTGAGTTACTGAAAACTAATAATATAAGAGCCAATAGAGTGAACAATAATTTATTCTACTGCCTACTAATTAAAAAAGTAAGCTATTGTAATTTTATTATAAATATATAATAATTCCATTTAATCTCCTACACTCTAATATTAAAAATTAACAGTGAATGATATCCTTGACGTTATCCCAAAATAGATATTTATAGTATAACACATAAAAAGCAGGGAACTGCTGCCACTGCTCTCTAATACCGACTGACTCCCATTTCGACCTCACTATATTACAGCACACGACCTAATTATCCTTCCATCTGCTGCTTACCTAAACACTGATAGAGCATAAACGAACAGATGTACCACTATAAACACTATGTCAAAAAAAATCAAATAACCCTCAGTTATTAGCTAATTTATTAAGTCCTAGACTAATTCCGTCCCAATTTATACAAATGTTGTTTTATTTCTTAACGCACAAAAGCATTAAATGTGGACAGTTTTTTTGAAAAGTAAATATTTAAATACTGTAATAAACACAATATTAATTATAACGCTACTTTTGATTATACTATAAGATTTAATCATATTTATTATCATTGGTGAGGCGTTGCTTTTTATAAATCCTTGCACTTCCAATTAAAAACAAAGTATTAATTTTAATTTGAGTTTCTAGTAGGTGGTAATCTCTTACTATTCCGCTAATGCTAGCCATGAATCGTATTTTACCTACAACAACCATATATTTAGCTCCGCAAACTTGAGCTTTTGTGTCTTCGTATAAATTACATAGAAATGTTTAATTCTTCTCTTCATTGTTACTGTAAACAAAACTATCACAAGAAAGAAACCTGAACACAGATACCAACACAGATTTTCTGCAGACGTCTAATAAAATAAAAATCATTTAAAGGCATTCTACTCATAAAATTATATGCTTTGTTTAACTCAGTCTTCCTTTACATGATTGATCAATACTGACATAGCTAACACAACAGACACAATATTAACACAATTACATGGCACTGAATATCACTGGTGGGTTGCCTCATACTATATCTCATGCTATTGTCAATCACTAATGGAATCCAATTAAGAGCGTCTTATGGCATTGATTACCCTACAGTATTGACTTGTCTATTGTTCAAGTTGTCACCAACTCTATTATGTCCTTTGACAGCAAACATCTCGCTCCACCACACCACGGAGGCGTTAAATTCAATATCACAATTAACATAGTAATGTAGACCAGTAGGGCGTGCTGTATAATACGTCATGTGTGCTCTTTAGACCAACTTTACCACTTTTTGACGGCACTCGTCGTAGAGTGACCCTCGTGAAAGCCATTTTGACTTTCCGACAGATCTCTATAACGACACGGATAGCATTCTAAAGACATAGTTTAAGCAGCTTCTCCGTCACTTTTTCAGCCATGTCCAACTTGGGCAATAGTCTGATTCATTCTGAAGGCCTTTCCACTTACTCAGCAGAACAAACATTACCAAACCTTCTTTGCTAGTGGAGTAAAACCCCATAAGGTGTATCATTTGACAAGCAAGAGGTTTGCACGACTTCGCTCGATCACTTTCAACGTGCCTGTAGGCGCCTAGATATTTCCTCAGAGGTCTGATTGCTCACATATAGTGAACGAAAGTATGGTCTCTTATCCACTTAAAACTCTTGGATTTGGCAAGCCTGATGCTAACGTAATAATATATCCTGTTTTTATAGATATTAATGCAATAAGTAACATATTTTTAAAGTTCTTCTTTATCAATTAGGAGCCCAGAAATACGTCTTTGAACTCAATGAATCTACTTTAGATAAGCATTGTGTTTAGTTCCTTATGCTCTACGGTAACTGAAACAGAAGAATTATGAGTTCATCTAGAAACACATTCGGAGCCGAAGACATTACCCCATGAAAATATAATATACAAAAGTTTGGCTCCTTTCAAATAAAACAATATTAGAGAGTATTTTTTAAGTTATAAAAATTAACTGTTAGCAAATTAATTACGATAGTTGAAAAAGAAAGCTCCTTGCAATATATATACTCCAGCTTCGACACTCTGAATATAGAGGCTCTCGATGAATGTGTGCTCCGCCATCATTCCGTAAGTGATGTAGTATTAGAAACTATGACACCGCACTATAGAATATGATGCATATATCTAAAACTTATACGATTACCAGTTTGTCACTACAGACCTTAACAATCACAATTATAAGTGGTAGTGTTTGGAATGACATCATTGTAACTGACGTCTATAGACAGCACAATCGTAAATAAACAGATGCAGTTGTCACACATGCACATACGTTGATTGTCATCGATTATCGATTGACTAATGTATTACAGGAGTTTGCATATTTGCAACAAAGACCAAGGGCAGAGTAGGGTCGTAAAATATATAGTCAACACTATAGCTATTTTCACTCCTTTCAATCATACAGAGGCTAATATTTTTAAGAACTAATATTTCATAAATATTAATCTTTTCTAAATGCATGGTACTGAAAAAATGGTAAACTGGTTTCATACCCGCCATCAATTAATTACCAAAATATTCATGAAGAACTTTAAAACTTTTCTTTCGGAGGTGTTTAACTTATACAAATACTAATGAAGTTCTCTGCCGTTCTTTAACTCGTTAAACATTATACAGCCAGATTATTATTTTGCAGAATTGCCTGCTACATTCAAGTTGAAAAGAACTTTTTGTACAAGTTAATTAGCAAAACTTTCACCCGACCATTAACACCCCCTAAGCTCTACCAATTAGTGTTGTTAAATATCTATGTGTCTTGGGAGCAAGCTCTTTGTATAATTAACTGTTTCTGTGCAGTATTTTCTAACTAAAAAGTTCCAACAATGAATACGTAATTGGTAGCACTCAGGAGGTAACCAAATACGGTTCCTCCTAAAGGTCGAAGTTGAGATTATAGAAAATTAATACACGTCCATCACTTAACTTAAGTTGTGACATTTAGTTGTGATATTATATTATTCATATTCTTCCTATATAAAATTATCTAGCCAATGTCTGTAATTACTTATTCAAAATACATAATAATAAAAAAAATATATAAAAAACATAAAAAATACATAATACATGATAAAAATGAAAATAAAATGTTTTCTCTATTTTTTATGTTTTTAAATAATACAAAAGAATTGTCGTCCATATTTGTGACAAGAATGACCATGAAAGTGATAACATGGTTGGATCACATATGTTAGAACTTTACAGTAGCATGTGTTCCATCAATGAATACTGATTAATTGGTCCAACTGTTGCTCTGACGCTTGCTACCCCACCAGACAATAACGTTACTAAGCCATGGACCGCAAAAAAACTCTCGTCATTAAACCACTGTGGCCCTGTGTGTTATTCAAGTAGAATTAGGTAGATTTGGCCACCGATAATATAAGTCTCAATTATTAAATGTATTCATTTAAATGTTTTATCGTACAATATATGTGCGGCAATTGCGCACTTCTAATATCCATATAACTACAGGATTGTAGTGTGTGGGGTTCCTCTCGCATGAACCTTGACATGATAAAAGAAACACAAATAAACAGAGACAATTTTTAAAATTACGTTAAAAAATATTAAATTTTCACTACTTTTTGTTAAATGCCATATAAAAAATATAATACTACTATGTTAAATATATAAATTAACTTAAATTGATTCATTATTAGTTGTAAACGGAAAATTATCTTACTTTTCTGAAGGCATCCATAAATTATCCCGACAGTTTTAAAATTACGAACTATGATAAACAATTAATTATCGTCTAATAAAAATCTTACCAGAGCACATTAAAATATTTGGAACCTTTATTTGAATAAGTAATCAGTAAGGTCCACGAAAATATACCAAAATTCTGAATTAAAAAATTACTCCAAAACTTAATTTGAACGTAATTTTTGGCATAGAATATACTTTTTTCTACTATGAAATCTGTGCAGATTGATTAATTGTTCTAAGGAACAAATTCCAATGGTAAACAATGAGACTGAACCACGTGTAGTGTTTTGTCAACATTAATAACAAATTGTTTTAATTGTTCCAAACGCGTTCAGGCAAATAATGAAAAGTAGCAATTACAGTAGTTTCTAATTGGTTGTAATCATTTATTGATTAATGGTAACATTGCAAATGCATGTATTTTGTTTCATATGTACAAGGACTATAATTATTTAATTTAGACCTCCATATTGTAATTTTTATAATATTGATATTGTACCGATTGTATTAAATAGTAATTTTGGGGTAACTGGATTACCGGTGGAAGGAGTAGGCCCAGAAGAATGATAAGGACTGGACAGTACAAAATAGCCTTATATCAGCGAGGCGCGCATAGCAGATGGGAGAGTTTGATAACGAAATTGAGTGGTGGGGTGAGGTAGACGTACCGTACCTCCCGTCTCAGTTGATCTGTAGTATTGGTAACGATTAAAGCCTTTGAAAGTGTTTAGAGTTGTTTCTTGCTAATCGTCATCGAACCTGCGGGTACGTGAACTTTTAACTGGAGTCCAGTCAATATTCATTTTTAGTTATTTTGAATAATCTTGGGGAAAGAAATATTGTGAAAATTAAATTTAATGGGAATGTAGGAACTTGCCCTTTTGATCTGTGCAATATAAAAATTGTTGGTGCAGTGAGCACATGTATATAAAATTTTATGTAAAAAAAAATACTAAAAGAGTTTTGTGGTTGTTACAGACGCTTTCAGCAATTTAATTCAGTAACACTGAAAAGAAGTAATATTTAATATTCTCTAACACAGAAGAATTTTTATAATACAAATATTGTTGTTATTTAAAGTGAAGTACAGTAAAGAAATTAGTAACAGAATACAATTAAATTTTGAAGATAAATTAAAGTGCAGAATTGCCAGATCAGATTAGAGTGTGAAAGTTTTTAATTTTGAAAATTGAATAAAATACAAGCTTTGAGAACTTGGTACCTTTTTTAAGGGACGAATATATTACAAGTTTGAACTTAACAGTAAAGAAGTTTTTATTTTTATTTTAAATCCAGTGATTATTTTCATGAAGAAGTTTTATTTTAGTTTGAACTTTATTAATTTCATCGTGGTGCCGAGTTTAGAAAATTGATTGTTTAAGCTTATATTCCTTATTAACAAATTTATTTTGCGATTTTCTCGTTGCCATCATGGTTCCGCATGAAATAAATGTAGGCTTATATTAATTGAGGCTTTGCCGAATCAATCGCATCCACTATCTAACAAAATTTTGCTTATATTGGAATTAAGCTACAAACAAAATTCCAAGTCATATGTCATTTCGTTTTCTAAATGTCACGCGGACATAGACATCAAGGATCTTTTATAAATTTCATATCATTCAGACAATAGTCTTGTTTTTTCAACTTCCCTTATGCTCTGTGCCTCCTCGGCAGTAAAATTATTTTATCCAGAAATTTCTTAGCAAATCGTCACGTTCCTTGATATTTCCTGTTAAACTAGGTAAGAATACGCCACACAAAATTTTTGGCTCCACTGAGGTTCAATGCAAGCTTTCATGTCTATAGCTCATATACATCCGGAAGCTAAAATAAATACTTACTTTAAAAAATGTAGTTATATTTGGAGATTCAGACGGTTCTATGTGCATGCATAAAATTAAATTATTCCTTATTTATAACTAAAATGTAATACAATAAAACACGCTACAATGTTACAAAATAAAATGATAGATAAATGGTTTATAGAATGCTGCAATGTGGCGAACAAAACGGTGATGTTTACAGTACGGATATAACCGCAGTGGTCAGGCCCCAGACTGTTGTAAGTGGCTGTTTGTGGAATATGTTGTTCCGATCTAGGAAAAAGTTCTCAATATAGGTACATCCTGAAACAATATCCTACCCTACGGTTATACTGTTAAGTTATATTTATTGCCAAGAAATTTAATTTGTAAGGTATTATACAACTTTAAATAGCCTTACGCAATATTTTTCTAAATATAAAAATAGCGCCGCTACAGTAGTGTAGGATATTTAGGGTTAGGGTGACGTCACTGCTCAGGCGTGCCAACCAATGGCCGGTTTTGCCTTCCGCCTTTCCATCACATAGGTTGATAGTACCCTTGATAATAAGACATTCTGACAAGATAAACTAGCCAATGTATAATAATGTGATTCAGTTTGAAACCCATCGATGTACATGCCATTTAGTGGTTGAACGACAGAAACACACGCCATCAGCGACCGATGAGCTGCGCTAAGCGGAGTGTCGTGGAAATAATGCTGAGCGCACAAGGTTTAATTGCACACACCCACGCTTACGCGCGCACACATGCCATTGCTCCCCGACGCAAACTTTACTGCCTGCTACCATAGGCAAAGGTTTTATCACTGTGCTTCTTGACTCCGAACCTAGATTCCGACAGACCAGTGAAGTTGACGTAACGTAGCCAAAATACCTTTCCCACATTTTTCATATCTGTGGTTAAATTATTCTTCTAGTTCCTGATAGCCCTCATGACAAATATATCAAGTTACTACTGCAATAATTAATTAATTATAATTGTAATAGGAATATTAAATAGCCTTAATTCAACTAGTAACACCATAAAAACGCATACCAAGTTAAACAATTTTAGCTATAGGGGTTATAGTTGTATTAACCCCTCCTCCCCCACAACAGTAAGATGTAACAGTTAGTGAATATTTTCATGAAACAAAATATTTTATGATATAAGGTCTCATAATCAAGGCTATCACCACAAAACCCGAACATCTATGAGACAATTTTGGGCGCTTTCGAATTTTGCGCGCAGACGAGTGATGAAGAGGATAGGGCAGATGCGGGAAGCGATAGTTGCAGCTATGTGGCAAGTACGTGCACCACGTCAAATCGCGTACACTGGATCTTCACACTCGACGGGTTAGGATGATTTATATGCATTTAATATTAATATTAATAATGTTTAATAAGTTTGAGCGGTGTACTTGTCATGGTATCTTGTTTGATTTAATGACGTAATTTATTTTGTTTTGTGTCAGGAACAGATCCGTCAAACTTGTGATAGTCGAAGCACTCTGTAAGTACCGTTCCCCATTATCTAAACTACAGTACGCTGTCATTAGTTGTTCTATTTGTCTCACCTCTGATATCATAATGTGTGTTGTACTCGTACTAGGTTGAAAGTACAATGTCATGATTTACTACGTACGTTCTACGTAATAGTAAGCCGCCAAGTACTCAATCTTCATTATGTTGCCTAAAACTGAATCACCCATTGAAAGTATTTACGGTTTAACACTTTTTATTTTAGCAGTTAATGAAATTTTAAATAATCATTCCGAGGAAATGATTTGTCTTTTATTTTGTTGTCTGACATTTTCAAGTTTTATTTTCGTATCCAACAATAATTTTTAATTGTCTTAGTTCAAAAATTATTTGCCATGGAAACGTTTATCATTTAAATTTGTTTATCCCATAAAAATAGTGCGGTTGGTTTTTTTTCATTCTTAGGGGTAACTTCTATATCCAATATAAAATATACGTGGTCGTTGGTGACCATTTCTATTGTCCCTTCTCTCCAAAATACGTGTAACAAGAAACGGAGCCTTTGTTACAGGTACTCGGTGGAACTGCAGACAATGTTCACTTAGCCTGAACATAATATGTTATAGATATTGTTACGGCTATTGTTACTGTGCTCTGTAATCTTTGTGTTTTGGTAGTGTATGTTCGAAATCATTCAAACACATTAAATATAAGCATCATAAATTTTAGTTTTTTATTAGTCTAATAATTTTATTTATCTTATTTGATTTATTCTAAAAATACGCAATTACTAACTTCCAAATAAATGATTAGTTTTGTATATCTTTGAGTTATACCAAATTTTGATAGTGTGCCTGACTTTTATTTAGCCATTATTTAAAGTTTTCAGATCAAAAAATGGTACACTTTTGAAAACTTTTATTAAACATATATAATAAACTTATTTTAATACGACGTAGGAATGAGGTGAAGGGAAACTCACAAAACCAATAATGAGTAAGGAGTGAGTAAATACAGTGTAGTAAGGAGTTATTCTGTGTTTCTCATACTCTTATATTAAGTGGAGTTAACAAGGTCTAAAACAAGTATTGTACATTAAATTCTTCAAAAATATCAGTTTTTTGATTACAATTCATAAAGTTTAATGTTTTTAAAACATTGATAATTCGTCAAAATAAATTTTTTTCTTTTACTTTACAAAGGAGCTATGTTATGTAGATTTTATAAAATTTGAGTAATTTTTTGATCAAGATCGGTTTAAAAGGGTTTTTAGTAAATTTTTGGCGGCATAGGAGCAATTATTTTTAGTATATTATCATTCACTGTTTCATTTGAAAAATACTTTGAATTTTTAAAATACTTTTTAAGGTTATTCTTTGGATTTTTAGTTATAAAAAAAATCAGATTGCAGATATTATGTCAATGAAGGAAAACTTATTCACGTGGTTGATCAACAGCGAACAAAAACAATCGTCATTTGGGTACAACACAACGATAGAATGCATATTTATCAAGCGTTCCGACACAATGCATTAACAATAATCGACTGATCACACAGTTGTCCTCCTTGCTGAAGAGTTCATTACCAGGCGATTACCATTACCATTAGTACCATTGTTTGTTGGTGTTCCGTTGGTAGACCAATCAGAATTTGTTTGAGAACAAATTTCCATCCACAAATAGTTGTGAATTGAAATAAACCACTCAGTAAACATTTCAGTAGAGATTCAAAATTATTCAAATTTGCCAAACAATTACTATAGAGCAATTATATGAAATTGTGTTTGTGAGTGCATTTGAAAAAGGATCACCAAGACTAATTTGAAATGAGAGTTATATTTTTTTATTTTAAAAGTTTTTGTTTGTTGCATCATGCACGCTTTGGATTACAACGTATTCTATCAATAAATAAAAATCGGGTAATTCATTGTTAAAAATAAATCTAAACTATTTTGTTTTAAAGGAAACTAAAGGTTTAAATGGTGTCATTAACTAGTGATATTGTCATAATTTAGACAAAAATTTTAATCTACTTATGTTCTAATAATCTACTGTACATCTTCGAATCCAACTAGGTACTTTCAGTAATATACTATCTAATATTAAGTACTTAATGAAATAAAAATTACCAATGGTACTTTACCCCAAACTGACAGTTTTCGTTTTTATTTTATTGTCTAAAAATGCAATATTAATAATATCATATTGGTTTATAATCCTCATTATTGTTTTTAAAACTAGGTCACGGAAAATAAATTTTAAATTAACAAATAAAATGTGATGAATTAAGAATTAATTATAAGAAAATTTCATCATACCATGTACATAAATTATGATAAAGCAAATGAGTAATTATATGTATAGCTCCACACAACAGTTCGCAAAAGACATACAGATACAATTTAACAGAAATTGATTGGGTTTAGCAAACAATAGGCACTACTGTTGAGCCGGTTCAATACCTATATCTCCCCGGCTCATGTGTGTTTTATATAGTGTATGTGTGTGTGGTTTATTGGCTGCAGAGGCCACTGACCATTTGAAGGCGTTTGGCCTTTCCGGGAGAGTGGCGTGAAGACTCCGAGCCGTGGTGTACAAGTTAGGAGTTGCTCCAGTTTAATATTTTGTTTAATTAAGTGTTTGTTAGTTTTGCTGAGCTGTTTTCCTTCTGACATGTGCGGCTAAGTTTACGGCCCCTCACTGATGAGGTCCAGGAGATGAGTTGATTTTCTGCTGTCATCTCTCCATCATGCGTGGTCGCAGAGAACCTTCGCTTTTGCGCTCTGCTGAAGGACGGCCACCATGATGGACATTTCTACTAGTCAACATCTGTGATACCCTGCTCATATTCTTTATTTATTTGTTATTGTTATTGTTGCCATTTATATAGTTTATATTTTGTTATTTAATTTTAAGTTAGTTTTAGATATTATTTAGTTATTTCTTGGATTTCATTAGGAGCCCGCCCTTAGCCGAAGGATACCGGGTGGAATTGGCATTTCTTGTTTCAAATTATGGCGTTTCTAATTTTTGTATGCAGGTGCACCTGACAAGGATTGTTTGAGGTATACTACTGCAGGCACTTTTTATTTTTTTTATTTTTTTTTATTTATAGTATATATATATATTTTTATTTTGACTGGATAGGCCTATGCTGTGTCTTAGTAAATGAACCTGAGTATACTGACCACGGTGTTCTTTTTTACCTAGTTTTGTTTTGATCCGGCATCCCGTTCGCCACCATGGGCGCGCGCTTCCCTGATGGTTTGCTGTGGGTGTGCGAGCGGCGATGTACGGTTTCACTGTTCATTAGTAGGTTAAACACAATTATGGAACAATTAGCACAATTGGATATTCACAGTTGACCAAACAATCGACAGCAAAACAGTTTAACGCTTTGCGTATTACGGCCCAATTCGAAGCCCCATTGACTTTTGTTATTGATAATGGAAGTATTTAGCTATAATAACAGGGTTTTTCGATGTGAATAACCCTTACAGGGCTTTCTAGAATAGTTTTAAAAGATTGACTCGGGACTCGAACTGTTTATCTATTTAATTTTATCCTATTAATAATTTATGTTACAAAAAGTGTTCTAAGATTGCCATGAATATTTATAATAATCGTGAGGATACAAATTCAGAACGGAAGAAAGATTTCTCGTTTCAAATGAGACATTCGTCAAAACTGATGTTTTTTATGCTAGAAGCAGCATATGAGTTGATGACCTAATATTTTTTTGGGTTATACATATAACAGTAACTACCTTGTCTTCATGCAAAGATATCCTATAATATTAATCCTATGTTCTCTTAAAACTGCATTATATAAAGTCATACAAAAATCCTATATTTACATACGACTTGCAAGTGATATAAATCTTGAAATACGTAGAGTACCGTGGTAACTATACTATTACTCCTTAACACGTAAGTAGAGATAAAAGCCAATTAGATAACGTCTCTCGAAGAGACTTAACGTGAAGAATTATTGTGAAGTTTGAACTAAGTTAACAAGAGTTGTAATTAAATAGCGTTAGAACAATTCTAACACTGGGTGTTACGATGCGTTATTCACTGTTGCACTTAGTTCAGTGATTTTGTTGCCCGGTGTAATTTCATAACTCGATTCATCAGTTTGTCATGAGTAAAAATTGACTTCTCCAAAATGAGTAATTATTTTATGATGGTATTGACTTTTCAAATGTGCTCTCCAAAACTGCCTATTGTGTTGCAATGGTAAATTGGCGACAAACATTATTGTTTTAAGCATTGTAATTATATACATAAAAAAAATTAAATATGAAAACGGAAAATACGAACAATTATTTAATTACCGATATTGTTAAGGCTATCTGTTGTCAAAACCTTAAACGGTTTCTATAACCAAAAATACTTTTGCAAAGATATACTGCAAAAGTATATCTACAATCAAACATACAGACATATTGCTACAAACTCTGATCGGTAGGAGTTGAGCATTATGTTCTGTATTCACCATTGAGTGTTAATTCTTTTAGAAGTGATTCTATATTCTGAAACGCTATCACCCTTTTACCGAAGATGGTTAAGTATACCAAATTCGTTATTTATTGATGTGGCCTAAGCAACCTGTGCATCCCATTTGTTTCCCAAAACCTTTAGAAGTACAATAACACGCTGAGTAGTGAACCAGGCATTGCGATATTCTTAAGTTGTTTGTAACAAAGAAAGTAGTCGCAATTCATTAAACTGCTAAATTTCCATAGCATGGCGTGTGGCAGGCAATAGACGGGAAGCTTTGACTTAATTGATGAATGCAATAAAGTTTGTTGGCGATGTGACGTGAAGTCATATTAAGGCGTGTAGGGTAACTGCAAGAATCATACAATATAATGATACTTGCAGATTATAAAATACTAGCTGAATTAGTTGTATTAGATTTTTTTCTGAACATTTGAAAGTTTCAATTAATGTTAATTAATTTTTTTTTTAATATAGTAATCAACATAAACCATATAGTATATATATATATATATATATATATATATATATCTTGGTATATATAGGTAAATTTTCAATGTTTCACTGTAAAAATATTTTATCTGAGAAAATAATCGATTATATTTGTGTGTAATTTCATACCCTTCGATTTCAACACAAAATCGATGGGAAACACAACGCTTACCAAGATGAAAAATACCGATAAGCTAGAATTATACCAAGATATACGGAACAAAACGACAAAACTATGTAAACACAATCTTTCGGTTTTAAATATACAATTTATTTTCATAAAAAAATTATCCCCAAAACAAACAAGAATTCTATGTAACACTGTTTTCATATTTATCGTACACCTCAGTGACAATACTATAAAACAAAAATATCGTACGTTGTGTGAGCCAATTATTTTGATAAATGAATTACTTTTACGAAAATTTGCTATTAAAGCACTACTACCAGTAATACATTTACACTATATCGTTCTTTTACCCATTATTGTAGACTCGTCCATTTCAAACGTTATTATACTAACTGGCATTTGTCCAAGTATTTCTCAAATGTTAAAAGTACAATTTTATTATTACATTATTAAACCATTACTAAATAAAGGGTGCAGAAAAAAAAAATAAAAAAAAATTATGGTTGCCTGTAAAGTCGGTTTTACGGGCGAAGATTTTACGTGACAACGTCTTTTTTCTCGGTAGAATATTTATTGATATGAATATTATTAAATTGCACAATAGGAACAAGGAATTGAATGAAAATAAGAATTGCACAAATTTTAACTATAGAAATATATTTTGCTTACTAAAACATTGTACATAATTTGAAATTAATTAAAATTTGTTATTGTAAATGGTAAAGTTGAATAAAACATTTACTAAAATTGGAATTTGAAATTCTTGCTAAACACAGTTAAATTCTAACTCCGCGCGTGGTGATTGGTCGGTTTAGTTCGTTTGTTTGGTCGCACTGTTATGACAGGTTAGAGGTTATAATTTGTTATTTTAAATGTTTGACTAGCAATACGCGCTGTTTCTTCTCAATCGACTGAATTACGATTGATTGCAGAGTGATTTAAACTAATAATTTACTTAACACTATCAACATTTGTCAATAGTATGACATAACCTATAAACTCAGTTTCTCAACTTTTGTGTCAATCTAACAATTAATCAATCAATCATAGTTTACGATAATAAAATATCAGTGTACAATTATTTACCTTTATTGTTGTAGTTGTTGTAAATGACGAATCTAAGCACTCCACATTTTCACGAATAAACATAGTTATCTGCTTTATCCCGTGCGGCGGACCCACAGTTATCTGCTTTATCCCGTGCGGATCCCGTGCGGCGGACCCACTGGACGGGCATCGTAACGTTACCGGGCGTTACACTTTTTCATGAGTGACTCCGAGCCGCAACCTAATTTAAGACGTTGTCACGTCAAAAATTATATTGAAAAAATTTTACCATTCCATGTAAGAGAGTAAGGAGGTTTAGTCATACAGGGGAATAGTGATCAAACTACTTACTTGTCACAACAGGAAAGCCTCGTCCCCGCTAGACCGTCCTCATGCAGGTGGCTGTGTTCGTCTTGTGAGCGTCGTGTGGTATTTTCTTCATTGTTTTAAATATATTTTGATTTTTCAACCGTGTTAAGCGTTAAACTGTATTCTCTTGAACTTTTCTTCTTATCTACTAGAATTAGTTTTTTAATATTTAGTTAATTCTAAATTTTAAGTTTTCGTAAGTAAATACACAATAGTGTATAGTTATGTGATTTCCAAAGAAATTTGGGTGGCACCAAGGCAAAACGATAAAAATCCGGGTAAAGCTCTCTCTATGTTGAACTGAATAAAATATTTATGTTGCTCTTATAAGTTTAGTCTACAAGCAACACCACAAGGGAAAATATGTAAAGTAATTCAGATGAATAAACATAGTTATTTTAACAGTGTTCTGTGCACTAAGTCTGTAAGCTTGAAATACGCTATCCAGTTTTGTAACTTGTAAGTAGTAAAATATCGTACTTAAGTTGGAGTATTTACTGAAGCACTTCTGTATCACAGTGGATTATTATCAAACTGTCCTTATATTTCCAAAGTTGTCGAGTTTAGAGTTACAAAACTTCTTGTTATATCGAACTTTAGACAGTTCTGATGATGTGAGATGTTCATTTCGAATTTTGAGTATTTAAAAATATAAATTACTTTATATATGTTAAAACTAGCAAAGTGTATGTAAAAATCAATATTTTCATCAGTTGAAAATAGTATTTCACCGAAGATACGCCTTAATTCTTGTATTAGGACGCTAATTTTGCTTGCACTTAATGTTATCTTCTCAGGTACAAAAATATTATGAGAAGTGTTTAAATAATTCTAAGCTAATATGTGAGTGAAGGAGTCTTTGTTCAGTCAGAGCTTTGCTGTTTAAGTTTATAAATTCTCATACTATTTCGGCCATAAAACTGAATTTATTGTTCGTTGAAATTACCAACAGCTAAATGTAAA
Organism: Homalodisca vitripennis; assembly: GCF_021130785.1. NCBI lineage: Eukaryota > Metazoa > Arthropoda > Insecta > Hemiptera > Cicadellidae > Homalodisca > Homalodisca vitripennis. The sequence continues at coordinate 100,490,874 of NC_060214.1, forward strand.
ATATTGGGTTTTATTACAAACAAACTTTATTTTACAAATCCCAAGTTTCGTTTGCACTTCAACAAACTGGAGCATGTTGAAAATTGAAGTAAAATTAATTTAAAATGGAGTTTTTATTCGTTTTAAATTGGGTATTCAATGAATTTATATGTTAAACATGTGTTTCAAATAAATTTTGTAAGTGCGGACTTTTTTACATTAAAATAATGTTGTGTCATTGTTTAAATATGAAATTACATAATGTTTTACTCATATTAATCTTTGTAAAGCACGAATGCAATTTAGTAAATATGTAAAAAAATTAAGGAAATTTTTAAAATGTCTCCTTAAATTCATCTCATTCCAGAACAACATTTTAAGAACATAAAAAAGATTATGCACTATAAACAGTTTGCTAATGAATCCACAATTGTGAGATTCCCGCCTGATGAATGTGTGCAGTACCTGGCGCCGAGGATTGTGTTTTGTTTGAGCTCTAATTGGATAAGCACATTAGAATACCGAGCGGTGTTTATTAGCAAACGACAGACTATAAATGTACGATAAAATAGAATTAGAGGAGAGCAAAAGTAACAGAGGTAAACAAGTGTGAGCAAATTGACGGGAATAGACAGTATGTCCTGATGTTGTTTTTTTCTGCTCGCCTGCTCTGCTTATTGTGCGTCTGAGATTTCAAAATCTTTCGCGAAATCCTTTGCTCCTTCAGTTGTTTATTGGGTGCTAGTAACGCATTTGGAAATTTTGTTACTTTTTGTACTAGAAAATAGGTCGTAGCTTAATGTGGACGGATGTTTTCTTTTTGCCAAGCAGATACAATTGTGATTACGGTTATCTTGTTGTGACGATTGTGACGGGAAGTGGTCTTATAACCTGATTGTGTAATTAACATACATGTCTTATGATTTAAAGTTGGTATTGTATTTAGTTCGCCAATATTTCACTTAACGTAAGTACGCAATAAAGAGGAGGACAGTAATTACGTAATACACTCCCGTTCTGATTGTTATGTGTTGGAGCCTCCTTTATAGTAACATTATATGCATACATATTTAATAAAATGCAGTCCTTACTAAACTTAAACGTCTAAGTCAGTAACTGAGATAATTCTATAGTGTTCTAGAAGAGTGCTGTAAAAAAAACTGTTGCAGTGAGACATGCTAAATTTTTCTGTGTTTTCTATGGAACTCGTGCCGGGACGGTCTAACAATGCCACTTGTGTCCGGTAAATTTTATGAGGCCATTGTAGTGGGTACCTGTATCATTAATCCTTTCCTCACTTTTTTATCTACATTTTCTTGTGTGCTTTTGTTTATGGTTACCGAAAAAGGAATTTAAATACAGTATTAGTAAATTAATAATAAGCGATTTCATGTTTCATATTTTGATAACAATTGATAACACATTACGTTGTAATTTGGTGCTATGATTTTATTAACTTGACACATTTCAAGATTTATTTATTTTGCTAGAAAGGGTGGAAATGACAAATTTGTTAATTATAAACACGCTTATCAATAAGCAAAAGTATATATGGAACTTGCTATAAACAAAGTAAAACACAACACTCGAAAGATTGAATATGTTTTGGCCTCGAGGGTCATTGATACAATGAACCTCAAATACAGTGCGCTGATTGCTGTACATACTACTGAATGATCCATAAACTTGTTTGAATCGTTGAGTAGTAAATTCTTATTAGTACTTTTTTATTTGTTAGTCGGTGGACTACCACCGAAGATATATATATATATATATATATATATATATTAGTCCCTAATTATATTTATATTTTAAACTATACATTAAATAAAGTATATTATTTTGCCTTTAAGTTACACTGGAAAAGGTTTGAATTCTTCAGAGGCCTTTTGAATTTAGAAGCCATTACACATAACATTAAAAAACAACAACTAAGGTATAAAAATGGGAGTCGAACCCGGATCTCTCACCTGCCGGGTAAATGTGCTATTATTACGCCACAGAGCGCTTACTTTTTCCGATTCAATTATTTTGTATTTGGCCGTATCTGTCACCCGGCGGAGCAAGTACTTTTTGTGATTTAATGTTTATTGAAATTAAAATATGGCTATTGCCATTTATACAATTTAATGTAAATAAAAGTAGTTTGACAGGTATTTGGTCTACCGATCATATGTTACTTTTTTACGGCGATTTAGTTACTTTTTTGTTTTTCATTATATATACATATATATATATTTATATAATGAAAAAAAACTAACTAAATCGCAGTATTTAATCAATACTTTTTACTTCAACTCTTCCTCGGTACTTTTATACACTCGTACTTGGAGAAAAAACTCGTACCGATTGAAAAACCATTCTAATAACAAATTTCAAAATATAAATTTTAAATCATGTAGAAAAGGATATAATGAATATAGGAAAACACCTCCAGACAAAAAGGAAGTAAGGATATATATATATGTATATACATATATATATATATATATATATATATATATATATATATATATATATATATGGAAAGAAACCAGAGGACTACCTGAAAACTTAAAGCGTGTTTTAAATCTTATACAAAAAGTACCAGTCACTTTTTGTTGCATTTCCAACGGTTAAGAAAAAAAAACGCCTTCAAAGTAAAAATTTCGGACAAAACCAGAAAATTAAATAATATACGGCATTCCTTTAACTGGCTAGCAAATATAATCTCTGGATATAAACCAACACCAAATTCTTCTTATCCCCGAATATTTTCAAGTTCCTGCTCAGGGCCTAGGAGCTTAACCCCCAAGCGAATAAAATGCGAGTCATATATTATGAAACGATAAGGACTAAAACGATAGCACAAACACGAGAACTTGGTTAAAAATAAGAGTTTGTATAGTTTACTCAGTAATTTTTTTAATAAAAAATTTATGATTTGTTCAAAAAGTGTTTTACAAAATTTAAAATGTGACATATTTATGTAGTAGAATATTAAGAAAGAACTGAAAATATTACTTTTCTGAGTATTTAGCTGCTGCCAGTATTGAATGTCACGTTATTTTAATATATTAACCTAAGCAGAATATTAAATTAAATAATTTTACCTTAAAGTATCTTGAATATATTGCTCTCTCTGAAACACGGCCTCTTATACATCAGGTATAGAGAGAAATTTAAATGTATTAATTAAATAAATAGTAGTCTTTGGAAGATTTGTCAACATTCAAATTTCTGCAGTTATGTCCTTTAGACAGTGTAGTATGATCCTGGCAGGTATTATGGAAATATGTGAATCCAAAATCCGGAATCATATTCACACGGATAGAAAATAGGATCTACCAAAGCTCACACAGGACCTGGAGCTTCGAAGCCCATAAGAATGGCTCTGTCAACCACAAAGATGAAGGCTTCTATAAATGTTTCTTTTTCTCTAAACACAAGAAAGTGGAGCAGCTGTTCCATAAAGTAACTGGTCAGGACAATCAATAGTCATAAATAGTTTCAACTATTCATGAAAGTTTATGTATATATTAATGTAAGAATATAATTATTTAAATGTTTTTGCTATAGATTTCCTAGGCCTATTTATAGCCTCTTTACCTATTTAACCTTTTACGGGTAGTATGAGGGATTCTTTAACACTTTTAGCACTGAATAAGGACTTACATCGTGATAAGAAACAGCATTTATTATGGATAATGTAGGCTCTTGGACGAATGTTTACAGTATTTCTAAGGACCTACCCCACTTCTTGTACGACCTTTAACACTGTCAGTCTCCTCAAAACGTGGTACAATTTTTAATACAGTTTACTTCGATATCGGTGGTCTGTTGGGAAATGTGTCGTTAAAGAAATTACCAACTTCTTCATAACCGTACCCATTTACCATATCCCCTCGTCAAAATTAAAGCAATTCTTTCAATTTCACTGGAATTTATTTTTGTCTCGAAATGACATTTTAACAGAAACATATCAAATAACCATAATGTACATATCTACTGTTTTAGTCGATGAAGATATTTTACCACGTTATTGTTGTAATATACATTTAAAGTTGATGTAATTAATATAAATATACTTGTGAAAGAGTACTTTTTGAATGTTCATACATGGGTTTGAATATGCTGTAATATAATAACCTAAACATTCCTTGTGTATAGAGTACGATCGAAATACCCCTATAGTGATGCCGTATAACTCATAATCGTCTGTATGACTAGTGACGAGCTTTATTTATAAAAGAGGGAATCTTTTCATAGCTCATACCGAAGTAGACCCAGAAAACTTTTACTATAGTATTTCAATTGTAATTTTTTTAAATTGGAAAACCAGGTTATATTAGCAAATACATTTTTATTAACCTTCAAATTATATAATATCTTTACCACTTTTATCCAGCATACAATGCAATAAACCAGTAAATCTAAGATACTTCAAAATTATAAATCGTAATATCCTTTAAACATAAATTTTATATTGTAACAGGCACTTAGCCTGAAATATTTATAATATTGTATTTTTACTTTAAATATGAAAGCAATCATATTCATAATTTCCTTGAATGAAACTAAAAATAAAACAAATATTTAAAATTTAAAAATAAAATTTTTGTAAAATTCTAGTTGATTTAATATAGTAGTTCCTGTTAAAAAAAAATAAAAAGTGCAACATTTATTATTAAATTATGCCATTTACAAATATAATAATAAATTTATATAATAATAATTGTATTACAATAATAATAATATGTTCCTATAACTATTTAAGAAGATTTAAATAAGGTATTTCATGAGTTTAAAATTTGTGTATTGAATGAACATGAAATTTAGCATGAATGATTGAACATGAATTTCAATAGTTATCGCAAAACTATGGACAAATATGAGACAAATTTCCAATATTCCGTACCTTGTAATTATACTATATTATAACATAGGTAAATATCTGGTTTTCTATAAACCTTACGTGTCACACATTCTAGAAAGTGTAATATCATATTTGATTCTGTGAGAATGATAATTCTCTAAAGCATTAAATATAGAAAATTCGGTGCGGGAGGTTGTATTTTATTCAAGAAGCAATAACAGCCTGGCTGCATATTTGAGATTCATGAATGTAAAATTTTTACCCATTAAACACCAAAAGACTACGTCGGAGTTTTGACTATATAAAGGGATTTTAATTCACTAGTGTGACTGACTACACTGACTTTAAACAGGGTTCTACACTTCATAAACATGGCTTATTTTTAATTTTCTATTGACATTTTTATACAAATAGAGAGAATTGAATTTATATTCATGATTTCTTTTTAATTACAAAATACAAGGTTACCTCAATCGAGGAAAGATTAAAATAGAGGGATATCAAGTTAGGAGTAATAATAGATTTAACAAATAAGAATTTCAATCTTTCTTCGATTAAAACCTATTGATTTTGAACAGGAAGTATCTTTGAAAATTATTTGCTAAGTGTAACCTTCTCAAGGAATGTTTATGCTCTCAGGTACCTATAATTACACATAGTATAGGTTAGAAATAGGTATAAATATAGCTCACTATATTTCACAATATGATAAGCTAGGATACTCTCATTATGGTTGCCCTTATGCTGTTTTCCAAGCATTTTTGGAAATTTAAAAAATATTTTATTAGTAGTATGTTTTATTTGTTTAAAGTAAAGTATTGCACAGTATATGGTATTTAGGTATCAATTTAAAATACCGTGACCATGGAAAGGTATGTTCATTTTTTTCCTGAAAACTACAATTTTTCCTGAAAACAATAGTGAAGAAAAAATTCGTCGGCAACGAAAATCAAAGGAGTTACGATTTTTTGAAATTCTCTAAAAGCTCTGTTTTTGACAGTACCTCTGGCAGCACTATCCATATTTAACAGTTTGGTATTAATCCGCGGCTCTCTAAATTAAAGAAGGGATGCCATTTTGAACTATTTTGTTCCTCCGTGTCTATTCTTAACCTCCTTATTGGACGGTTTCGTATAACTCCGCGGCTCTCTCAAATAAAGAAGGGACGCCATTTTGAACTATTTTGTTCCTCCGTGTCTATTCTTAACCTCCTTATTGGACGGTTTCGTATAACTCCGCGGCTCTCTCAAATAAAGAAGGGACGCCATTTTGAACTATTTTGTTCCTCCGTGTCTATTCTTAACCTCCTAGTTGAGTAGTGGTAATGGCACACCTTTGTGTTGGATGTTCGTTATCTTACGTGGAAGCAATTCGTAAAGAAGAGTATGGAGTTTTGCAATTTTATGTAAACCACGGGGCTTATAACCGGACTAGGCGTTGTGGTAATAGGAAGTGTGGCTACGAACTCGTTGTAAACGAATTTGGGGACTTCAGTTTTCGGTGTGGAAAGTACTACAATGAAAATTAAGGTAAGTGATAAGTTACTGAAATTATAGTGACTAGTACGTTAATCCTGTCAACGATGCCTGCCCGCTGCGCAATGCTGCGCACTGCTTGCCCTTTTAGAAAAAAAATTAACTCGAGCTTGCAAAAGTCGAATCCCAGATCACGTGATGCCCCTGCTCCTTAACGCAATAATGCCCGAAAGGCATCAATATAATACAATAATATTCTTCCCCCCAGTTTATATGCACCTGTGATAATAATACTAGGCTATAAATGCCCAACCCATGAAAAAAGTCCATTTTCCGTGGTCACGGTATTGTAAATAAATACCGGTATTTAAAATGCAAAAAAAATCATGACAGTACAAAATTAATTTTAGCTAATAGAATTAAAGACAATGTTAGAAGTTACGGATTTTAAAATATAGTAAAATATTATCAACTTTACTTATTCTTACTATGTTTGGTTTTCCACTGAATAATCATAGTCGAAGTCACATACACAATTGAGTAACTTCAATAAATAAAAATGTATGCACTGGTTCCAGTTTTTTTAACTATTGATATACAATATTTTCTGATTATTGCATTGTTTTTTTACTAATTGATACTGTATTCCATTTATGGCAACACAAAAAGTTACTGTACTTTGCCGTATATTGCCCGAGATATGTTTACTGGTATCACCAAATAATTGTGTGTCTTAAGACTAGAAACAGTATAATTCGTATACACACTCAACTCAAAATATACAATTTTTAAATACAGGAATTGGAAGGAAAAAGTAAATTTAATGAATCAAACCATTGTTGTGAGAAACCTAGTACCTATCAGAAATATTTTGAGTTCTGAAAGAGGACATTCAGAATTGGGTACAGGATGCACGCAACTAGTGCGCTGCTAACACTAATAGTTCATCCCGTATGTTGTATTGATTAGGGTAAAAATTTATGTATTAAATATTACAAAAGCGGTAAGTAAATAACTTGGTAAACATTTTATTTAATTATTCCGGTACACTTTAACACAAAGGACATTTGATTTGATAATTCTTATAAAACGTGACGTTTTTAAAACTATTTGAAAATGAATATTACTATATAACATAACTCTGGGAACAATTACAACCCAATACAATAAATGTTTAAATAAGATTCAAAACTACCCAATTTTATGAAATACAACTTATATTTGAAAAATAAATTTGTAAATATAAACAATTTATCGCCACGGAACTGCAGAAAACAATGTTCTAAAGTAGTAGTTTCATTTACGAAAAAATGTAAAAAACACATAATAATAATAACGTAATTTTTATTTCGAAACAATTGTTTTATCGAGATATCAATGGTCTGTGATGAATTTGACCAATTACTTGTCCTTAAACTGTGCATATAATAATCAAAAAGGATTATCTCTCTAATATCAATTTTGTTATTTTAATTTGATCACGTTTATTCAGAAGTGGTCTTTAATTCGTCGATTCTGAAGGATTGTTTTGAAGGTTTTGAACGTAAATTCACACTATAAACATTATAAAAATCTTAAATAATTTTAATTCGATTGGAACATATAAATAAAAAATATTATTATATTCGAGGTATGAGTACGGTTCATCTCATAAAAAACTTAGATGAGGTTGCGTAGATAATTTAAAGTCTATGGGTTCTTGAAATGTAATAGAGAAATGAAGACAACTGTAAAGAAAATAAATTAGTACATTAACCAAGCAAACAAATAGAATCTGTGCTCCCTTTGTAAGTGTTAGCTTTCAATGACGCTCAGCCAAATATTGGGGATGGACATACACCATAATACAACCCATTCTAGTCCATGTAGAAATACATGACCGTCTAAAATATTAAGAATGATGCATTACTTGGTATATTTTGCTAATTGTTAGCTATAACGTAGCCAATATTTATTGGAATACCTTGGAAGTGTTGAGTATTTATTATGTGAGTCCTGTGGTAAATCCTATACACATGCAGGGCTCGCATCTAGCACCGTTTCTGTTAGCGCTCTTTATGTGGCTTTTCTGTGACGATTTCCAAGATCTTCTTCATTAGGATCTCGACTGCAGACGGTTGCATTCATTTCAAAAATTCCCCTGCTTCTGTGAAGTTGTGGAGTGCTGAAAACAGACTGTGGGAATACCGGGAAATAACTCAAATTCTCACGGCCTCAAAGTTATTCACACACAATTATGTCCCATATTATTCCAACGTGGGCAGGGTTGACAGTATCTAATAAATAGGTGTTGTGGTGTCATTATTTTGGAATCTTGTAGGACACATACATTATGTCTCCAACTAAGCATTCCTAAAGCTGAGATCCATCTTCAGATAGTCCCGAGACTTTACTTCACCTTGTACTCTGATCAAGCTCTACAAGACACTAGTGCGCCCTTTATTGGAGTACGCATCTGTAGCCTCGTTCCCCTCTATGAGGATACACACTGATCATTTTGATAGAATTCATTTGAGGTCGATGTCATTTAAACAAGCATGGGATTCCGTAATAAAGTACCAGTTAATGAACTTCAAATCGTCTTTGGACTTAAGACTCTTGGTCTGTGGAGATTCATTCTGGACCAGTTGTTCCTCTAGAAATGAATAAACTAACATCGATTGGCCGGACATTCTATAGTTTATGGACTTAAAAGTGTCAAAAGGAACTCGATCCAGAAGTCTTTTCGTTAAACGAATTCAGCCCACTTCTTATGGTCTACCCGAATGTATTCCTCGTTTTCTCAACGATGCCAATGAGGTGCTGACATCATTGGCCAGTCGATGGGAGCCTACAGGGAGTGTCTCGGACACCATATATGGAGCCTTAATTTCTTCGTTTTCTCCTTCCCTCGTTGTTAGTTGGTAAATTGTTCTCTCTTTTAATGATAGAGCGTACAAGGCACTGCCGGCAGGACGTTACGTTCTCATTTGAGGTCGTAATTCAACTGCTTACACGAGGACGAAAAGTCCTGCTGGCAGGACCGTTCTTGGTCCCATTAGAAAGAGGGAAATGTAACGAATTAGCGCATGCAAGTCTGAAGTTGATAGCTCTGACCGTTCAGAAATGGCGGCGATTATAGGAAAGGGTGACCGTGTGTATGTTTTCGCTACTTATTTTGATACTCCAAATAGTGGAAATGCATGGAGTCGCTCGTTATTTGGTAGTAGTTATGATACCACTAAGTGTAATGGTACTGTAATTAAAGTGACGTGTAGTTGTGCAACAGTTCTGTGGGACATTGACAAAAACACAACTAGATGTTTGCTAAAAAAACTTGTTCTCGAGTGATGGTCGAGCTGTCATCGCTACCGGTGTGACGCCTGCTGCCAGCGCCGCTCTAGGCCTACCCCGCCAGCTCATATCACCTGCAACGCTATCAGGTAAGAGAAAACTTTTCACTTTCTACCATTTATTAATAGTTGATAAATTAAAACTGGGTTTCTTAGTATATTTTGGTTGAACTTGAATAGTAAAGGTATTCATTACCAGGATAGTTTCAAAGGGGACAAGTATAGATGACGGACTTTGGCACACGTAAAACTCGTAATATTTGTCACATTAAAAGTTCGGATAAATGTTGGTTTATTATTAAAAAGGCATCATCTGAAACAATTTCTTTGTTTCAGATGATGCCCAGAAAAGTAAAAGGAGGAAGACTACCGTTCAACTGACCAGTGCTGAAAACAGTTCGTCGTCATCATCATCCGATAAATCTAATGATGAAGATGAAGACCTTGATAGCGGATCAAACAATATTATTGATTTACCTGCAGATGCAGAGGAAATCTATAATAATTCAAACTTAGTTTTAGTTAATGACACTGAGTGGGACTTTGGTAAACATGTAAATATTGATCAATTCAAGGACCATCAATACAAAACTCGTTTTCACTTGCTCAATACTAATCGAGAAATTCTATCCCTCAATGAAATGGATTTTTGGCTAATTTTTTCCCCATTGATGATATAAACCATATTTTAGTTTGCTCAAATGCTCATTTGAGGGATAAAAGAAAACCAATTTCGGGACATGAGTTTTTCAAGTCAATTGGTATGTTGTACGCCATGAGTATAAATATGTTAGGGGTCCGCCGCAACTACTGGTCTACGGAAACCGACGGCCTCTTTCCTGCTCCAGCTTTTGGTTCTAGGTTTGGGATTGGTCTGCATCGTTTTGAAGAAATTTTACTGGCAATGGCATTTGCCATGCCTGAAGATAAAAGGAATGGAGATAGGTGGTATCAAGTTAGACCTCTCATCAACATGTCCGTAACACATTGGAGGCAGAGTTTTTACCCAGGTTTCAAATTAACTGTAGATGAATCCATGTTTGCTTGGTAGGGGAAAGGCAACTACCGTGAAAATGGCATGCCTGCTGTGATGAAAATTAAAAGGAAACCTAAAAGAGTTGGTTGTGAAGTAAAAACTATTTGTGATAGCACATCAAGAATCATGATTGGGTTGGAAATCAATGAAGGGAAAGAAGAAATGAAAAATAAAAAATGGCAAAAGGACTTTGGTGCCGGAACTGCAACAACGCTATGATTGGCATGGAACTGGTCGAATAGTTGTAGGAGATTCTTGGTTTTCTTCTGTAAAGACCAGTATTCAGTTAAAGGAAAGAGGTTTGTATTTTTTAGGGATGGTTAAAACCTCCTATAGAAACTATCCTCTGAAGCAAACTGTCCTGAGGTGCCCTAAGGAAAATGGGTCTTTTATATCAGCTACATCAAGCTCGGAAAATGTAGATCTTATTTGTGTAGGATGGAGAGACCGTAAGGTTCATACGTTTGTAGGTACCTGCTCTACAACTTTACCTAGAAAACCATGTACAAAAAAAAGATATGATGACGACGGAAAACCTTACACCAAAGAAGTAGCACGTCCAAAACTAGTAGAAGATTACTTCATGGGAGCTCCTGCCATAGACATACATAACCACATTCGCCAAGATGGACTAGCACTAGAAACGGTGTGGCAAACTCAACAGTGGCATCATAGAATGTTTGCTTGTATATTTGGTATTATGGAAACTAATGCCTTTTTAGCATATAACCTTCACAGACCTGCCCTTGAAAAGAAGTCTCACACAGACTTCACTAAGGCACTAGCCTTGCAATTAATAAAAAACCAATTTGGCCTTCCACCAGAAACAAGACCTGCAGAACCTTTGTTAATCGATGAAGCGAATTTACCTGTGGAGGTAATCTCGCATGTCCTTGTTAACCTTTCTAAAGAAGATGAACGGAAGCGAGTTCAAAGGAAGTGTCTAATCTGCTCGAGAGTGCACGGAAAGCAAATGAAAGCAAGCTACTTTTGCAATAAATGCGGACCTAATGCTGTCATGTGTAGCCCACAAACTGGCAGAGATTGTTTTGAATACCATATAAAAAATGGTATACCCTTACGTCGTAAGAACTAGATATGTATTGAAAAAGATAACTATGTAGCTATCAAGATAGAAATCATACTTTTTTGAATTTAGTTCTTTGAGATAGCTAAACATATTAAAAAATAAGTCCCAAGATTTTCAATATCTTTCCTAAGTATATGAATACATAATGAATTTTACTAATTAGTTGAAATACTTAATAAAGTTTTCTTGGGTAGATCTTAATTTTTACTACTTATTCCATACAATTTATTCATGTATTCTCTCTCTGTTGTGTAACGGAACAAGTTTATACTTCGTATGTTTATACATTTATTTTACATTTATAAAATAGATTACAAGGCAGTTGTTGTATTAGTCAGTAAGAGTCATATTAAACAGTTTAAAAAAATTTTACAGTAGTTTATTGTTCGCCCAACACCATATCTGAAGTATTACTGCCACTAATGCGCTCTGGTTACCAAAAGTACTGCCGGAAGGACGCGTCCTGCTGGAAGGACAGTTCAAACATTCGCCATAAGTCGCCTGTACGCAACGCTGCGTACAGAAGTACTTCCGGAAGGTCCTTCCAGCAGGTCGTGGGACTGTACGCTCTATCATTAAACGCATGGTAAAGTGAGAAACGCATTCAACACTGTCTTTAACCTGTTGTTATTGTTAAGTTTATTGTTGTTGTTACCAGATTTATATTTATTGTTACCAGTTTTTGTATTTTTGTTCTTAGGATAATTTTACTGTTCTTTAATTAATTTATACACAAATATTAACCTGCTTTTTTCATTAAGTATTTTTGACTACATTTTAACGGCTACACCCATACATGTTTGATATTTGAATATTTATTGCTGATAATTATTATATGCACTTTAGCTTCTTTTCTATTTGTTATACACTAAATTGAAAACCCTTGGAGCAATTGGAAAAACTTACAAATATTACTAAATGTAAAGAATACATAACATTTAATAATATTTATAGATTATATTGTTTGAAATACATTTAATTTATTGTTATTAAGTTTGAATCTGTTTTGTTTGCTAATAGTTTATTTACTGCACAATATTTTATCAAGCTTTTGTAATGGGAAACCGTTGAAATACATAAATATGTAAACGGTCAGGCGTTAAAATGGTTGTCTCTAATAAAATAACAAGTTATGAAACACGCAGTGAAATGCCGCATTATGTTATAACATAAAAGTAATCGTCGGGATTAACGGCTTCTATATAATGTTGCAATATTGCCTCTATTCTGGTATATTGCTCTTTTATGGGTATATTTATGTGTCATGGCGTAAAATAGTGCTTTAAGCAGGCTATATTATACAATACGTCATTATGAATTTAAAATATTCCCTTATTTATCAAATGAAAACGAATTCCATGAATTATATTGAGCCCTAGCAATAGCGTTAGCTGGAATATTTTAATTACTTTCTCTCTGTCCACTCGATAACTATAGAGAACGAACTGACTTGTATACTTGCATTTATGCATAAATGTTTACCTCTGTTTATAAATATAGAAGGTTACATGATGCGTGTCACTTAATAGGGTTTGGCTGATTGTTAGTGACAATTTTTACATTCAAGTTATGAGTAATCAAGTGTAATCACTGTGGTAACGAGAAAATCATGCAATAAAATATTCGTACACTAACTGATTATTCGTCGTGTTTGATGATAGTCATGTGAAATGGCTCCATGAAATTTACTACAGCCTTTACGTAGTCTAATTTTGTTGGATATATCGAGAACCACTTCATCTGTAGGCTTTAAATTTTTTACGAAACTTCATTTCCACATCCACAAGAATGAGTGGAATGAAGGTGCATAAGGTCCGTAGAATTTGTAAAAGTATAATTGAAATCTAACACTCAGTAGGTTGGTGAAAATGTTTCTTTTCTGTCGGCCTGAGGACTGTACAAATTTATTTTCCAAAACGACTTTATGTGCTTGAAACTGAACATGCAAATTTCAGCCAAGCCTGTGATATCAATGTAGTGTGATGTATTCCTACTATTGTTTAAACCGTGGATAAAACAGTGATTTGCTGTGGTTTATAACAAAATTAACATAAACTGTCATTTTAATCTGTAACATATACAATAATTATTAGTGTATTTCTCAAAGCTGTATTTCACAGAATGCTGTTTATTTATATTTTGAAAATGTACCAAACACTTTTTATTAGCAGATTTTAATTTAGTACTTATCAATGAAAATATTATATTTTTTCTTACGATTATGAGTTTCTTATTAATTAAAAATGAATATTAATCTGTAATAAAACGGTGTTTTGGAGTAAGATTAAAACCACACCGAATATTAAGAGATATGTTATACAGATATAATAACAAGTAAATTAATAATTATCATTATATTATCTTGTTTACTTTCAATTGCAGAGTTGTATGATTAAAGACTATGTTGATATAGCTAGATGTTAGGTGTCAGAGATTTGTCCTCATGACCAAGCACTACAGTAGACTGAAATCCAGTTGCTCTTATCATGGGGAAGGTAGTGAACGGAAGGAATGCTAGAAGGAGGAAAATACATACAAAATAACTTGGACCTTCAGTATATCATTTCATGAAAGAAACAGGTCTTTTCCGGACATTTGCCATCGTTCAGTGATACAAAAAACCAGTAACACTACGTTTCGAGACCTGCAATCTGATCTCTTCTTCAGGTGAATAACTAACCTAACACATAATTACCAACCAGGTTAAAATAAACAAATCATACCGGAGCGTTGTGACACGCATAAGTCAGGAATCACAACCACCATGTTGTGTGTCAACTTCACTAACTCTAAAACATGCACTTAATAAAAAACAAAACACAACACAATTATAAGAACGTAATTATTTATTATTCTACATTTGTTGATATCTACCTATAATTTAGTTGTTTTTTATTGTTTTTTTATGTAAAGTACAATTTATTTAAATCAATTTTCTGAGGTGTTTCCATACTTGAGTAATTATTGTTGTTTGTTAATCTTTATTTTTAGTTTTTGTTGTGTTTTGGATATTTATAACTTGTTATATCTTTGGATACTTATTATTTATTATAAAATTTTGGTATACCTATTTTGTTACTTTATGTAGATTTTTTTCATCTGATTGTATTAATTTTATTTTCCGCTGTATTCTACCATCTATGCTTGTCTTTGTAAATTGGCTGCTGCCATTGGAAATAAATATATAAATAAGGTCACAATAGTTCTGTATTTGCTGACCAATCACCGATTGAGGATAATGGTATGTGTCTCACATATTGTAAAACTGTCTTTAAGATATTATATAACGAGGATAATGATGCTGTATTTAATAGAATGTGTCAGGTTGCACAATGACATAATGGATTTGGTGTCAACTAGAAAACAATAGATAAGTCAATCGTATCGATAGGGTAATCAATGACATGGGGGACGCGCTATACATTGGATTCCATTGGTGACTGCCAACTACACGAGATACAACCATAACAACCCATCAATGATATTCAGTGCCATGTAACCATGTTAGTATCGTCTATTGTGTTTGTATTGATTAGTCACGTTACAGATCACCGAGTTAAAGTAATCATGTAGTTTTATGAGTAGAATTCCTTAAAATGACAGTTATTTTATTTGAAAATCTACTGAAAATATTTATTGATAACTGTGATTTTTGTTTGTTATGATATACTATACTATATTATACTATACTATGATATACTTTGTTATGTGTATTGTCATTTCTATATGTCTATCTGTCTGTCTGTCGGCACGAATTGCTAAAACGAACTGACCTATAGTTTTTAAGTTTTCCATGAAGATTCATTTATACAGGGTGTCTCAGAACTTTCTACCAAAATTTCCAAGTATTATTTCCGGACCAAAGGAAAATCATAATATCCTAATTAAATATTTTTTTTAAATTACCCGAATAGGCGCTATTTTTTTAGTGAACTATTTTTCAATTTGAGAACTGCTTGCTGTTGTAAGTTTAACAATGTAACGTTGCAATCAGCTGACTATAGAGCAGCTAAAATAAAAGAGCTCGTTGTTCTGGCTCACAAACAATGTTGTTACATAATAAGAGTGGGTATATTTTAGTGCTCGAATTTCATCCTTGAAACAAAACAAAAGTATAGCAATTTCAGCTGCCGACAAAGGAGATTCTATTGTCATATTAGATATTAATGATTATGTACTAACAATGAATAATTTTAAATTTAGAGATCAAAATTACCTACAAGTTAATGGTACAGTAATGGGAACTAGGATGGCAACTTCCTAAGCAAAACTATTTATGAGTAAGCTCGAAGAGGATTTTCTGAAATCTCAGCCACACAAATCTCTTGTTTGGCTGAGATTTATAGATGATATTTTCGTGAACATGGTAACACTTTATTGGAAACTTTTCTAAAACAATTCAATTAATTTTCATTTTGAACATTTACTTGGAATTCTTCTTCTAAAACTGTAACCTTTTTGAATTTATACACTTTTATACAACACGGCTATCTAAAGACAATTAATATTCATGTAAAGGAAACTAATACCATGCATTACCTACACTATAACAGTTGCCACCCTGTTCACATTAAAAAGTCCATACCAAAAAGCCTATCAATCTGAGCAAAACATTTATGTTCAAGCAACTCGGATTACCATCATTATATTGAAACATTATCTACAAATTTTACTGCTATGAACTACCCTACCAAGATTATTACAAATCAAATTCACAAGTCTAAGATAAATAACAACAACAGCAGGAACAAAAAAAATTATACAGATGACCCTAAATTTATTACGTAATATTTCCTGGTGCTGCATAAAACTAACAATATGTTAAAACGGCCTAGAACATTTTGGAATCATCTCCTTTGACAAATAGTTTGTTTTAAAACCCCCGAGAATTATTTTTAGTAAAGCACCTTATCTGAAGAAACTTCTTGTTAGACCTAAATTATTGTCTAACCAAATTCTAAATTCAGATGCTGATAAAAAGTTTACTTTTAGTATGCCGCTAAATATATTTTTGGGCAGAATAATGATAAATGTCTTTTTTGTATACCTGAACAACTTCTACAGAAACGACAAAATATTTCAAAGTCAGAACATACTTATATGAGTGATAAAAACATTTGACATGCAGTTTTGCAGTATAAAATAATCGCGAATTTGGTACTTTTTTCACAGCGGCCGAACCATTAGAGCTACCCAAAATCTGAAAAAAGTACTGAGTGAAAAATGAAATACGTTGCAACACTAATCTATGACTTTTTGTCCTATCTTTTTAATGCTTAAGCCACAAAACGTTCGAATATATGAAATTTCACTAAGATTCGCTTAAATAATAATGATATGAGCCGAGCCTGATTGATACAGCCAAACTGTTGGTCTTAGAGAAAATCTGATTTTCAATCCATAAATCTGTATAATACTGCAATAAACAAATATTTAATGGTGCTGCAAACTAATATACGTACATTTGATTTAATGCACTACTTTGTAAAAAAACGTGTAAATAAAACCTACAACATGTAACAATAGCAATGTCACAGCGGAAATCAGCACTGATAAGCCAAAACCGTATCATATGTTTTCATATTATTTTGTGCGGGTTACTCTGGTTTAAAATAACGCTGCGTGTTTAACTTAGTTTTATAAGCTGAAGATAAAGATTTTTATGATATTCAAGCACAGAACCTGTACACTAAACCACCAATGTGTGACCATAGCCACGCCATAGGGGAAAGCTGCATGTCAGCACCGATATGCCAACAGTGTATGTGTGTCGTAATATTTTCGTGCGTGATTATCTAGTATAAAATATCATAGCTTGTTTAATTTAATATTAAAAACATTTAAGTAAATATTTTACCATACATTACAGCATGTCCTATATTTGAATTATAGGATTGAAATTCCCAAAGGTAAACTTAAAAGTTTGAATTAAGCTTCCATAAGGTACCAACATAAAGGTGTACATATAGTGATATTAATAATTTATACTCCTTTTAACTTATTAAATGTACAAGTGGTGTAATTCCGTTGGAAGAATAAATAAATAAATAAACATGAAGTACGCCCTTATAAACCTGAGCCCTTCTTTACTGCCGCCCCACAATTGAAATGTATGCAAAAAGCCGCCCTTTCGTAAAGCGTAATTCTTGTGCCTCAGATACAGCCTTTAACAATAACTACCAGATTATCCCACTTTTAAATTGTTCTTTACTCCCACTCAATGTATATAAATCTGTGGGAGAAACGGCCTAGATTTTTTATTTACTAAGTGAAACGTAATTACAGATAGTGTTATGTGAAAGATAATAAAATGAGATAGTGAAACATGTGTGGAAGAAGAGTTACGCACGTGTTTATAATAAAAACCTGAAGTTAAGATAGGACATAATGAGTATTGTAAAATCGGGAATCGAATACGTTTGAAATACTATACCTAACGTTTTGTTCAGTCAAAATATTGTTTAATACAATTGTAGGAAAACGATGTACTTTGTGTAACCACACAACAAAATACTGTCGTGTATTATTTTGTCCTGTAATTTGATGTTATATGTAAACAATATTTTTTAAATGAATTGTATATTTTAGAGATTTATAGCAGAATGCAGGGTTATTTTTAACAATCAATCAAAAATGTTTGTAAGTATGCAGCAGGAGACTACCCAAAACCTCTAGCCTGTTATTACAAGCACAATGTTTAAATCCTTTAAAAGTTCCCAAGTTAATGGGCATAGGTCATAAAATGACTAATTTAAAAATAATAAAAAATGTGCTAAAGTAACTTAATGTTAATTTCTTTTGTCATTAAATTTTGAATTTATAAATTTGTACCTATAAAATATAAACAACTGTTTAATCAGAATCTTTTTAACTGATTTATGTTTGTTTCCATATTACGTTAAATTATTTATGTACGTTATCAAATGCGGTTTTATTAAACGTAATATCTAAAATTATTAAAACAATATATAGAATTTTAAAACACTGTAATGTGTCTGTTAGTTTATTAATAGAATGGAAAATTTACGACCATGTTTTATAAAGATAGCATATTTATAAAACGTAAAATATTATTGTTAGTTTAATTTTAAATTAAATATACTAAATTAAATTAATCGAATACAAAACAAGCAACAATTTTTCATAACATTTATTACTTAAATGTATAGAAGTGTAGTATTTATATGCAATATATAGATGTAATACACTTATTTACTTTCATTAATCAATTGTCAATGGGTACAAGCATGTAGAAAGCATGATACCCCAAAACGTGAAGGTTATCGTAAACTAAGCTATGTTTAATAAAAATTGTACTCAAACTGTCTATTGTAATTCTTTAACTATGTACACCTTGGAATAAAAGAAATATTTATATTAATACACGTATCAATTATTTCCGAGCGAAGTTCAGGAAAATGTACTACTCTGTGCTACGTAATACTTATAACTCAAGAATGGGACGTGTAACATAGTTATCGCACTTTATTACAATGGCTCTCCAGCCATTGTAATAACGTCACTCAGCTACCAACCTTACAAAGAATCGTTATTAAGCGGCTTACCGTTCTCAATTTCCAATTTTCCAACGAATTTATTTATCCATAAATACTTGTCATCAACTCACTTTTCATTTGTTCGATCCAATTTCCTTCGTCTTCGTTACTTTCCAATTACATTCTTACTTATTGATTAATATATTCGTTTGGTTTCACAAATGTACAAGAAAACACAACACAATATATATCGTAACAAAGCTTCGCTAGGGTTGCGTGCAAAATTTGAAATCTGTAGATCATTTTATTAAGCTACATATGTTACTAAGCCAAAGGTTAAACTGTTGTATGATTGTACATTTCTACAAAATTATGTACAATCAAACATGATCAATTATGATTTTTTCTAGTTTATATTATGATGCGGTTTTTCGTTGCTATCTTGGTTACTCAAAGTATAAATGTAAAAGTATTCTCTAACATTAGGCTAAATTCCACAGTGACATGCACAATCGTCGAGATCGATGTTGATTATTGAGAAATAAAACTTTAGGTCTATTTGTCAGTTAGTTCTTCATATATAGTGCTGAAAAGCATGCACCTTTACAATCCGAGCACAGAAGTACCAATTTATTTGCGTTATTAATCTTCTTTTACCACCTAGGACAAGATGCTGAGGAAACTAACTCACCACCCTCAGTCATAAATGTACCTTTACGCTTGCTTCCGGAGTGACAGGATGGGAGAGGTTAGTTGCAGGAGCCGCTCCTGTCTCTTGTTCCAATTATGAAGTATATTACGCTCTACATCTCAGTCATGTCTCCTTGATTGGGAGAACAGTACAAACTCATGTTAAATGTAAAAACAGCATTATTTAAAATAAGGGAACTCCTACCACTCTGCCGTAGACTATACCTACAGATCAACCCCTTTTTAAACCAATATATCAATATTTGTTATCAATACTACTGGCTTTGTACTGTACTGACTCTCCCCCTTATTCTTTTTGATAGGAGATTTTAGGCCAGTGGCTCAAAATATATCGCAATATTGTGGGATAACATTAACTAGGACTTACTGAAGAATGTAATAGTTACTGGTCGTTGCTAGATACGTTTAAATTGTTTTATATTAAATTGTATGCAGATGTTTGTGGTCCAATAAATTTAGATTGTATTATATTAGGAAGTTTAGACCTATTAAAACTTTGCGCGAAAAGACTATTAAAATACTCTAGCTTAGCCATACAAGCACTTCTTATTTCCAGTTGGTGGGGAGAAGGTATAAACCTAAATTCAGAAAGTGCCTTATTATGAGACCGATGTTGGTTTCTCTGGTTTAAGCCAAACCGGGACACGTGCACTTTCAATCAGATGTACATGTTTACGATAAAATAAGTTAAATTATGTTTAAGGCAGTGCATATCTAAATCGTATAAAATGATATTTTATTGGTATACATTATTAATACTTTATACTATAGTATGATTAATTGTGACAACGTATATATTTGTAAGCGTATTATATCTAGTACGTTCGTTATTGGATTGAGAGGTGATTTTAGCTTTTAAACAATCATATGTCGGCTAGTAAGTAATTTTGTTGTTAAAATATAACAATTTATATAACGTGTTAAAAAGGTATACGTTTGTGCAGGGTGGGAATGGAGGAAGGGGATGGGAGGCAAAACTGATAATCTCAGGGTTATTGCACATTTAGCACTGTCGGAAGTCTGATGAGCATTGTAATCGTCTGATTGGCTTTTTATAAGGCTAATTATTCGATTGATTTATGGGGAGAAGAAACGATAGTTTATTGGCCGAAGATATCGGACTTTAGGTCTAAATTAGCGCTGGTTCATATCCTGTCTATTTTTGTAGGACTTTTTATCAGTACCATCGACCTTGCACTCTATCAACTCTTCTTCGTATTCTGAAAAGATCCAAGCACAAGCCAGATTCGCATAAGGACGGGCGTAGTAATGTTTAAAGGTGAATTGGTCTCGTATTTATTATGAATATACCGTGAAAACCTTTTATATACGGTTTGAAACATGGTATTGGTATTTAAATGGGCTTACAAGCTTAAATGCAGTAAACGTAGGCTGAGTATAAGTATTTGACATATACTTAAACATTTGAATATTTAGGTATAATGGCATTGTGCTAAAGCATTTATTAGTATCGGTTAAATTGTATAGATCCATGCTAATAGTTTTAGTCCCTCCCGTTTAGTTAAGACTGAATCTCACTTTATGTATGACTACAAAAATTAATTTTGTAAATAAAACCCTCTGAAAAGGGACAACGTGTAACATTAGTGTTTTGGCTTAATAGGTGACGTGTGTAGAGTTACAGAAATGTTGATAATATTTTAAAAGATTCCGAAAATAATTCTCTTTGTGCCAGCCTTGTGTAATTACAGAGACGAGAATGTCAGTATTTGAGGATCAATTATCCTTTCCAAGAACAAAATACTTTCATTACGCTTTTAATAAAGCCTAATCTAAAGAGAAGTTTTTGTCTGGTTTGGTTCTCAATAATTATTAAGTCAGTCAAAATGTTTCACCAATTTACGTTTCTGATGACATATGAGGTCACGTGATAAAGATTATCCAAAGGCAACGAACGACTCGAGACATTTACTGTAATTGAAGTTGTATATGGTGAGTGCTGCAGCTTGTGTCCTACTGTGCGTAACATCGAGTATACAACACTGTATACAACACCGTACCTCACCCACCGTTGTATAGCGCTCAGACAATGGGCATCCAGTAAGTTCATCTCTTCATCGCTGCTTAATATCCAATATACGTTTTTAAAGTATCTGAACGTACATCTAAGCACAAAGATTTTCTGAGATAGTAGATCGAACTAAAGACTACTTTATTATACAGGGTGTAAATTAAGTCCTGATATGCCTGGATATATTCCAAACACATTGAGTTATCGATGTACTGTTGAGTTTTTGGAGGTTAAATACACCCCCCCCCCTCGATTTCAAAAGAGATTATAGGGTGATCACTTTAAGTTTTCAAACTGCAGCCTCTATCCTGTGACATGTTAGTTTAAAGGTCTAATCAGTGGAAACACATTCACATGTACAAAACACCTCTACAACGATTCTAGAAAAATATATCGGCAAATAACCCCTTACATTGTAATGCCACCTAGAAAAAGACACATATTACCTAACTATGCACACCAGAAACAGTATATACTACGTAAAGGAATAGCCTGGGCCTCCAAAGTCCTACTAAAAGATATCATGCATACATTGTGTTGATATGCGTGGGATGTTGGCATTGTCCCTACAGATGTTATGTCTTGCGTTATTTGCCCATAAATTGTGGTGTGTCTGCTTAGTGTTATTGTGTTTCTATTGAAAAGACCTTTAAAACGACGTGTCACAAGATAGGGGTTGCAATTAGAAAATTTATTGTTCCCTCCCTCTACCCACCTTTAAAATGGGGGGTTTATTTGTACCTTAAAAAAAGTCTAAAAAAGTATTTTAATGGTAAATATTTTATATCGATATCTCCATCGGTTTGGAATTTATCCAGGCGTTTCAGAAATTAATTTTTACTCTCTATATACATTTTTAAATAATTTTTTCTAATGCATTTTAATACTTTTACATAATTCACTATATCCCATAGTAAGATTAATAATAAAATCTGATTATTGTTGTATATTCTAAATAAAAAAAAACACAAACTGTGGTAGTGTGGTATTTTTATGTTGTTATAAACTCGGGAGGATAGGGATTCACACATATAAATGTCAATGATACCCTAATGACTGATTTAATGTAAAAACATAATAAAATCTCTAGAAGAGTAAAAGTTACACTATCAGATTTTTATTACATTAATTTATACATAGTGCTAAATTTCCAAAGTATTTATTTTTACAAAATATAATATGATATGCAGCAAGACTGCAGATTTATAAAATAATATAGAACAATGTAAATTAACAGCAAACTTAGTTATAATTTTTGTAACGATCGAAGTATTTATTCCATAGATCCCGTTTGAATCCAAATAAATACAACACTAATATTTAACTAAACTTAAGCGCTCTGGGTATTTAATATGTAAATCATGTAACTCAATTTCCAATAATTAAAAGAACGTAAATAATAAAAAAAGAATGTTTGAAAATTTCGAATAATAACAGATGTATTTGTTATAATAAAATGGATATTACTAGAAACACATAACACGTTGTTTCAGGAGATAAGATAGATGCTTCCAAAGTTAAGATGAATTATACGAATTCTTTTCATGTTAAGTCAATTAGATTAATGAATACCCTAGATAATGATATTAAACAAGCATCTAGTGAAGCTATCTTTCACAAAAGACTCAAACAAAAATTTTTATTAAGGTATAACTAAAACAGCCTGAACCAGGATCTTATAATATTATTATAGTTGATAATATATCATTTAGAAATGAATCATAAATTTATATCATTAATATATTAAATGCAATTCTTTTATAACTATATTGTTAAATTTTAGTTGTGTGGTATTTTTATTAGTATTAGTTTTTGTGTGTGTGTGCAATTTAATGTGCATTGTTATATTTTGTATTTAACGTATTTAAATACGGTAGTTAATATGTTAAAAATAATTCTTTTATGACTATATTGTAAAATTTTAGTTGTGTGGTATTTTGATTTGTATTAGTTTTGTGTGCAGTGTTATATTTTGTATTTAACATATTTATATTATTAATATATTAAATATAATTCTTTTATTACTATATTGTAAAATTTTGGTTGTGTGGTATTTTTATTAGTATTAGTTTTTTTTGTGTGCAGTGTTTTGTTTGAACTCTGTTAGCCTTAGCCACAGCTCAATTTGTGAATGAGTTGTAAATGGTATGCCTGTCCTGATGGAAGAGCGGAACAATGGACCGAATCAGGGCAGGGTAAATAAAGAAATTGTCTCTCTCTCTCTCTCTCTCTCTCTCTCTCTCTCTCTCTCTCTCTCTCTCTCTCTCTCTCTCTCTCTCTCTTCTTTCTCTCTCTCTCTCCTCTCTCTCTCTCTCTCCTCTCTCTCTCCTCTTCTCTCACTCTCCAGCCTCTTTCTCTCTCTCTCTCTCTCTCTCACTCACATTGAGATTTGCTATCCCATACCAGAGGGAATATGTAGTCAACAACAAAAGCTATCAGATAAACACAAAATATCATGTTGGTAGTAGTCTGAATTAATAATACAGCTGAAAAAAATATTCCTTTAATATAAATGCATTACTATTGTATAATGCGAATAATTCTTAATTCGACTTTGTTCTTCAGTAAATTATGGTTCCGTGTTGAGATTATTGATTGATAATAATACATACTAATATAATAATATAATACTAAAATAATATTAACAGATGTCCACTAAATTCTGTGTGATTAACTACAATTATACATAAGTTGCTTTGCTAACACATATTACAAAGGTATTGTAATATTAACCACCTGTAAGTCAATATTTACCAAGGGTTGATTAAATTATTTAAATTCTAACGCATCCATATTTGCTAGATTATTTATAAAATCTCTAAAGCATAAATTCCCTTTTTCAGGTGTTAATGTAAAAAGGCAAATATTTCATTTGCCAATTTTAATTAAATCATCAACTAATCCGTTTTTAATTTTTTAATCGTGAAGTTTAAATCCATTAAGCAACAATTCATCATTAGTAAAAGAATAGGCTTAAAATTAATAATCAATTGAAACTGTAGGTTTATTGCAAATTTCCAAATTTTGGCATAAATAAATACTTCGTATGTGTCAGGTTGGTATTAAGTTTACATATACTCAAAAATTTTGTTATAAAGTATTTGTAAAATTTAATATCTCTTAAATTTGTACAATTTCCTTAGAAAAGAATAAAATGAAATTATATTCCTATGAATTAAAAAAAAAACTAAGTAAACATTTTCTTGAAAGGCTTATTCAATTCATGTCAAGTATTCTTCTATTTATTTCAGTTGTATTTCAAATTTAATTCTAGTTTTTCTCCAATTGATTATGTTATATCCACAACAATAGATCTATATTGGTTCAAAAACTTAAAAAAGTAAAACGTAAAACACTCAAAATGCACTGAAAAACAAGAAGGCCACTTGTTTTTTTCAGGTGAAACCTTTGGCTCCTGTTCTTTATAGTGAAAAAGACTCCTGGAGGTGAACTTTGATACCAGCCGCTTCCAATAATCTCTTTAAGTTATTACCCCTGTTAGACAATGTTTTAGCGTACTTCTTAAGGCATCACAATAAATGCTGTTAAACTACCAATTACAAATTTCATTTACAGACTAATAAGTATTTTTTTCTTAATCGTATGGCTTTTTTAATGGACTAAAAATTGTAAACTACTAGTAAAATGAAGGTAAGATGCTATATTACATTACAAAGATCCGAAAAACTAAAAAAAAACTTTAAGTATTTCTGTATTAGTTTATCTGCATTTCTATTTATATTTTTTATATTTATAGGTATAGATAAATAGGTAAATACGTTACGAATTACTTAAAAATTATTGTTTTTTGAATAACAATTAATTAACCTCAAAAAATTGATTGGAACTAAAAAAAATCCTTCCATAAGTCAGATATTTCGATTTAATTACCAAATACTTACACAAACACTTGTCTTATTTAAGTTTTCTCAAGAAAAGATTTTCTTGTTTAAATTAAATTATGGGTAACTTATTGACTAAAAATTCAAATCTAACTACAAATTGAACTTTATTATAAAATGAAAATAAATTTAAAATTTAAATTTAATTTAAAATAAAATATACGTTTCTTCATTCTTAGCAAAGTTGTATAAAAATAAGCTAACATTCGTTTGAAAATTTCTTCGTACCACGTGTTTAAACCACAGATTGAAAGTTAAAACTAAAACTATATTCATAAAAAAACTAGATAATACAATCTTCATATCTTAAATTTATTCTTACTGTTGTATATCAAATTTATATTGTAAGTAAATTTAAACTAATGTTAAAAATTTAAACATTTACTTGAACACATCTTATATTCTCTTGCAAAGGTGTTATAATTATTTAGTGTTTTTCTAATCTTCTTAACTCTTTTTGTATGAAAATAACACAATAATCCCTGTGAAAGAGAGCTAAAATTAGTTGACAGCAGACGTCCACAAAGCAAATCGCAATTCTACTATACAATTCTAACTACTACGCAAATCCCTCGCAGATTTGTACGGAAAAAAGAACAACCGGAAGCACCACAAATAAAAACCACTGAACAATCAAAAAAGGTGCCGAGATTCGAGTGTCGGACGTTTTATACCAACTCCTTCCCTAATCACAACCACCTCATCACCGACCCCCTTGATTGGACTCCGACTTTCTAATCAAAAGTCATCAGAAATTAATTGACAACTGTTCAACCCATATTATAACCAGTCGACTTCCAGATAAACCGCTGTCTGTTCAATCGCAATCTTTAGAACCCTTTCTTTAGAAGTTAGATTTGAAATATTATGTATGTTTTGAAAATTCTATTTATATTAAAAGATATTTTCCTATATCTTGTCCTGCAATTACTTACTAACACGTTAGATGCGGTGACGCACCATTGGTACGTCAGCCAAGCCCGTTGGCGATTAAACCGTACCTATAGGTACAGCAAAAATGGTAGGGGGTTGGACAGGCTATTTCGTTGTAGTCGATTGTCTGTACTGTAACAGGGCTTTGTTTGGTTAACTGAATCATCTATTGGAGATATGGTTATTTTACATCCTATTCGACTTACCGACAGATACGGGCTCACATGTACTAGTATTTAGAAATATAATATGTTACGACTTGATTTTTAAAAGAAGCTCTTATTACTACCAAATTATTGTAGATTTTTAAATCAAATAATCTAGTTAATTATTCTTTTTATTCAATTTGAGTTCCATGTGAGTGGAACAAGCAATGAAGTAATAATCTTATTCAAAGAGTATGATAGCATTACTTAATTCTGAGCATTACTTAATAAAGTACTCTTATAATTTCTGAAATATGGAACTAAAATAAGAAATTTAAATAGAAGGAAATATGATATGGTAGTTCACTCATCTATTTGCGGTGTTCTTTGAAACGTTCCTGTGTACAAGTAGAATTGGCCCGGACATTTCTTGCAGCACGTTGTAAGTTTACGTACACTCTTAGCTTATTTCGAATCCCTTTTCTCCATTGCCTTTTTGTAACACATGTTACAATCTTTCCTCATCCTTCTTCGCAAATATCCTTCCACTGAAAACTCGGTCTCTGGAAAGTGATGATGTGCTCTCTCACTAACAAGAGGTAGTACACTTTGATCTTCTAGTCCTATCAGTAAAAAAGCCAGTTTTAATTAGAATGTTTTAGCGGACATGCAATATTCCTTGTGCTACCACTGGCTTACTTAGATTAGTAAACACATGAGGGATGGCTAAATCTGGCGTGGCAGTCAAGTTTTAGTTTATTTTTAATTTTACTAGCAAACGCTATAACTAAGACATTTTAATTCTTCCCTGGATATCCGTAGGTGACGACACTACCTCACTCCACTCAGACTCAACGACGGAGACCAGTTCAGACTCGCCAGTGATCTATTTTATCACAACCCGACCTCACACGGATAACCGAGTCGTCAAAAATGACAGCCGTTTAAAGATGGCTTGAGTTTGCAACGTAGGTTAATGTAAAAAAATAAACTGATGAGCTTTTTGATTTTAACTTAACTAACCCAAAACTGTTTTGGGTTAGTAAAGTTAAAATCAAAAAGCTCATCAGTTTATTTTTATTATCTGCCCTTTCCTTTAGTTAAAAAACTTTAATACTAAATATTGAGCATCCAATTATAGTGAAACATGGCTATGATCACGTCAAGATCACGTCTATCTCCTCGAGTAATGATAGTCCATGAGGCGGGAACTGATTTGCGCTGTACAAGAACTTTCATTAAATTGGAGTGCAGTTCCCCTCTATTAACCGGTCGTCATTCATAGGAGTCTTTCTTAATGGAACTTTATCTATCGATTTGATGGAAAACTAGATTTTGTTCTTTTACAATTCAGACAGCCGGATTGCAAAACACACTTTTCCCAAAGCTACAACAATACTGTATATAATATGTTGATTTTAATCTCTTTGTTGCTGGTGTGGTGTAGTAAAACTGAAAACACTTTATGATGTAATGTTTTATGATCTTTTCGTCAAGTATAGTTTGAAACAGCAGTATAATATAATTGACTGAGATTTATTGTTTATGTTATCTTTAGTTGCCTGTTGTACTTGTAGCTGTAATTTTGGACGTGTCTTACTTTTAAAATAAGTTCACCACGACTTATTGTAAAGATAACTTAATTTACCTCTGCAATACGTCCTGTATTTACCTAGAACCTTCTTTGGTTATCAGCTACATGTGTATTCTCTTGGTGGAACGAATTGTCCATATTCTTGAAACAGAACGCTCGTTAAATGCTGTAATAGACACAGTTAATTATACAAATAGCTTGGCCCTAAACACAAAGATAATTAATTATTGTTAATAGTCAAGTATTTATTGGATTGACAAAATACATTCATATAGTAAAGTCAATATTCTAACATTTAGACACTCATTCCACACCGAACACTAATTCAGAGATAACCTTTATATTTAAACTTTCATTCTGCATTCTGCCCCCTTTCGTCTCCAATTTTCCTATTTTAATTATTGTAGTGATTGTACAGATTATCAGTCCTACGCCAGAAATTAGTTTACGCCATAAAATGCGTAGAAGTATAAACGTAGTTTTAAACCAGTTTTGAACGCTTTGAGCGTAGTCAAATTTTTATTTCATGTGGCAATCTGTTAACGAAATAAACATATGCTAATTAAACTAATTTTTAGAGCATACACGGTGATCTACATTTTTACCAATTAATTTTCTTTTAGCGGACGGTATTGGAATGAAAAATGTATTCTTTTTAATGCTGGACGAGATAAAGAACGGCAGACAACCTTAGGTTTTAACTGAAAACCCCGAAAGAAAAGTAAGTCCTTATAAAATACTTATGTCATAATTTCATGGAGTATTAATTTTCTAGAAATAATCCCGTTTCATAAGATAGTAACAGAATTTTCACAATATTATGTATTTATTGACCCTATTAAAATATTTCACTTTGTCGTAACGGCGCTAACTTTCTTCTTCTCCCATTAGCTGGTGACCTATGTCAAAGAGCTTGCTTCCGAGAGACAAAGGTAATTAAACAAGTCCTATAATTGGTAGAACTTACGGGCATTAATAGTCGGACGACAGTTTTTGCCAATTAACTCACACAACACTTCCCTTTTAACATGAATATACCGCTCGCATTCACGTCAGTGGAGTTTAGGTGTTTTTTAAACGTTTAACAAGGTAAATGGACGGAAGAGAACTTCAATAATGTTAATATTAGTTAGGCACCTACGAAAAAATGTTGTGGCCTAGGTACGTAGTCCAATAAAACTAGCAAACATTTAAAACTAATATGTATATATACAGGGTGTAAATTAAGTCCAGATACGCCTAGATATATTCCAAATGGATTTAGATATCGATGTATAAACCTTTACCATAATTTTTGGAATTATTTTAATGATAAAAAGTTCCTCCCCCCTTCTCAAACGGGAGTACGGGGGATAACTTTAAATTTTCAAATTGCAACCCATCTTGTGACGTATCATTTAAATGCCTTAATTAAAACCCAAAGACATTAGCAATAAACTATAGTAGTCTTAATTTTTTTTAAATTTTATTACTGACTATTTTCGTGACTGAGCCTATGATCACATTGATAGTAATAACCTCAGAATATAATAATAACAAATACAATAAACAAACAAAATTAATCCATATACAGGATAAAACTAGACCAAATAGATGAAATATTTGTAGACATAGAATGAAAAATGAATGGCCATTATTTAAGTAATGTTTAATGACGTTTTAATCAAGATTGTTGCTATGGAATTTTGTAGGGTAGCGCGAAGTCTAAGCGGTTATTCTTTCAAGATCGTTTATCGATAAGATAAATTTAACAGGTAGACCGACAGCAAGGTGGTGAGAGAATTCACTAAACCCCAACGATGGCGGCAATTTCTTTTCAGAGACTTTCAGTGTCAAACACGGTTGAGTGAGTGAATTGTACAAATTGTTTGGATCATTCGAGCCAGCGATAATTTAATTCATCTCTAATGTTCGGTTCTTAATGTTAATCCTCTTTTTATTTCGTCGTCTTTAGCTTGTGTATCTCCATGTGCTCATGAAGAAGAATACGTCCATTATTATGTTATGTTAGGTTTTTTTCTCTTGAAGAATTTATAAATTAACGTTTTTTGTCCATGATGAGAGTGTTAAAAGGCTATAAAATAGTGTGGCTTTTTAGTTGTGTCGATAAAGCTCTGTAATGGAAAACTACAGTGAATTATTATTCCACGAGTATTTGTTAAATTTATTGTAGTACAATTCTGAATTATAAGTGGTATAATTTTTGTTTTCAGGTAAAATATCCATAAGATTTTGTGCAGGAAGTACTATTCGAGTAACAAAACGAGTTATGAAGCTTCTATAATTCATTTAGTACCCTTTAAAAACAAAAATATCAAGTTTCCTTTTTCTGCGTTGCTTGTCTTCATCAGGCCGAGAGTAGCATTTCCCGAGTTGTTAATTTTTATGTAGTGTTAACTGCTTGTTTTCAGTTTGCCAAGTGAATAAAACAGCCAATTCTTATAATAAATGTTATTTAGTTTGAACCACCATCATAAATTTAGTTCGTATTAGTTTAAATAATATGTAGATAATTATAGAAATGATATTTTTAGATCTTTAAAAAGCATCCCGTTATGTTTCGATATTCCGACGATTTGATGTACATGTTCAAAAAAAATAAATTATTATTTTCTGATTATTAAAATGTAATACAATAAAAACACGCTACAATGTTGCAAAATAAAATGACAGCTAAATGGTTTATAGAATTCTGTGGCGAACACAAAGCGGTGATGTTTACAGTGTGGATATAACCGCAGTCGTCAGGCACCAGACTGTTGTAAGTGGCTGTTTTGTGGAATATGTTGTTCCGTTCTAAGAAAAGGTCCTCAATATAGATAAATTCTTTAGCGAAATCCTCCCTTTTTGCAATATGATCGTCCTATTTGCATTACAATTATACAGTTAAGTTATATTTAAAGCCAAATAATTTGTAATTTATTATACACCTTTAAATTGCTTTACATAATATTTCTCTAAATTTGAAACAGAAAATATAAAAATAGCAACGCTACAGGATCCACCCCCCCCCCCCCCCACCCCCCCCCCCCCCCACCCCCCCCCCCCCCCACCCCCCCCCCCCCCCACCCCCCCCCCCCCCCACCCCCCCCCCCCCCCAAGTCATGAAATCAGTCGTATACGTATACGTAACAAAAAATTATTAAAACATTCTTCACTGCAACAAAAATGCTCTGAAGTAATTATTTAGTTCACGATAAAATGTTCAAAACTTAATCTAATAATAACCTAATATTAATTTAGACACATATTTTCTCTAATGGAGCTATATAGATTTTTATAGCTACTTGCTCGGCGCGTCAAATTATATTACACGTCGTTATGTTCGTGTAATCGTGTCCATATTGTTTTAATCAAAATAAAATACCTGAAATGTGCAAAAGTTCGGAATTGACGTATTTTGATACCATTAAGCGTTTTAAGTAATTTTTCTAGGAATATTTTCTGCCTCAATACTTTGGTATTAGTTTCTACCTGGTTTGTGTGGTAGAATTTAAACTAGTAATTAATACCCGTAACTTTGACACTGACTCCCCCTTCAGAATCATACTGAACCAAATAAAGTTTACTAGTGTTATGAGAGGACACGTACAACGTATGTAAAGAGGTTGAAAAAATATAATGGTACACTGTTTTAAACAAATTCAACAATGTACAGTTGCCTGCAAGGAAAAATTAACCCTGGAATAGAATAAACTGCGCATCCACTGTTATTTTTCACTGTTTAATTCGAATCGTGTATCTTTGATGTGATCTCCGGGTGAGCAACGGAAGAAATAGTTGTAGGACAGTAGGAAAGACAAAAGGGAGATTCACTAAAGCGGATGGAAAAAATTGAGATAGAATTTGAACAATTTGGATCAAAAATGCTACACGAAATATACAACACAATACCAATCAAGAAGACGATCTAAGACAACCCCATTCAAATCACGTTTTACACAAGACTTTTCCGATCAGTGAGTTGGTCTGAATTTTTGCATTTTTTTATTAAGCAAAGCAGGGATATCACTTACGAAGGGGAGAATATCACAGCCTCCCCCAGTTATAACAGGAAGATAGGATAATTTTTCAGCTAGCAACATATTATAACAATAAGGGAGGTTCACACATTCATCCTCCGCAGAATTCTAGGCCTATAGGATCTAAACTTGGATGTGGTACCCCTGTCCAATTAGAAGGTATGAATCGTCCTCGGCGATTTGCTTACATTAATCCAATTATTCAATGGGTTGTCACGTTAAACAGGAAACTAATTAGTAACACCACACGGATTAGTCTATTTGGGTGCTACAAACCAGGAAGCCCCACCTTGGGTGCTGGCTGAGGAAAACCAGTCATTTTACTTTAGTACTAAAAAGGACCTTAGCGCTTGCTTTCGGAGTGATTGGGTTTCCAGGAATGGGTACGATTGGGTGGTAGGGGAAGCCTCCTTTTGAGATCTAACGATGAAACATAGCAGGGATATCACTTACGAAGGTGTGAATATCTCTGTTTTCATCCAACTTCCAGTCACAAAAGGAAGATATAATAATGTTTTTAGATAACAAAAAACTTTTAAATTAATGGAGGTTTACACATTCGAAAATTCATCCTCAGCAGTACACTGGGCCTATCGGATCTAAACTCCTCTAATATCTAGAAATTTCTGTTAATGATGTGGTACCCAGGTATAGCTTAAATTGGAAGGTATAAGCCAGCAGAATGGATCCTCCTCGGCGATTTGCTCACATTAATCCAATGATTTCAATGGGTTGTCACATTAACAGGACACTAATTAGTAACACCACACTGATTAGTCTATTTGGGTGCTACAAATGGATAAATTGGAAATTAAACACCTGGAATCTAGATGTCCTATGTAATATAATAGGTCATTGTAGTAAATCCCGCATCACCACCAATCTTATAAGCTCTACAATATACATCAAATATATACTTGATGGAAGAAAAAATCAATAACGCCTTTATTAAACTTTCATGATTACATTTGATATGTTTTTTTTTATAATTATCGGACTAGTAATTAATATAGAATATAACGAGTTATCCGTACCAGATAAATTAAAATATTAAATTAATGTACGGGTGGCACAATTTCGTTATGGTATGGAATCTGTAATCCTATTGAAATACCTATGCAAACTGCTTAAAAAACGTATCTCTTATTAAATATCAGTATTTAGTTTTTCCAACGTACTTGATGTTTTAAAATTTAAACCAAAACGTAAAAACTTACAACATTTTTTGAAATCATATTTCATTGATAAAGAGGTCTAAGACCTTCACGATTTATGGTTTTTGGTTTTTTGTTTTTGTAAATAAAAAGTGTGATGATTTATGTGTTCACTTATACCACTAAAAAATAGTTATAATAATAATACTCTTAAGAACTAAACCAGGAATTTAAACTCACGGATACCTACATTCATGGTGAACACCATTATCTGAGCGTTATTGCAGGTTAACACTTGAAGGGATGGAATAATCTTCTTTTATGTCTGATTATCTGTACGTTTTGTCAGCACGATATTTAAAAAACGAACTGCCTACAAACTTGGAACCTTTGCTATATTCATATATATAGGCAACATAAATTTCGGTGATGATACATGTTACTTTACGTGATTTGGTTAAGTGTTAGTGAACTTTGTTTAAATCGGAACTTCAGAAACCACGACACCATTTATAAAAATCACAGAAATCAATATAATGTCAAACAAAATGGAGTATATCCAATATAACATGTTAACATGTGGTAACATGTTTTTCATACTTGTTAGCATAGGCTTGCATAAAACCTTTGCAAAGCCTTTTTCGTAACACTTGGTTTGGCGTATCTTGTCCTATATTAAAACTATGGTCGTACATGTGCTGATCACTATACTTCTTAGATAATTTAATTCTGCCTCAGACTAACATTATCCTTTTTTATCACTCTAAGGAATGCTGTAGTTGGCCTAGGTGACTTATACGAACCTTTACATTGAAGCCGGTGTCCAATTAGATTGAGCGTTATTAAAATAGAGAGGTTTGTGAGCCTAAATAAGATATATCGTAATTTTATTAGTGATGAGTCGTTTCTGGATATCCATTAGGTTGCCCAGATGTGAGTCACACATCGAACTTTGCTATAACCATTCTAAGGGTCTACTGGAGGTATAAAATTAGCAAGAAATGAAATCTCCTAAGGGATTTGCTCACATTACTCTAATAATTCATTGTGTATAAACAGTTTCAGTAAATTAACAGTGCAGTCATTAGTAAAGCTACACAAATTATAATATTTGGTAACCACACAATTGGCATCGTTAGAAAACTGACACCTGGTGCTACATGTCATAATTGATTATACTAGACCAGTGTTGTAGTATATTTCGTATTACAAAAAAAAACCCATCCTTTAAGCTCCAAGAAAGCACAGAACCTCACAACTTTGAAAGGTACTGATTATAAAAAAAATAAATTATCAGATGGAAAACATACCAATAAATTATGATCATAACTTAATTTTCATTTCTATATGATTAATTTGTTAATAAATAATCTCTACTTTTGTAGAATATTTGTTGATTATTACATTAACGTATAATATAGAAAAATTTTGAGGTAACTTCAATGTAATTGTGAAGGTGAAAACAGGATTTTTCCGGACATTTGCCATCGTTCAGTGAAACAAGAAATCAGTAACACACCAACGTTTCGAGATCTGCAATCTGATCTCTTCTTCAGGTAAAAAACTAACCGATTTCTTGTTTTCACTGAAACGATGGCAAAATGTCCGGAAAATCCTGTTTCCTTCACAATCCTTCCATCGTCAAAAATAACCTTTTAATCAATGTAATTATAATATGGAATCATTTGACCTTATTATAAATATTATATATTACAAAATAAGTAAATTGCTTATAAAAATTATTTATTATTATCCGAAAAAATAGAGGATAGTTTTTGTCAATGAACTGTATGCTTTAGGATATTATACATGTATATAAATGTATGTATATAAAAGGGTTAAAGTTACTTTCGAAGAAGCTTTACAATTAGTTCCGGTGTTTTGTGTAAAATAAAAGATGATTTAAAATATGGCAAATTAGTGACCTCTAGGGGGTGCAATGAAACCGGATCTAAAATGGTCCAAATTTTGATTACCTCCTTTTTTCATAACAGGCTTCGAGTACATTAGCGTTTATAAATTGAAGACTTCTACTGTTTTTCCATTTTTCACATTTAGGAGCACATCTGTTTTGAACTCGGAATACATTGTATTTCGGATGTCATGGATATGAGTTTGCCTTGTAGCCCAATCTAGAAAAATATATAAATATGTAGGTCAGAGAGAAGGCTATTTTCCAATCTACTTCTTGTTTTAGGCGGAGACAGAGAATCCTATCCCCAGTATGTGCCTTATTGTTGTACGAACAAGATTGTATAGTGAGTTATTATTTCTGAGGCCAAGGCCGGAAAAAATGCCAATATTTTCTCGTAAATTTCTGAGATGATAATATTTGGAGATGGCAATGGCTAGGTGGTTTAAGACGTAAAATCTTTTGGATCTGAGTTAAGGAAAAACGCAGTTTCAAATCCCGACCGTAACCGTCCCTCTTTTTATCAGTAGCATTGACTTTGTACTCTATCCACTCTCCCCTTGTTTCTTGGATAAGATAGTCCACACAGGCTAGTGGCCAATAAAGACTGAGGAATAAGGTAAAAGATAGGTATAATACTTTGAAATATATATAAATTTTGTATTTTTATGAGATAGTCTAATAGATTTATTTTTGCACGTAATTCACGAATATTAAAACTTGCATCGACGTCACTTTTATCACATGTGGATTTATATGGTCCATAAAATTTAAAGTGCATTTTGCGGATAGGTTAGCCCTATTGTAATGAGAATGATTTTTAGCTCTACTTAATCTTCCGCATAGTGCAAAGACTAAAATCAGACACTGTCTGAGACTTGACTTCGGGAATCTGGTGTCCACATCTTTCAGACGGTAAAAGATTATTTAACAAATAAGATGTTCAAAATTGTGAACTTGATGAAATAACTAGAACACCTCTTCATCTCAAATACACTGGATGGTTTCTGAGAAACAGAATTGGCCTCTTTAGTATAGTTGTCTTTGATGTTAGAAAAACAATGCAGTTTCTTTTCAAACTCTTTGTTTTCCGAAGTTTTTGTATCTCGGAAACAATGCCATATTTTTGAGCACAGCAATAAGCATTGAACAATCTTCAGTCATAACGTTATGTTGAGCTTATTTAAACCATGTGGGAAACATTTCTAACATATCCTTCTTAAGAAAACAAGAGTTACTGTTTTTGATTCAAACGCATGCACTTAGTTACATTAAATCGTATGCAAGAAGTTTCCTTCATTAAAGTCAAATAACACGGATGTTCAGTCATATTGAAACCTTGTGAGGAATTACTATGAACATACTGTAGCTTATAGTTTGCCTATAATATTTTATGTGGATTAAGATAAACAAAAACATGGAGAAAGACCGGTATTCTGTTTAAAATTTAAGCTTTCTTTCTCCACTTCAACTCATCATTGTTCCTAAAGTAATGACAGTAAAACATAATATTATAAAGAATTTGTCGCATGTATCGAAATTTCAAAAAACTATGTCGATGTCGGAAAACGACATACAAAAAATTGAGAGTTCTAAGTAAATAATCAAAGGCATAATTAACTGAAGAGAACACGTCATAAATTTTCCAATCATTCTCTTTTTGTCGTCCTTTGGTGAATCGATGATTTAATATGGAATGAAATATAGTGACTTCATTCATATAGGAACTAAGAAGAACCTGAAGATGTATACAGAGAGACCCGTAACTCTCTGGGAAAATGTATACTACGTTATTGCTCAGGACAAGACAAACATATTTCACAATATGAATATGGGTCTCCGATGCTTGGTTTTCCTTTGTCTGCTAGTATGTGTCTTTTATAAACAAATAATATCTAAAAAAGTAATAAATTAAATATACCAAATTTGTCCCAAATGATTATGATAACAAGGCCAGTTAGTGATAAGAATATCATGAAATTGTCTTTAGTACTTTAAAAATGGCGGTCATTAATCCTTTTCTCTGAAGAGCTGCAAGAAGTTACATAGATTAAATTAGATTAGATTTTTCGTACATATAATGACACTAAATTTATTTAAATCATATAATAAATAACTGATTTAGAGCTTATATACTGTAACAAGACAGGGTTCACATTCAGAGCTGCCTATGTTGTATATGTTGTAGAATTAGAGCATATAATTTAGAAAATTACAGTAATTACAGATCGGGATTTTTCATTTTAACAAAAAAGTTAAACAAAATCTTAATTGTTTTCCAATTTTATTTATCGAACGGAAAAGTTTCAAACAATATTATATCACTAAAAGAAATGGTTCTGTGTATTATTACGCTTAAAATATACTTAACTACATTAATTAATAACTCAAATAATATATTTTCATTTAAATTAATTACATGTTTATAATTTTCAACTACAAAAAAAATGAAAAGAAGAACATGTATTACTAGAAACAAGTAAACTGCTTGTTACAGAAGATGCGATAGCCGTCTCCAGATTAAGCTGATAACATCAATCAAGATAATGGTCTCATTGTGGCTCATCATGTTCTCTTCAGTAGCCGCTGGTAGTAAACAGCTACTCTTACTCAGAGGTCTACCATTACACACAAAAATTTATCTATCAAACTTACTTGAAAGTTTTACCATAACAGTTTAGTTTGGAAAACAAACGTATACAATATAACATTTGTTAATTTAAAGAAATGTTTTTAGATTTAAAACTGTCAAATTAGTAAAAAAAGGTTATGTATTGTGTTAGAAATGGTAAATAATAACACAATGGTGTATGTAAAATAAGCATTATATAATCAAAAAGATTAATAGTTTTATTTTAGAATTTATGTAAAAATAATAAATCATTATCTTTAATTACTCTAAATATCTAAATATTCTGTTGAGGTTAATAGTGATACAGTTAATATAATTACTGAATATACTATAACATAAATTAAGTTGGAAAATATATACGATTTTATTTTAGTATTTAAATATTATTCATTTATTAGATTTTAGAGATTTTATTAGAAGTTTTGATTGTCTAAAGTTTAAAACAATTGTCTGATTTTATTTGTGTTAGTGTGTATTTCTAGTGTCTATATTTATATAATATCAGGTCGGGTATTTAATTATATACAGCAAAGTTCTATGAAACGTTTTTTACAATTTATACCTGCAAAATTTTATTAATTGTAAGTTTTATTTATATTTTTCATTGACATTTTTTGTTTTTTATTTAAAATAATTCATTACATAGTCATTAACAATTGTATTTATTGAAGGACTATTAAAATGAAATTGTATACTGCACAATATTAGAACACTAACTTATTATATGTGAACATAACAAGACTTTTCTAAACATTTGCAATCATTAGTGATGCAAAACGTCATTAAAACGTTTCGAGACCTGCAGCTGATCTCTTGCACGGGTAGATAACTAAGCTAACACATAAGTGCAATATGGATTAAAACGAATAAATCGCACCCTGACGTTTAACACGTTTACGTTTGTGATGTTAAATCAGTCGTTAAGAAAATTGTTTGGGTTTCGTATATGTGCATGACAATTCAACTCTTTTTTATAAAGCAAAAAATCACTTAAATACATAAATAAAAATATTTCAAGTTTGTAGATAGGTTCGTTTTGAAATATCAAGCGGACGAACATACAGAAAAAGAGACATAAAAGAAAATTATTCAAGCCCCTCAGCCTTTTACTAACGCTCAGAAAATTTAGTTCTCCAAGAATGTATCTAGAAGTATTGATTTCTTGTACAGTACTATTATTACAAGTTATAGTGGGTTATAGTCTCAGTTCAGTACAAAAATCCTCACGATTTTAATTTATTTATACAGGAAATCCAGTAATTCATGAGGACTTGGACCTTTTAATATTAAAAACATTTATAATATACATATCATTATACAGTTCATTGATAAAACTGTACTGTGTTTTCATGATAATAAGGGATAGTTTTATAAGCAATTTAAATCATTAATAGGGTTACAGATTCCATGTCATAATTACATTCAGTTACCTATTAATTAATTATTTGCAATATTCAACATTAATAACTACTGGAGATTATTGAATAATAAATTCAACATGAAGAATTGTAATTAAGTTATAATTATCTATTATTAATATGTTTCTCATTAAATACTTGTTTGATATATAATCAATACCTTTA
This sequence comes from Homalodisca vitripennis, assembly GCF_021130785.1. Classification (NCBI taxonomy): domain Eukaryota; kingdom Metazoa; phylum Arthropoda; class Insecta; order Hemiptera; family Cicadellidae; genus Homalodisca; species Homalodisca vitripennis. The sequence goes on from NC_060214.1 coordinate 100,530,758, forward strand.
AATTTTTGAGGTTTTGAGCTTCTTGGTGCATAAAGGATGGATTTTTCGTGATGCAGAATATACTGCACTGACCTAATCTATTTCACATGACAGATAGGTGTCAATTTCTAACTATCTAACTATGCTAATTGTGGTAACCAAGTAGACTAATTTGTGTGGCTTTGCTAATGACTGTACTGTTAATTCACATAAACTGTTAATACACAATGAATCATTAGAGTAATGTGATGAAATCCCCTAGGAGAGTTCATTTCTTCAATTCTAGCTGATTTATAACTTCCAGTCGACCTTACACTGGTTATAGCAAACTCCGATGTGTGGCTTACATCTTGGCAGTTTCCAAAAATGACACATAACTAATAGAATTACCGTTATACCTTGTTTATTCTCACAATCTTCTCTATTTCAACGCTCATCTAATTGGACACCGGGCCTAAATGTAAAGGTTCTTCTAAGTAAACTTGGCCAACTAAACCACGCATTAAATTGCTAAAAGGAATAATTTCAGTATGAAGACTTGATTAGGTAAGAAGTATACGACCTGCACATTCACGACCATAGTTTAATGTAGGACAAGATAGGAATACGCCACACCAGGTGTTGCGTAAAAGGCTTTGCAAAGGTTTTTATGCAAGCCTATGCTAATAAATATATAACATTATGCTACAGTTTAAATTGTCACATTAATATGATTAGATTTTTTTAAATTGTTATTAATTTATTATTGCGATTTTATGATGGCATCAGGGTTTCTTGAAGGGCTGATTCAAAAATGTTTACCAAATCACATAAAGTTACAAAAATATAAATTTAAATTGTTGCCTAAATATGAATAAAGCTTAAAGTAAAATTCCTGTTTATAAGTCAGTTCGTTTTTGAAATGTCGTGCTGACAAACAGACAACAGAAAATTATTCCAGCCTTCATAATGCACAGAAAATTGTGTCCACCATGGATGTATCCATTGTTTACATTTCTTGTATAGTACTTTAGAGTATTATTATTACTAGTTTTACTGAGTTATAGCATAAGTTCAACATCTAAATCCTCACACTTTTTATTTACAGGAAAGAACCAATAAATCGTGAGATATTGGACCACTTCATGAATTAAATATTATTCAAAAACGTAAAATTTACATTTATGCCTAAACTTTAAAACATAAAATATGTTTAAAAATATTGATATTAATAAGAGATAAGTTTCTAAGCAGCTTATACTGTAATGTGTATTTTAATAGGATTACAGATTCCATTCCATAACGAAATTTAGCTACCCGTACATTAATTAATATTTTTATTGTCTGGTACAGATAACTCGTCATATTCTATATTAATATTACTAGTCGATATTATAAATAAAAAACATATCGAAATGTAATCATGAAAGTCTAATATTGTGTTATTGATTTGTCTTCCATCAATTATATCTTTTATCTAAATCGTAGAGCTTATAAGGTTCTGAACTGTTTTAGCATAAAGGGTGGGGTTGGTGGTGATGCGGGATTTACTACAATGACCGATTATATTTCATAGGAAATCTAGTATCCAGGTGTTAATTTCCAATTTATCCATTTGTTGTAGCACCCAAATAGACTAATCCGTGTGGTGTTACTAATTAGTGTCCTGTTAATGAGACACCCATTGAATCATTGGATTAATGTGAGCAAATCGCCGTTGACGATCCATTCTGCTGGCTTATACCTTCCAATTCAACCTACACTGGGTACCACATAATTAACAGAAATATCTACATATTAGAGTTTAGATCCGATAGGCCCAGTGTACTGCTGAGGATGAATTTTTGAATGTGTAAACCTCCATTAATTTAAAAGTTTTTGCTACCTAAAACATTATTATATCTTCCTTTTGTGACTGGAAGAGGATGAAAACAGAGATATTCACACCTTCGTAAGTGATATCCCTGCTATGTTCATCGTTAGATCTCAAAAGGAGGCTTCCCCTACCACCAATGTAACCCATTCTGAAAACCCAATCACTTCGAAAGCAAGCGCTAAGGTCCTTTTAGTACTAAGTAAAATGGACTGGTTTCCTCAGCTTCCTGTCTCAAGAGAAAATGTTAGTGTAGCTAAAGGGAGGGGTTTTTGACAAAATGTTTAAATACTGGATAATAGTTTTCAACAACGTACTTAATTCAGTTAAAAAAAACTTGAAATTTACTTGTTTTATGATTGTAATAAAAACTAAACCCTGACATATCAATCATATAAATGTACGAGTATAAGTTACATACTACAATAGATAAAATATATCCAATATTTAGACCTGCCAAAATTGAAATATGACAAAATAGTTAAGTAATCATAACTGATTGATCTGAGCTCGACATCTTAGAAATATAACGACAGTTATATAATGCTCTACTGCTTAAAATGAGATTTTTATCAAATAATTCACAATTTTTAAGCGAAAAAAACAATTTATTTATGGCTCTATAAATGTAGAACATTCATTTGGCTTCAATAGGGTTTATATTATTATTTTTAATACAAGTATATTAACGAAACAATTGCCATATTCACACAAGAAAGAGTAACTGGTTTGTTAGTACTTATGAAAACGAAGAAATTTTACGCTAATCATTGGTTTCAATTTCTGTAGTAGGGGGTGGATAAAATGCATTTGTACACCAAAAGAGATTTTCTATAACTTTTTTGGTCATGATATAATTTCTTTTAATAAAAAAGGTAAAATTCAGGCCACTTCACTAGTAGGAATAGTCTTTTGATACGTTATAGGATGGTTGTCTTGGACCTTCTTCTTTATTGGTGTTGCGTTATAAATTTTGTGGAGCATTCTGAGCACAAGCTGTTCAAACCCTTTCTCAGTTTGTCACCATCCGCTTTATTGAATCTCCCTGTAGTCTTCCCTCCTCTCCTACAGTCTTTCTCCCTTCGCTAACTAGGAGATTTTAATGTTACTGAAGGAACACGACCCGAATATGGGTCAAATATACATTGCTGCATTTATCTATTCCAGTGTACTAACATTTATCAAGTTATGTTTTTTTCAACCTCTTTACATTTTTTGGACGTCTCCTCCATTAATAGCTCTAGTACCGTAAAAGTTGTAAGCCTTATTTGGTACAATTGATTTTGAAACGCTCAATCAGTGTCATAGCTACGACTATTAATGTCTACTTTAAATTTCTACAAAAAAACTGTTGTGAACTAATACCTAAGGTGTTGAGGCTGAAAATATTCTTAAATATTACTTGGTAAAAACATTCATGGCATCAAAATTCGTATTATAATTATTTTTTTTATCTTTTCAGGCATTTAATATTTATTTAAACAATACTGATGCAAATTAATTCATACGACATAACATATTTCTTGGAAGAAATAAAATTTAATTATTTACAATTTATAGCAAGTAAGAGATTGAGACGTGCCGAGTAAACTAAATAACGTGCCGAGCTAGTATCTGTAAAATATTTATACCTCTATTAGATCAAAATGTTTCTAAATTAATACTACGTTATTATTAGATTAGATTTTAACTTTTTTCGTGAAGGAAATCGTTACTTTTAGAGCATTATTTTACTGCAGTTTCGTACCAACTAACTGTTAAAATTTTACAAAGGTATGTTTGAAAAATAATGTGTGATATTTGTATTTTTTATATGACATCTCAAAAAACCTCTACTATTCATTCTCACCATACACGCGAAGTATTATAAGAATGATCCAAATCAACTGTCCTTTGTATGAATGTTCTCTGAAATATTGGAATAAACTTTTGCCAAGCTATTTGCTGAACACTAAGTTTTATCTCCAGACTAATATTAGCGGAAGGAGAGTGAGATAATATATTTTTACTCCAAACAATACAACATACAGGATGAACCAGCAGTGATAGCAGCGCAGTAGTTGCGTGCTGTTCTGATTTATGTCCGCTTTCACAACTAAAATATATCTTATCGTTACCAGGTTTCTCCTGGACAACACTGTTATGATTCAGTACATTTACTTTCTTCTTGCAATTTCTCTATTTTAAAATTTTGGTTGAGTGTGTTTCTTTAGCGTGATATTTAAGACCTTACCAATACCAATACATAAATCATAGGTGTTTTTTAGTAAAACACAAGGCAATTAACTAAAGGGAACAATTAAACTTTACGTATATCGATACTAGAACAAAATCTGAGTTTTTCTTCACTGAAACAGTTACTAACTCAGTAAAAGTAACTTAATTTGAGCAGGTGCAGCCTATTTTTTAAGCAACTTGTGAAAGAACTAGGATAATATGGAAATTGTATTCGATGTATACTTACATATGAAAGATTTTGTTGCAATGCTGTGATACGGGACATCGCATTTGGGCGTTCGGTTGATATATATTGAAAATTGCTAGTCATTGTAAAATCTATAACATATTCTTTAATTGTCTATGCTAAAGTTAGTTTTGGCCTAACATACTTTTTAAATATACTACCAGAATACTATGAAGCTAATGCAATATTTGTAATAAAATGAAAATATTACTAATAAAATGATCTAAGAAATTGAGTGACACAAAAAGTTAGAACAATCAATGCGTCTATCCTAGCTTATAATATAGTCAACTGTAATACGTGTAATTATAGCTTGCTGTGAATGATGCACTTTTTGGACAGATTACACTTGTATAAAATATATCAATTGTAAACCTTTTTGAGGCAAATTTAAAGAACTGGAATTTAAAATATAACATTAAAAATCTGATTGACTGGAGAACACTAGTATCAATAAATAGCAGGTCCTTCTTCGACAGACTGTCGTTATAATACTTGTTTCGATTTTCTTTCTTAATATATTACGATCACATAGGCATATATTTCATTCATAAAGGACAAGGCAATCTTTGATTAAAAAATTATGGTTGCCTGTAAAGTCGGTTTTACGGGCGAAGATTTTACGTGACAACGTCTTTTTTCTCGGTAGAATATTTATTGATATGAATATTATTAAATTGCACAATAGGAACAAGGAATTGAATGAAAATAAGAATTGCACAAATTTTTATCTATAGAAATATATTTTGTTTACTAAAACATTGTACATAATTTGAAATTAATTACAATTTGTTATTGTAAATGGTAAAGTTGAATAAAACATTTACTACAATTGGAATTTGAAATTCTTGCTAAACACAGTTAAATTCTAACTTCGCGCGTGGTGATTGGTCGGTTTAGTTCGTTTGTTTGGTCGCACTGTTATGACAGGTTAGAGGTTATAATTTGTTATTTTAAATGTTTGACTAGCAATACGCGCTGTTTCTTCTCAATCGACTGAATTACGATTGATTGCAGAGTGATTTAAACTAATAATTTACTTAACACTATCAACATTTGTCAATAGTATGACATAACCTATAAACTCAGTTTCTCAACTTTTGTGTCAATCTAACAATTAATCAATCAATCATAGTTTACGATAATGAAATATCAGTGTACAATTATTTACCTTTATTGTTGTAGTTGTTGTAAATGACGAATCTAAGCACTCCACATTTTCACGAATAAACATAGTTATCTGCTTTATCCCGTGCGGCGGACCCACAGTTATCTGCTTTATCCCGTGCGGCGGACCCACTGGACGGGCATTCGTAAACGTTACCGGGCGTTACACTTTTTCATGAGTGACTCCGAGCCGCAACCTAATTTAAGACGTAGTCACGTCAAAAATACATTTCTGTCAATATCTATGAAAATAAAAAATAGTTTGAAAAATATATTGGCTAAATCAATACGCAAAGTAAAATAAATATAAGACATTTATATCCGTAGGAAAACAAAACTCATTTTACTTCCTCGTTAACTAAGTTGTGTATGTTTAACTCATATTCAACAGAATTGAATTAAAAGCTCTTCTGCAAGATGAAACTTTTAAGAATTCCTTTTAGTAAACACTCCAGGACTTATGGTATTAAAGAGTAATCATTTAACATTCATGAATCTCCAATATGCAGCCAAGCTCATTTTGCTTCGTGAATAAAATACAACCTCTCACTCTGAGATTTCTATGTTTAACGTTGTGGAAGATTCAAATATATTATTACACTTACTTCTTATGTGTGAATGAGTAACATCTACAAAAAGGTTTATGACAAACTGTGCATATGCATCAGGTTATAAAAATTGTATGATAGCAAGTAGGTACGGAATACTGTAAAAAGTGACTATGGTTGTGTATTGTTCTTTCACTCTTCCAAAAATAACAAATTAAATAGATTATGAAATACTATATTTAATTCATAATCAGTGAACATAGGTCCAAGTGACTACTGTTATAAATTAGACAAACACTTATTAAATTATAACACAGTTCATTTTATTAACGAGAACTACGAATTTTATTGGTTATACGATTGGTTATAACTGTCAGAGTTTTAAATATTTTATTTATTCAAAGAGAATCAAGAATATGCTACTGATGTCAACGAATTAACTAATACTGATTTCAAACGCACTTTGCAGACATTCAGTTAAAATTACGATTAAATTGATGTCACACACTGTGCTATTCATGTTATCAAGGTTTAGTTGAATCTATCACATTTCAGGTAAAGAGCCGCAGATTACCTGAGACCAGGACGGAAACACCATATTAATAAAAATATAGTTCTTTTTTCTATGTATTCAGATCTTCATCTCTGCCTTTCTATTTATGCTTCAGATCCTACTGTAAATAAAAAAATTGTAAGAAAAACTTTACACTTCATAAATCCCCAGTTTTCTTTATGACTTCACACCACTTCTTGGTTTGCTGCCATTGAGTCAAATAGTAAAATTAATTTAGTCTATTCCATCTATTTTGATTTTCTAGTTGGCTACTGCATAATAGCATGCCGATAAGTGAGTTTACCAGTTTCATGCTTCATTCTTTCGTAGTAACTTATTTATCTGTTCTTTTGTTTGAAGGTTATTTTTTTGACGATGGAAGGATTTATTTATTTATTTATTTACGGTAACACCATTAGTACATGGAAAAAACAATAAGATATTCTTATATCCAACAATAAGCTAATAAAAATGATCCACATTATAAATTATTAAACAATGCCAAAATAAATTGCTACAACATAACAATAACATATAAAATAGACTATGTAGAAAATAACAATAATAGCATAGCAACAATAATAAAATAGTAACAGTAATTATACAATCAATTATACATCCATCTGCACTTACACATATACTACATAGGAATAATTTATTACAATAAAAGGGGAAAAAAGAATCAAATGTATGCATGTAGAAAAGAGTAGAAGAAAAAATAGAAAGAAATAAATATATACACATATTACTATGAGCCAGGTGTCAATGTCTACAACAAAAGAAAATAATTTTTCAGGTGCATAACACTATCACTGAAAAAGTCATGCTGGGAGGAGACGAGGTTTCCAAGTCTGTGAAGTCTCGGGATAGTGCTGTGATGTACATAATTGGTTGAGTAGACACGACGGCAGAAAGTGTGAAGGGACCTGGTCTGATGAGGCACTCGGAAGACGATCCGCCTGAGCAGTTCTGGACAATTCACGTCTCCGTTAATTAGTTTATGGAGAAAACCCACATCTAAAAGTTGTCTACGCTTCACAAGCGAGTTCAAACCCAAGGAAATCCCCAAATCCTCCAATGGCACAGTTCTGCATTCAAATCCACATTTGACTCCAACCACCCGCAAGAATAATACATAATTACCTAGTTTGTAATTATGTATTAGGTTAGTTATTTATCTGCGTTCAATTCAGATGTTCACTATGACATTAGCTGTAATTTTCAAACGCTTTACAAAGAATTGCTGAATAGGCGTAATCTTTCTCCAATTAAAAGAGAACATTGCAGTGTCTGAACTACACCATCACATCTCCGTAAAATAAGGCCGTATTTGTCAAATTAAACGGCGCACAGTTTTTTACAGCATTTTTCGTAGAGACTTTATTTTTTTACGTTATGCTAACTAAAATAACAGATCGTGTGTGTTTCTCCCCTTAATATTTTTTATGTAAGATGCAGTGAGCTTGAAGAACTATCTGCTGTCAATACAGCTAAGCTGAATGCTCACCTTGTTTAAGTTTAACGTGGAAACAAGTAACTATACGAAACATTATATTAGCAAGAGACAGATTAAACCTAGGGAAGCGATTAAGGATACTGCGCTAACAGCTAAGTACCTGTTAATAAACATAGATATAATGGATAGTGAATAATGAGACTAGTGCACCAGCAGCATTTGTGTGTGAATCACGAGCATGGGACATCGGGAGAGAAGAGACTTCTCATAGAGAGACTAGTACACAGCAAACACTGCGGACATAGCACCATCATACCAGCTGATCCTAATAATCCCTCAATCTTTCAATTCCTAGAAAATTAGCTTTAATATCGCCTATTGGTAGGCGACTCTTACATGTTTTCTAGCTGGAAATGCGTATTTAGGAAGCTTAAGTAAAATTTTATCCTGAAGTGAAATATTTTGTTGAAATAGTCATTTATTATTTAAGCATAATTTTCGTTAATATTTAATTACGTATTTGCACTGTATTGTTGGTATTTCTCTGAGGAAACTATATTCAGTGATGTAGGACCTGAATACAACGGTATTTTGGACAGCATAACGTTCTTTATAGCTAAACCAAAAACCTCTTACTGTAAATATTATAAATTATAAACTTTGTTACTTTACGCAATGTTTGAATTTTCAAAGGAATTGATTCTTGGATATTAATGGAATTATCCAAGTTTCCATATTGTTGCTGTCACTGAGAGGGTCACCAGCTACAAAAACCACTCGTCTGTTTGTTATAATTGAGATGGAAAAATACTCATATATTTGATGTAACTGAAAAAACACTAGGTAATTTGTTTACTACTGTCACTAAGAAGAACAAGATCAACCAAACCTTTTGTTTTAACCACTAAGTCTGCTACTAGCTACCACAATGCTATTATGCCTACTGTCACGTACATAAACATGAGTTACTAAAATTCTGTGATTTCTAGCATACTGAGAGGGTCATCACGTACTAAAAGAATATTTATAAATTTTAAATGCGTAAGTTATTATAATTTGGAAACCATTACTTAAAATTAGTGGAAAACGGAATATTTATTCCTGATTATTATTTTTGTGACATACTCTATACAATTCATTTTTTTAAATCACTATGCAACATAACATATTTAAAGAACTCCAATTATATTTATAAATATACACTAAAATATTTCAGCGATTTTTGTACATAACACCGAATGATAACAAAGAATATGACTGAGTTCACCACTCACTTCTACCAAATTATGTGGCGTTAGTGATAAAAAATGTCCATTATTTACATATCTTGCTGTCTTTTTATTTATTAATCAGGTACTAAGTATGAAATATTTAAAATATAAACCATTTAATGACGGATCTGATTAAAATTAAATGAATTTTGTATTACAAATTGGTGAACGGTTTAATGCCATGAAACATTTAATTGGAGAGCACATAAAAAAAGAAAAAAAACTCCTGAAGAAGTAGGGAAAAGATATAACATGCAATAATCTCTTCTAAAAACGAAATTCAAGGACCAATAGAATAGATTCAGATAATCCTATAGATGTGACTGGTGGTTGTTTTAAAGTATGTAATGTTAAACAATTACACATAAAAATTTTACCCTCTGATTTCTACAACCCAACATACGTTAGCAGAGCTAACGATGGACGTTTAAAGGAAAAGTCCTCTATTGGACTCCATCACGAAAAACTGCACTGTAATGTAATTAATGCACATTGACTGACGGCTACCGGACTAAAAAAGTATTCGAAGGACTGTAGCGGTGACAGAGGTTAGGGATTGGTGATGCGCAACGCGGAGAGATCAGGAAATTGACACTTTCACTAACCTACTCATCTTTTTTCCAATGAGATAATACCCTTTGTGAAAATCTAGTATCCACGACTACTTTTGTAACTTCTTTAAATAGAATTATGGATATGTTTTTTGTTTACAAACTTCTTTCTCTAAATTACAAAATTCATTATGTGTTCCTGGTAGTTTTAGTGTTCTAAATTATTCTCTAACTTTACGAAATGTACTTGATTATGCTTCTGATAACTGTGGCATTCTAATGATCTGTTCTAAATTCATATAAGGTATTGTCTGTAGTGTTCCAGATAATACTTGTTTTTAATGTTCTTATTCTGGAATAATGGAAGGCATTATCTGATTATGTTTCATGTAACTTTGGTACTTCCTTCTGTAACATCATATAAGACGTTATCAGTCCATATTTTCTGCTTATGCTTTACACTACGTAAAAATGGAGTGCCATTTAAATGGTACACAATTAAAATTACAACTATGAAATTCTATAGTAATATTTTACTTTTAGATGTGGCTGATATTTGAATGTGAAACTTCTTCTATAATACCAGAATACAATGAATTATAGACTTGAAATTTTTCCTGCTATCGCACCAAAACCTGTTACTTGGGGTGGCGGAATCCTTTCTTGTATCTAAGTAATGTCTTATATTCTATAATGTCTTATATATAAGAATGTAAATACATATTCTGATGCTTATTTTTAGGCATCTAAACTTTTCTCAACCACTGCTGTGTGAAATTATGTACAAAACCTTCAAAGTTATATTGTACACTCAGAATCAAAGAATACGTTTCCAAGCTTTTTGCTGACCACCAAGTTTTATCTCTAGACAGATATTGGAGGAAGGGAAATGAGACCATAAATCTTTTTTATCCTAATCAATACAACATACAGGACGAACTAGCAGAGATAGCAGCGTAGTGTTAGCGTGCGTCCTGCACTCAATTCTGGTTTATGTCCTCCTTCACAACTCAAATATTTCAGATTGTTACCAGGTTTTCTTACGACATTAATTTGATTGATTTATTTTTATCCATGCAATCAATCCCTTTTAAACTTGTGTTTGAGTGTATCTAGCAGGTTACATAAGACATCATCAATGTCTTGACTTTTCAATAAAACATATTTTGAGCTTTATACTGATAAACAACTTAATACGACAGAGCATTTATAGATTATCATGATTGGAATGAAATATCAGTTAGTAAAAAACCAAACCAATCAACTAATGGGAACAAATATTTTTTATATCGATACAAACAAGTATGAGTTGTAATTTACTGAAAATATAGTTAAACAAATAACTTCAGTCACTACATGATTCTTTATTTAGGGGAGTTGCTAACTCAGTAATGTAACTGAATTGAGCGAGTACTAACGCCACTAATTTAAGGAATTTATGGAGGCACTAGGATCTTTTGGAGAATTGTATTTGACTATACTTACTCAATGAAGAATATTTTATAAAGCTGTGACATGACATGTCGACATGAAAGTTTCCTGACATAATAAAATCTTTAACATTTTCATTAATTCTAAAGTTTTGCTTATCGTATTTATTTTGAAACTCAATACTCTGTAATAAATCACTCATATTTACAAGAATAAAATATAACTAATAACATATTAAATACATTTCCAAAGAAACACAGAGACTCTTATAGTTAGAACAATAATTTTGCAACTACAACTTCTATAACGGAAAAGTAAATATTGAATAAAATAACCCCTCTCTTGTATATCAAAATAACAATAGTTAGTAGTATGTTAAGCAATTGTAACCATACGCAAATATGTTGGCTATTTAGATACGTAAAGTAAAATGAAAGTAAGGCATGTAGATGGAGTGAGTAATGAAACTTATTCTACTTCCTCATTACTCAGTAGCGTATGTTTAACTCTAGTGTTATTCACAATAGTAGATTAAAAACTCTTTTGGTTGAACCTGTTTAGGTTTATTTTAACTCCAACGGGGTTCTTCTTTTTTGGTATTTAAAGAGAAATCAATTAATATTCATGAATATCTAATGCGCACCCTGCGTCGCTGTTATTGCGCCGTGAATAAAATACTACCCTTCGCACTGAGATTTCCGTTTTAATACTTTAGAAACTATCATATACACAAAATCAAAACTAATATAACACATACACTTTGTTTAATATGTGACGTCTACAAATAAGCGCGAGTTTTATGACAAACTGTGTAAACACTCATATGATAAAATCTTATGAAAGCAAGCAACTTAGTATGAAATATTCCAAATATATTCAAACCGAGTTCTACGTTATTCTTTACGCTCTCCAACAAATAAAAGTGAATAAATCATAATATATCATACCTAAGTCTTGATCAGAAGTAACACGAACATAAGACTGCTGTTTATATTTACAAAAAATTTATTAAAATATTACAATGTTCTATTTTCTTAATAAGAACTACGAGTATAGTCGTTTTGATCGTCTTTGATCACTGAGATACCAAAATCACTGCTCTGCTTGTTGGCAATAAGATGGCCACCAGCAAACCTAGATCCTCTTGCAACTACTGTTACTAAAAAGAATAATCTACTCAATTCTTTGTGTTTTTGCCACTGAGTTTTTTACTAGCTGCCAAAATTAGGTGTGCAAAGGCTATCACTTACATGAACACAGGGTAATAACATTCTGTTAGACTACTATACTGAGATAATCAACACGTAAAAAAAATAATATATAGTCTACTATATAACTCATGTCTTAGTGAAGATGTTAACAATGTATTCCGTAGCTATAAATGTATCACAGTTTAACGAGACGTGGTACTAAACAGTTTACTGATTTATTTCTTAACGCACCCCATGTATTAAGTGTAGACGACTCTTCTTTGAAAGCAAATATTTAAATATGGTAACTAATTAAAAGGATTTTAATATACAGAATATTACCAGCAACAACATTCCAGTTTTTATGTGAGAATTAACAACATGTTTAATCGTTGGTGTGGAGTTCGTACTGATAATTCCTTGCACTAATAATTTCTGCATCAAAATATGGGGCCTCAAACTTCCTTGTTAGTAAAGTTCATCATTGTCTGATTTTTTAATAATTCTTCTTCCATAATCGCAGCTTTTTGTCTTTCATTGTTCGCTAACTGCCCAAGCTTAGCATAGTCTTAAGCCAATTATGTAATATTGTCTATGCTATACGTCTATTCCTGTACGTGTAAAGACACTTACTAGAATATCCATCATTAAAGGGTAATACAGCATCTTGTTCTTTAAACTTTTTGAATCACTTAATAAAATGAAAATATGTAGCCCAGACTGCGTTGTGTATTTCAGATAAGGTATGGCAGTATCTTTTGATTGCGAGACCATGAAATATGTATGCTTATGTACTGCTGTGCAGTACGACGATATTTTCCTGATAAGTATTTCTTATCTAAAGTAGTGCTGCCAGTGTGATAACAAATACCATACACGATTATTATCGAGCAGTACTATAACGAAGAAAAGTTTGCTAAAAGAACGTAAGGTCCATTTCTGCACTTGTATATAACTTATTTGTTATATGTTATATATTATGTATATGATCTTGAAAAGGAAAAAATTATAAAATATAGTTCAATAATAATGTAATTTAGTAAAAAAATGTTCGTATTCTCCCAATAAAGCTTGTTAATAACATTTGCTATAAAGAAGCTTACAAATTAAAAATTTACAACCTTAAACTTAAATGCTCTGAGAAAAATAAAATTCGTTTGTCCCTTTACTGAGAAACGCTTGAGGTAGACAAGCAAACACCTTTGATGTGTAACAGAGCTTTAGTTGATGTTCACAGCTTCAATCAGCTGTTCAAATCTGCACTACAAAATCGTTTCAAATTTTTTCAAGTTTTTGCTTACTTCGATATAAATTTATTCAAATCAAATAAAAACGACATTATTCCATACAAACTGTTTTTATATCTCTCTACTATTGATCTTCCCATGCACGTCTGTTTGTTTTATTTAAATTAAAATAATGTAATCGATCTAACTAATTAGTCTAGTGTTTTACAAGATTCAATGAACTCTTCATTGCTATTTTCTATAGTCTCGCAAGATCCATTATCTCAATAATTTATTTCTCACTCTCACAGGTGTGAAGTAAGAATGAACGTATGACCCCCTCAAAAGTGTATATTTGCATTATTTACATATTTGCAAATGTGCATAGTTCAGTAACATTGGAGGAGATAGTAATGATAATCTGTTGCTAAATTCAAACCTTCTGTATTCAATTTTGGATTATCATTGGAAAAAATCCAATGATAATATCACTAAAAAACTCGAGTAACTTGAATAAATTACAATCAAGGTTTTCGTGGAATATGCAAATATACTAGTTGTTTTAGAAAAATTCATCGATAGCATTGATAATTTTGAAATGGGTCAAGAAATGGGATAGTACATATTTTACAAGATAGGGAATACTTAAAACAATCACCAATCACAATTTCTCAATTAATAGAATGAATAAAAATTATACTAGCGTCAGATATCTTAATAAATATCTTAAAAAACTATTAACTTTAAAATAGTAAAAACTATTAACTATAAAAATCATATAGTCATTTAGTATTTTCCAATAAGGGAGAGCTCGAACAGATCGATTATTTAGGGCGTAATCCCATTAGTTATATACAGGTACGAAGAGAGGAGCAGTCACTGTTGAAAGCTGAACATACTTTCACTGGTTCATTTAAATGTGGCATTTAAGATTGTATGTATCGTAAAGTATAAACACACTGCACCCCATGTATAGTAAAGTTTTCACTGCTATTGTATGTAAAAATTTCAAGTCTATAGATAATGTAATTCTTAAGATGTTCTGTGGAGAGATAGACTGTTTCATTTCATTCATAAATGAAGGGTCAGTCCTGCAGTTTGTCCCATACATAACGTCAGATGTTAAAGTGGTTGTCTCTAATAAACTACGCCTGTCGTGAAACAAGCCATGAAATGCCGCATTATGTCATAACAACGGGGTGTTTGCCGAGTTTAACGGCATCTATATATTGTTCCAATATTGCCTTTATTCAGCTGACATTGCTCTTTTATGTGTTTATAAATGTGACTGACTGCAGGAGTGGTTTAAGGACACTATACGAGTATTATATAACACATCAATATTAATTTAAAATTGTCCCCTTCCATAAAAAGACAAAATCCCTCTTAAGAATTAGATTGGCTGAGCGTTAGCAAAGGCCTGGTATAAATAATACAATTTCTTTCTGATTGTCCGCCCAATTTATCGAGTACTGACGAGTTTGTGAATGAAGCTTAATTTCTTAACCACACCAAGCTAAATCATGGTGCATATCACTCGATGAGATTTAGCTAAGCGTTAGTGGAAATTTCTATATTGTCTTATAGCTAACCGTGGTGATAACAAGAAAAATCATGGAATTTGCAAAATTTTAATCAAATTATATTTACTATCAAACTGGGTGTTTCGTTTTTAGAATGGGCATTTCGCTCTAGGGAATTTGGATAAGCCTTTATCTAGCTAAACTATTCGCAGGATATCGCGTAATTGATGATTTCATCTGTAGAGTTTTAATTTTGAATGAAACTTCATTTCTACACAGACAGCAATCTTTTTGATAAAGTTCGATGATTGTTATTGAGATTTATCAATTGGTAGGCTAGCAGATGTTTTCTCATATCAGCCTATCTGTAGTAAACATTACAGTTTTGTCTCGCGCCGGACACCTAGAATGAAATTAACAATAGGCTCGAAACTGTGCATGCAGCTTCAGCAAATCCTTTTATATTGCAAGTGGTATGGTGTATTTCTAACTGTTTTAATACTGGATTAATCGGTGATTTTCTGCGGTTTATCCCAAAAGGAACTTAAATTGCAATTTTTGCTGTAAAATATAGTCAACTTAACTATAGATTCTTTATATGAAAATTATAAGAATACACATATATAAAATGTAGGAAATAAGTTTTAATTTACTAATTACTATGTTTTTTGTTTAAAATGGTCCAATATTATATTAACTTTTTTTTATTTTAGTAGCTATTACAAGTTCACCTTGGTAAATGATATGAACAACTAACGGTGCATAATATCTTCTACACCTCAAAATAGTTATTTATAGTAGAACACTTATCAAATGGATAAAAATGTAGCCACGGGTCTCTAACAGCTACTGACTCTCATTTAGAATTTCCTCTATTACAGTACATGATTAAATTATCCTTCCACCATTTGCTTATCTAAACACTTATTGAGCATACACAAGCAGGTGCTCCAAAGTAAACACTATTTCCAACAAAATAAAGTAACCCTCAGTTATTAGGTAATTTATTAAGTCCTAGACTAATTCCGCCCTAATTTATACGAATGTTGTTTTATTTCTCAACGCACCAAAGCATTAAATGTGGACTTTTTACTTTTTAAAGTAAATATGTCAATACTGCAATACACAAATTGTTACCAATAATGGTATTTTAGATTATACTGTAAGATATATATAAGCCATATTTATTTTGATTGGCGAGGAGTTGCTTTTTATAAATTCTTGCATAATTTAAAACAAAGTATCATTTTGATTTGAGTTTCTAGTTAGTGGTAATCTCTTACTATTCCGCGAATGCTAGCCTACAACAACCATATATTTAGCTCCGCAAACTTAAGCTTTTGTGTCTTTCGTATAAATTACATGGAAATGTTTAATTCTTCTCTTCATTGTTACTATAAATAAAATTATCACAAGAAAGAAACCTGAACACAGTTAAAAACACAGGTTTCCTGCAGATGTATACTCATAAAATTATATGCTTTGTTTAACTCAGTCTTCTTTTACATGATTGATCAATACTGACATAGCTAACACAACAGACACAATATTAACACAATTACATGGCACTGAATATCACTGGTGGGCTGCCTCATACTATATCTCATGCTATTGTCAATCACTAATGGAATCAAATTAAGAGCGTCTTATGGCATTGATTACCCTACAGTATTGACTTGTCTATTGTTCAAGTTGTCACCAACTCTATTATGTCCATTGACAGCAAACGTCTCGCTCCACCACACCACGGAGGCGTTAAATTCAATATCACAATCAACATAGTAATGTAGCCCCAGTAGGACGTGACTTATAATACGTCATGTGTGCTCTTTTGACCACTGTTACCACTTTGTGATTGCAATCGTCGTAGAATGACCCTCGTGGAAGACATTTTAGCGTTCTGACAGGTCCCTAACCACAGGAAGGCATTGTAAAAGCGTGGTTTGAGCAGCTTCTCCGTCAATTTTTGCCGTGTCCAACTTGGGCAGTAGTCTGATTCATTTTGATGGCCTTTCAACTTACTCAGCAGCACAAACATTGCAAAACTTTCCTCGTAAGTGAAGTAAAACCGCAGAAGGTGTTCCAAGTGCTAAGCAAGACATTTGCATGACTTCCTTTGATCACTTTCAGCTTTCCTGTAGGCGCCTATATATATTTCCTCAGAGATCTTATGGTGCATATATAGTGAACGAAGGTTCTCAAGCTCTTATCCCCTTAAAGCTCTTGGATTTGGAGGGCTAATAATATTTTATGTTTTTATAGATATTAATTCTATCATTAACATACTTTTGAATTTTCTGCTTATCACTTAAGAGCCCGCAAACACAAATATGATTATCAGTTTTCTCATTACAGAAGTTCACAATCAGAAAAATTAAGTAGTATAGTGTTTGGAATGACATTATTGTAGCTGACGTCCATAGACAGCACAATCGTGAATAAGCAGTTGAAGTTGCCACAAATGCACATATTCGATGATTGACATGGGTTATCGATTCAATAATGTACTACCGGAGTTTGCACAATTGCAACAAACTAAGGTCAGAGTAGTATCGGAAAATACATAGTCTATAATGTAGTTATTTTTACTACATTTAATCATATAGAGGCTAATTTTAGAAATATTCACCTCAATTAATACATGGTATTAAAGTGGTTTCATACCAGCCATCAATTTATTACCTAAATATTCACGAAGAACTTTAAAACGTTTGCTTTCGGAGGTGTTTAACTTTTACAAATACTAATGAAGTTCTCTGTTAAAGAAAACTCGTTCAACATCATACAGCCAGATTATTTTTTCGCAGAATTGTCTGCTACATTCAAGTTGAAAAGAACTTTTTATACAATTTAATTAGCAAAACTTTCACCTGGCCATTAAACACTCTAAGCTCTACCAATTAGTGTTGTTAAATAGCCATGTGTCTTGGGAGCAAGCTCTTTGTATAATTAACTGTTTCTGTGCAGCATTTTCTAACTTAAAAGATCCAAAAATGAGTAATTAATTGGTAGCACTCATAAAGGAAATACCAAATACGGTTCCTCTATAGGTAGAGGTTAATTGAGGTTATAGGAAATTAATACACATTCATAACTTAAGTTGTGATATCGAATTATTTATGTTCTTCCCACATAAAGTTATCGAGGCAATATCTGTAATAGTTTATTCCAAAAACATAAACAGAAATAATTGAAATGTTCTCAGCTGACGTGTTCTGGTATAATCACTTGTAGAGCAAATAATGTCGTCCATAGTTGTGACAGGAATGACCTTGAGAGTCATATCATGGTTAGATCATATATGTTAGAACTTTATAGTAACATGTGTTCCATAAATGAATACTGATTAACTGGTCCAACTGTTGCTCTGACGCTTGTTACCCCATCATAGAATAAAGTTACTAGGGCATGGACTGCAGCAAAACTGTCATCATGAAACTATTGTTCCTGGCCACCTATAATATGTCTCAATTATTACATGTATACATTTTGTAAGGTTTAATTTGTTTATATTAAGGTTGTGAAATATTATAATGTTTATGAGCAAAGGCTGTTGTGAGAGCATTTAAATAATAGGTTCGATTGGCAATACAACACCCTCAAATGAACCAACATATATTTTATTTGTAAAAGCATCTCATTATAATAATTACAATTTTAAATAACAATGGATATCATCAACCGACATATTTAACACAAACTTTAATACCAATTTTATGTTTAATATTAAATTATTCATTACAATTTATGTTTAACTTATTAAACTATAACATTTACCAGTAATTTTGAGGTGATGCAATAAATATGTGTTCATGAACTAACGTGCGAAAGCTTTCTTTTAAAATATCTAAACATTTACATAAATTTACATGATTAAAACAAATTAGTGATTCTTCCAAATTGAGATCATTTAAATAAAATATATTAAACAGGAAAATATTAATTTCAATATTAAACTATTTATTTGATTTCTACTCATTATAATCTTTTCCTTTCATTACTTTAGGTACAGGTACCTTGGAATTATATTAAAATTATTAATGAACCCTGATATATAATACTACGTTCCTAAAATTAAATACAAGATTTACTTAAATTACGTTTTGTTTGAACTTGACACTATTACGCCTAAAAGATTTTCCCCCGCACACAAACACAAGCACTGGCACTCCCGAACGTGGCTTTTCGAATCAACTCCTCGACTTCCTGCCTCTCCCTCGTTGTTCCTGATTTTTGATGTTGTTCTCCCACCAGCTCTCCTGACCACGCCTATGCCAAATCTCTCCATCATAATTGGTGAGTACCAATTTTTCATATCCGCATGGCTGTCCCTTACATCGTCGCTTAAACAAGCATTTCCTGTTTGTTCATCATCGGTGTCTGGGCGGATGTGCGTATCCACTTACATCCGGAGGATGTTTGTTTCGAATTGCAATTCCTTTCCAGCAACTATCTGTACATTGGAATCTATGAAATTTGTTATTCTAATAATTACGTATGTCTTACAATTTGAATGTTTTAACCTACAATACATGTGCGACAATGGTGCATTTCTGATATTCATATAACTACAGGATCGTATCCCAGTGTGTGGGGTTTCCCTCTCGCTAAAACCGTATTTTGTTTAATATTTACGAGGAAAATAATTACTTAATTTATACTTCCTTATTATTAATTCGATAATATTAATATCTGAGTTATAAACGTATAATTGTCAACGTAATTAATTTCATTACAAAATCGATTGTTATATCTTTCAAATATTTATAAACTAGAGTAATTAACAAAGCCTCCTCAAAATATGTTTTCGTTGACTTCGAAATTAATTTCTTCAAAACAGACAGAGATAAAGAAACAAATTTCTGTAAACTTTATACATACATACGTAATACCTCAAAGGTACTTACTAAATGACAACTACGAAAGAGTGCCACATTGCTCTCTTCTTGCATGTCTTCTTGTAAGAAGAAATCATTTTGGTGTGATAAAGTTATCAAATTTAGCCTGTAACGTTTGATTAAGATTAAGAGTAGTTAGTTTTACTTTGATAATGATAAGCAATGTATCGACACAATAAAATATGGTTTAAGTTTTATAAATCGGCATCGGACTGTAGTACTATTGTGTTAAAAGTACCGTGCGATAAAGGCTGGTTAGAGCAATTTTTAATTAGTTGGGGAGATAAATATGTTGACGAAAGGAACAAAGTATAAGAAATAATTAACTACCGTAATTCCCACTACTCGCACCTTCTCATTATGTGAAATTACCAACGTTTAATTAAAGGCGCACAGCGCTGTCCTCATGGTGCCGAGTCTTTTAGAAAATTGAATTGTTTATAACTTAGCTTATATTCCTCAGTAACAAATTTATTTTGCTATTTTTTCGTTGCAATCATGATTACGCGTAAAATAAACATATATGTATATTAGTTGAGGCTTTGCCGAATCCAGTAATCCATTATCTGACTCAGTGCTACTTATATAAGAATTAAGCCACATTCAAAATTTCAAGTCTATACGCCAGTTTTGTTTCTAAATATCACGTGGACATAAACAGCGAGAAGTTCGACATATGAATTTGCTATAATTCAGGCAATAGTCTTGCTTTTTCAGCTTTACTTATGATCTGTGGCCCCTTGGCAGTAAAATGATTTTATTGAGAAATGCAAATTGACACACTCCTTGATATTTTACTGTGAAACTAGGTAAGAATACGCCACATCACACTTCTGGCTTCGCTGAGGTTCAATGCAACCTTTCATGTCTATAGCTCATTTCATTCTGGGCGGACAGATCGATAGACAGATAATCATACTGAAAATATGAATTTACATCCGGAAGCTAAAATAAATATTAAGCCAGCTTACTGAGTGATAGGCTTCGATTGTGTTCAACCAAATTACATGTTTTGACTTACACCGTCATAGAACTCATTTGTATCATATCAGGGTTATATAGGGTAAGCCATAAATGTTTCATTAAGAAAGAGAGGGTACTATAAGGCAAGAGTGCGCTGAAATAACATGCTTTTACCGAACTTTAACATTGACTTTCCACGCTATTGTTCTTTCGTTTTACTACTATGAATAAGCTACAATCACATTTTTTTTTAAGATTACTCGTGAGGCCATGTAAATATATTTGCAAAGCTCAGCCTACTCCCATGGAGTGTCATGCACCATCGTCAAATTCACTAGTAGCTAAAAGAAATGGATGCTTCCTGCAGTCATAAATGAATTTTTCTATCCACACATGTGATAAAGCTTAGCTAGCGATCATTCACTCAAAATGTTGACAACAGCAACCTATTTTTACCTGACCACAAAACTAACTCGTATATGTATATATATATTAGAAACTTTCTTCTCAAATATTAACACGAAATAACACTGAAATGGTCATAGTGAACTTTATAAAAAACAATGTTCTGATGCAATATTAGTAACTTAAATTTAAATAATATTTTAATTCTAGGTGCGACGTTTACTGTGAGGTTTTCATACACTCCATTTCTCATTACAGTTTTATTTGGATGCAAATCTATGTTAAATTAAAAGGTATTTGGTTACCAACTCAACACAGAGAAAGGCTCCGCCGTATCAATTGTAATGATGGTAACAACTGGCATTGTATTTTTCAGCAAGGAGGACACCTGCGTGATCAGTAGTATATTGTGCATTGTGTCGGAGTGCTTGAACAATAATCATCTGGTCATTGCAGTGCGGTGCGACCAAGTGACGAAGTTTTTATCCTGTGTACTTTAAAACAGTTAAGTGAATATTTATTTAGGGTAGGGTGTATTTTAAATCTGTGAATGTTTATTTTCCCTAACTGAAATCATGTTTGGAATTTATTTCTCTGCTGCTTTATAAATAATTCTTGTTTATTAGCCAGAGACCGGTTTTTTAAACAATTGTGTTTACAAAGGAAGTTCTGATCAAAACGTAAATGATATTATATTATATTTATTATTATTCTTTAAATGTTTTTCTTAAACATCATTTACATTTCTGTCAGACTATTCTGTATTAGGATTTGTTAAAACTATTTGTCTAAATCTACGTAAGTTTTTTGGTGGACCTCTGCAGGGTCGTGGATAAGAATTTTATAGCTATAGATATGAAAAAACTTGATTTCCCGTTTGTTCTTACTTATCATTTGAAAGGAAAAAAAAACCTTACCCTTGCTTTACATTTGGAAAATAAAATTGTATTTCCTTCTTACTATCACCAACAATTACTGACGTTAGAAAAATATCGAACACAGTGCAGTAACCAGGCAAAATAAAGGATTTAGAATCACTGTTTGGCGAAAGACAAAGATCCTGCACCTAATGTTAAGCCGGGAGCTGCGTGTTGGGAAGTCGTTAGCGTTCACTAATAAGGCCACAGATGAGATAGCACACAGGCAGTTTACTGTAACAGCGTCGCACCGCGCAAACATGATATTTTTTATTGCAGGTTTATTGTTCTCCATTTAATTCCGAACAAGAAAAACAATAGTTTCAATAGTTGCAGCAAAATTTATTTCAACTTAAAAATTATTGTTTTTTATAAAGGCACTTCTCTGAATTTGAACCAAGCAGACCGCGCATTATGTTATAATATCTAATCTGTGATAAAAATATTTCCATATAGTAAACTAATGACTTTTTCTGTATAATTTTCTGAATACCTTTTACTTCTGTGTTTCCCTATGGACTCTATGGTATTCTTCAGGCTTCCGTATGACACCTAAAATAACTGTTATTTTATTGTGAGAAATCAAAACTAGTTTCCGCTGATTTCTTTAGCAGTTTGTTATATAGTAGTTAATTTATAATAATACTTGAGTAGTGGTGTATTCTGGGGGGGAAAGAAGAATAATAATAAGAGTTTGAGTGAGAGGAATAGACAAGAATGTTAGCAAAGGTAGGTAACAATAACTGAACATACACAGACTTCTTCACAGACTAGGCCTAGCCTACAGCGTTGTTTTTATTTATTTCTCAAAGAAATATTTTAAAACTTACTCTGCTGTTTAACAATCCTTTAGTAAGTTATATATTAACGAATAATAAATAGTATCAGAACTTAAGATCAACTAAAACTATGAGGCTGCAATTTTACAATGATTGATAGTGTGTTATTCTCTTACGAGTATTTGGATTTTTTGTTTTCTGAAATAAAAATTAATATTACAAAAAAATTATAAAAGGTATAAGAGTTAAATTTTTACTACGTATTCATAATAAAAAAATAAAAAATCCTATGCATTTTAATGATTCTATACATAATACATAAACATAAATTATATACGAGTGAAATAAAATATTTTTTATTTACATGTTTATAAAAAGTTGTAGCAAATGGTTAAGAATTTAAAAATGCATAGGGTTTAAGTCATTGTAACTGGATATAAAATCATTAAAAATATGAAAGTTATTGCTTTTTCTGTATAGAATACCTAGTTTTCAAATGTATTTTTATGCTAAGAAGACATGGTTTGTTTTTTATTGCATAGAAGCAAAAAATAAATATGACAAAACAATTCTTAAATCAATGATATTTTTGTGGAGAATATAACAAAATAATAAAAGTAGAAAAGCAGTTAATAAAATAAAATAACACTTCTAGATGCAGAATTCCCTTAACTTTCAAATATCTGATATCAGTTGACTGATGAATGGAATACTTTGAGTGTTGCTCTGTTTATATTCAGTGACAATGACGTACTTCAATTATATTTTAATTGAAGAGTCCTAACCTTTCAGACTATTCATATTCTAATTACACACTGTGTTTAACTTTATTCCTTCCACCATCTCTTGTTCTACAATTGTACTTGATCTTGAAGATACTCGTATATTTTAATTAATTATTCAAAGTTTAATATTTAAAAATAATGGATACTGTATGTATTTGAGTCTCTGACGTATTATATTATGTCTCGTAATAATCGCTAGCAGTAAGACTATAAATATAATGTAAAAAAATAATGTAGTGATCCGAAAGGCTACATGTTACAATAAACCACATTGAAATTTCAGACTAAGCCACTTAACTGAGAAAGTGAAACTTCTAAATTGTCTTTCTTAGCTGTTTCTTCTGTTGCATGATATATTAAATTCACTCTGGCTAATCTGTAGCTATTTGTTTTTTACGGATTATACCGTTTAAAACGTGTTTATCCATTGAACTATGGTAATGCAATTAATACACTTTATTTAATGGAAAAGTTTTTCGCAGTAAAACTTTTTTATGTTGTATTTTATAGCATACATTTTAATAACATACTTAAACCATGGAAGATAAAATTATAATTTTTAGTTCAACAAAAGATTTTAACTTGCGTCTGGGAATTTAATTTGTTATCGTCCGTGTGCCTGATCGAAGGTAAACAAATTAGTAACATTTTTGCTTTGCAATTCATGTAACAGATTCCATTGTGTCTTTGATTATTCACTCGTGCTATAAGAGGAGGGGGCGACACCGCTAAGACGTTGGTATGACGTATAGTATGACGTGTCAGTAGTCGACAGTGGCGCTTCTCTGGGAGGCAACATGAACTAGCGCCCAACAAGTCGACCCAGCCGTGCCATATAGGTGTTCTATGTATTCGTATGTAATCAAAGCTGTGTAATACAATTTTTGGTAGTATCATAATACCAGCTGTGATACTGTTGGAGGGAGCAATAATCTAAACCAAAACAGAAAGATTTCTATTGGGCGATTCACGCGCAGGAATGGTAAAAGAAATTCCCACTTCAGCGACAAAGCGTTTAAACTTTTGCTTTTGTGGTTTTTCGACTATAGATTACGAGTTGCGGCCGTCTAACTTTTTGTAACTGTTAGTAATTGTTTGTTTTAGTACTTAATACAATTCTAGCAATATGCTTGGCCGCATATAAAAAGGTTGTTTGAATAATTCGTATGTTTCTTAAGGCTATGAGAGACATAAACCTGTATGAGAGGCCTTGCCAAATCCGTGTCAAACCGTGTTATTAACATACCCCCTATTAAGGACTGGGAGAAGAGTAATAATTGTTTTTATATAATCATATTTTTCTGCACATTTTAAGAAAAATAATAACGCTTTGACTCTTCCTTTCGAGTGGAATGTGCGCTCGGTCTCCGTTTAACCGTAATGAAAGATAGCTTTTATAACTCAAAGAGTTTGTTGTTTGGTAAAACTGGGTGTTCCCGAATCGATGCTGTTGTATTAAATTATATATTATTTGTGTATCTTTTAAATGAAACGGCACGAAAAAATCAGGTGATACCTGGGGCGGTGTTGACATATCGCTGCTGACCACCAACTGTTCCTGAGGCTATTGTAACACATTATATGTCTTATGTACAGTTTATCTGCAAAACAGATTATTGCAATCTAATGTAAATATGTTGTTTAAGGGAAGAGTCGATAATGTTTGTTCATTGCAGCAGATGTTGAGACGGATTAGTAATATTTCCATACACGTAAAACTGGCAACAATGTATGTTGAGTGGTGTAAATGGGGGTTCAAATGCACCAGCCAGCAATACACGTAAAACTGGAAACAGTGTATGTTGAGAGGTGTAAAGGGGGGTTGAGATGTACCAGCCACCATCGGATTATTTTCATGCACATGATAACGACTATCTTGGGGCTGCATGCCAGATCAAGGATGGACTTGTATGTTATAAGGGTATTAGACGAAGGATTGTAGAATTAAACTCAATAAGTGGAAACCCCAACTTTGGAACATTGCTCGGGGTACTTGGTAATATAACGTACTAAATGTCGTCAACCAAAGGGATGGTTGAAGAGAAAAGAAGGGGGGCTTTCAAAGGTGTTTTAATCCTATATCTCAGTATGGGTTGGTCATACAGAAAATTACACATACATAACATTACAGAACTGTTCGGCACAGGTAATTATGTATTTACTACTTTTAATGGGAATTAAAACAATTCCGGATTTTTTTATTTAACAATTATCCCTCCTTGTCATATTCCTCCATTCTCTCTCACTCTCCTCACCCACTCTCTTCTGATCATAATTGTATATTAAGTAATATTACGTACATGGAGTTGAGAGTGTATAGATAATAACTTTTTACTAAATGCTGGTCCCTACAACGCCCGAAACCACTAATTTCGATAACATTTGTAAAACCCTTTAACTTTTGATTAACCCCCCCCAGGGCTCTTTTTTCCTGGTTGAACCTACTCTGGGTATGGCAAAACCCGATTTGACAATAAAATCTGAGCAACCTTATGGATGTCCAGGAAAGCACATCACTAACCGCAAATTTCGAGATATTGGAGTGCAAGGACAGGTCATTATGTCTAGTCTACTGCGGGAGATGACTATTGGGGTCGGCGGAGATCCCTAAGGCTTAAGGACTACTGCTCGCCTAGACATAAGGGCGTGCTTCCTCCTACCTACTTTCACTCGAGATCTGGTACAGAGCTGGCTTCAAAAAGAGGCAGCCTCTACCCCTCCTCAAATGTACCCATCCCAAAATCTGGCTCTTTTAGAACTAAGTACAGTTTTGAACTTCTTGTCGTAAACAACACCTTAAATTAAATTCATAAATTCACTTTCGATTAAATTCATATAAAATTATAAAACAAAAACTTATGTTGCAGTATTTTTTTCTTTACAACACCTTCTTTGACAAATTTTCTTTGGAATCAACACTTGTGGCACTGGAGTTAGGGGTTTGGAAAAAATTGTCATAAGTGGTTTTCCGAAAGTTTCCAAGTTACGGGAGCTTACATTTCATTAACGCTCACATATTGCCAAAAAGGAAGAAAATAAAAATGAATGAATAACAGTAAACGATAAAAAACTGGACTATATGATTCAAGTTCACATATATGTATAGAGTAATCCAACCATAAAGTCACTTATTGGAACTGCGCTTTTACAAGTCATTATAATAAAACGCATTACCGTTCATTAAATTGTTGTATTGGAAATTATTATAGGTAATGCCATTGTAATTTTCTACGAAGAGAATAGTTAGTAAAATAACATTACAGCTAAAAGCTACAAACTGAGTTTGGACTAAAATAATTTCCAACAATTTTACCTCGACTCACTCATGCTTGGAAATTGTTAGTAAGAATTTCTGTACCGAGACAGTTAATTATTCAAAGAGCTTGCTACTGGGAGACAAAGATAATTAACAACTCTAATTGGTAGAGCTTACGGCATTAATAGTCGGACGGCAGTTTTGCCAACAAACTTACACAAATCGTCCCTTTTAACATGAAGGTAGCGCACGCGTTTGCGTTAGTGGAGTTGAGGTGTCTTTAATGTTTGGTGTAAATTAAGTCCTCATACACCTGGATACATTCCAAATGGATTGATATATCGATATACCACCTTCAACATACTTATTAAAATACGTTTTTGGATTTTCTTAATGATAAAACAAATTCTCCCCTCCTTTTCAAAAGTATTAGTGGGTACCTTGAAATTGCAACCCCTATCTTATGCCATATTATTTTAATGGACTAGTTAATAGAAACACAATGACAATGAATAAAAAATCTCTACGACGTTCCTAGCAAAAGTTCTTACACTTTCTCTCCAAATCTCTCCCCCTTGCATCCCAGGGTGTAAATTAAGTATTGATACGCCTGGATATAATCCAAACAAATTGAGATATCGATGTACATCATTTACCATACTTACTAAAATACTTCTCCCCCCATTTCAAAGTTACGTATAGGGTTAACTTTAAATTTTTCAAATTCCAACCCCTATCTCCCTATGTCTTTTTAAAAGTCATGTGATACCTTATGTCCTAAGATATGGCTTGCAATTTTAAAATTTTAAGTTTTCCTCCAGTACCTCCCTTTGAAAGAGGAGGAAATGTTTCTCATTAAAAATCTAAAAAGCATTTGAATAGTTATTGTGAAGGTTGTACTCGATATCTCAATCCCTTTGGAATATATCCAGGCGTATCAATACAATTTACTCCCTGTATAAATTAGCTTGGATGACTGAACTATGTTTATGTTTATGTCCTATGTTTATGAATTCAATGTTCAATATTTGTAACCACGTACATCATTCAAGGTTTTTGGAAAACTTATGCCAACAATATTGGTAATTGTACAAATGTTGACTTAATAAAGTGACTTTTTTATTATGTGCAAAATGACCAATTAAAACAGTAAGATATATTCAATCACGTACCAAAACTATTGCCGGAACAATAATTTAGACTTGAATCCTTCTGATCGTTTAACTATGATAACATGTAACAGTATGATATAAAATTGTTATTAATTTACAAACTAAGCATACTATAAACTATATTACAAATTATATTAGCAATAAATTACACATAAACTACAGTAGCCTTTAATGTTTTTATTTTATTACTTGGTTATTTTTGGGACTGAGCCTATGATCACAGTGGTAGTAATACCCTCAAAATATAATGAAAAATATAAAAAAACCAACAAAATTATATATATATATATATATATATATATATATATAATTTTTTTGGTTTTTATATATATAAATTTATATATATATATATATATATATATATATATATATATATATATAATTTCAATAAACATTGAATCACAAAAAGTACTTGCTCCGCCGGGAGTCGAACCCGGATCTCTCACTTGCCGGGTGAATGTGCTACCATTACACCACAGAGCGCTTACTTTTTCCGATTCAATTATTTTGTATTTGGCCGTATCTGTCACATATGTGTTTAAATAAGCAAACTAACATATGATCGGAAGACCAAATACCTGTCAAATGACTTTTTATTTGTCTTTTTATTTGATTTTAGCTCGTGTATCCGTGAAATGTGTGTTCATTAAATTGTTTCATTCCTACAGATTAAACTGGATGTTTATAGTTCATGAAGAAGAGTACGTTTATAATTATTTAGGTTTCATCTCTTCAAGAACTTCTCATTGACGTTTTTTGTATGTTATGGGAATTTTAAAAGGCTATAAAGTAGTGTGACTTTTAGTTGTGTCGATAAACCTCTGTAATGATAAACTCTATGGTTCAGTAACATTGGAGGAGATAGTAATGATAATATGTTGCTAAATGCAAATAAACCTTCTGTATTCAATTTTGGACTATCACTGGAAAGATTCCAATGATAATATCACTAAAAAACTTCCGTATCATTGACAGCTCTTCAGTGACATTCTTGGGTTTTGAAAGTCGATAATAACTTAACATGGTTGCCTCACATTCCCCTGCTTTACAACAAACTAAGCCAAACCAGTTTTCCTCTCAGAACATTATATCCTATTTTACATTTTGAGACATTGCTAATGGTTTATTATCCATTGCGTCATATAGAATTGGGGAGGATCACTCCATGCATCCAGAGTCTTACTTGAACAAAAATGAATAATTCGGATAATTAATGGGCAACCACCCTTGTCTTTGTAATGGAAGTTTTCGTTCATGTGGAATTAACGGAAGAAGAAAAAATTACTTCTCTTTAGACATACAGAATTATTTTTTTTTTTTGACAAAAAATCAGGATCTTCATACTGTTGGAGAAAATGACAAGTTTCTCACCAGATATAGTGGTAATCTTCGTACTCCAGCACATGTTTTTTGCACTCACAGAATGGGAAGTTCTCATGCTGAAACCCTTTACTTCAACAAACTTCCATCTGAATTAGAAGAAATCAAAAAAGAAAATTGTAATAGCTGCTCTGAAAAAATATTAATTAAAAAGGAATTAAACGGTATTGGTGAGTTCCTTTCTACGTGAGGCTAAATAACATTAATTGAACTACTGTAGCTCTTCGTCTGTAAGTCAAACGATTTAGTGTTAGCTCCCTAAAACTTAGCGAATTTGTATTGGTGAAAGCACATAAACAAAACGTTGATGTTTCAACAAATTTCAAATATATATCGTAAAAGAGTAACATTTTTTATGGTTTACGTTTAATCCTTTACGTTTCTTGTAATTTTCTATCTTAGCTATACATATATATTTAGACAACCTGTGTTTTTCGTCAGTAATATAGTTAATTTTACTACTTTTAATCATATAGCAGCTAATTTAAAGAATGTTAACTATACCTTCCCTACCTACATGGTCTTAAAATGCCATCAATTAATGACACAAATATTTCAGAACGACTTTCCACCCTTTTCTTTATGGCGTGTTTTATTAACACAAATGAAGTTCTCTGCTCTCCTTTATTCCCTTAAACAGTAAAAACTTGTTTTGCACAACTGTCCTCTACATTGAAGTTGAAAAGAGTTAATTGGTAAAACTTTCGTCCAAACATTAACACCCTGTAAGTTCTACCAATTACAGTTGTTTATTATCTCTGTGTCTCAGGAGCAAACTTTTTATATAATTTACTGTTTCTATGCAGAATGTTCTAACTAACAAGTCCCAAGCATGAATAATTAAGATTATAATTTCTGACGTCTGTGTATATTGTATATAATTTATACCTATTCAGAAAAATCAATGAATTTAATATTAAATTATCAATACTTTGCTTAATATATGATCAAACACTCCAATACATGACAAATTTTTACATATATAGTAGACATACTTCCTGGCCTTTAAAATATTATCTGTTTGTATTTTTCAAGACATATGTTTATATTTAAGTCTAAATTGTTTGTATTATTACTTTACTTTGATTTCAGTTATGTGGGTCTGACGATGTGTTCATTGAGCACGAAAGGCCTAACATAAATAAAAGTTTGTCATTTATTGGAGTGTGTGATCATATATTAAGCATTTAGTTTCCAATAAGAAGAAGCTGGTAAAATGTATCAATACTTTTTTGAATATTGGTTAAAACCATTGCAGTACAGCTGTATATACTGCGCTGTGCAATACGTATGTTATAATTATTATTAACAATACAAATTATTAAAACAATATTAACAACAATAAAAACACGTCTCTTTCCGAAATTTAGATATTAAATATATGTAAACCCGTCATTCCTACAACTACACCGTAAAAAAATGTGATTCGTTGTAAATTTAATGAAAAATCATTCCTTACTCTTGAAATTGGTTAACATGTAAATAATGTCCATTTTAGTAAGAAATAATACACACCCTACCATTAAGGATTAAATATCGCCGGCTCGAGCATTGAAAACAATGTTTCCAACGTAACTCAACCGTGTTTGAGGCTCTGTAAGTCGCTGAGAGGAAATTGCCGCCATCGTCGGGGTTTAGTGATTTCCTCAATACCTTGCCGTCGACTTGTTGATTAATCTTAACAAACGCAACGGAACACTTCTAGCTTTAAGTTTAATTTCATCAACCCATGCAAATGTAAAAATGGTGGAAAGCCAATTATAATCTTTCAAATCAGAAAATGTATCATTTTGATCGAATCACTAATTGATAATACTGCAAACTACTTCAGTCAGACAAATCCACGCATATATTTCTACTGTACAAATAATAATCAAAATGCATTTGATACGTCATAAATGTATTATTTCTGCAGTATTACACGTATCTTTAAGAATGAGTTTTCTACTTAAATGTAACCCCTTGAAGTGATAATTGAATTTAAATTACTGTTTACAATAATAATGTTTAGTATACCGTCTGTATATCTATGCAGGGCCGCAGCTATAAAGGGTCAGAGGGGTCATTTTCGGGGCAAAATTTTAGAGGCGGCAAAAATATAGAAGGTTTAGTCGTTGGGTCACAACTTTTTACGCGTATTTTTCAGTCTCCGCGCGAACCCCTTTACTTGACGGTCAACAAGTATAAATACCTGAGTTTAAACGTTAAAAACTACAGATTTAAATTAGAGCTACAATAATGGGAGTATTTTGACGCTATGTGGTTTATTTCTGTGTTTTACATATAAATAACTAATAAATTATCAACTTTTAAAATTAAAATCTCGAAAACTTTAGATCCGATTAAGGCCTATTTTTTTTTATAAGATAAGAACAATATTTGTAAGAAATATAATTTTTAAACGCAATACTTGCGCCTTCAAATTCATAGCAACAATTTATTAGTAGTAACTGTAAAAGCAAATAACACAATGTTGATGTTTCAACAAATTTTAATTTTTAAAGAATAACATTTATAATGGTTTAAGTTTAATCCTTTACATTTCTTGAAATTTTCAACCTTAACTGTATATATATATATATATATATATATATATAGACAACCTGTGTTTTTCGTCAGTAATATAGTTAACTTACTACATTTGATCATATAGTAACTAATTTAAAGAATGTTAACTACACCTTCCCTACCTACAAGGTCTTAAAATGCCATCAATTAATTAAACAAATATTTCAGAACGACTTTCTATCCTTTTCTTTATGGCTTGTTTTATTAACCCAAATGAAGTTCTCTGCTCTCCTTTATTCCCTTAAACAGTAAAGACTTGTGTTGCAGAACTGTCCACTACATTAAAATTGAAAAGAGTTTATTGGTAAAACTTTCGTCCAAACATTAACACCCTGTAAGCTCTACCAATTACAGTTGTTAATTATCTCTGTGTCTCGGGAGCAAACTCTTTATATAATTAACTGTTTCTGTGCAGAATTTTCTAACTAACAAGTTCCAAGCATGAATAATTAATTGGCTCCACTCTCATAGAAGGTAATCTAATCAGGTTACTCCTAGCGGTTGAGTTTTCATTGCTATTGTTCGAGTTTAAATGGGGATAATTGACAATCAAACAATATTCAAAACTTATAGATTTATTTAGCTTTGATGTTATTTCTGTTCTTCCTATATAAAAATAACTGCAATAATTATTACAAGCTATATAACTGGTAATAGCGTCATATTATTATTGTTACAAATAACGTATTCTACTACAAGTACTTAAATAGCTAGCACAGTCGACTGTATTCTTGACTCGAATGTCTTCATGTTTGAATTATACATAAATTTACTAACTTAATAATTCACACATGTTCCTACACAAAGTACAAGAACACAGCGCTCGTCCTTACTCTACTGGCCCTGGCCTTGACGATGAGGGTGGGTCACAGGGATCATGACTCCTTCCCAAATATTTTTAAATAGATATTTTTAATTTTCCTGTAGTAAAAACAGGAAAAGTTAGACTCTGCTTAAAAATGAATATGTTTTATATTATTTAAAATTATCTCGAGCATAATTAAACCTACCCGCGATGTTAGAGCATACTCTTCTAGCACAAAAATTGTACGGAACATTTTAAGATTATCCTTTCGCTGAAGGTTGACTGGAATTTTAAACATCAAAATTATTTAAAACATAATCAGATAATGCCTTCAATTAAGTTAAATATCAAAATAAAAGTTATATTATCTATATAAAATTATGTGTGTGTGCTAAGTTGTTACGGAATATATATATATATATAATATATATATATATTACATTGAATAAATTGCAATCAAGGTTTTCGTGGAATATGCAAATATAGTTCTTTTAGAAAATTCCATCGATAACATTGATAATTTTTAAATGGGTCAAAAATGGGAGGGTACATATTTTACAAGATAGGGAATACTTAAAACAATCACCAATCACAATTTCTCAATTAATAGAATGAATTAAAATTATACTTGCGTCAGATATCTTAATAAATATATTAAAAAACTATTAACTTGAAAATAGTAAAAAACTATGAACTATAAAAATCATTTAGTATTTTCCAATAAGGAAGAGCTTGTATAGATCGATTATTTAGGGCGTAATACCGTTAGTTATATACAGGTGGGAAGAGAGGAGCAGTCACTGTTGAAAGCTGAACAAACTGTCACTGGTTCATTTGAAATTGGCATTTGAGGTTTCATGTGTCGAAAAGTATAAACACGCTGCACTCCATGTATCGTAATGTTTCACTGTATGTAAAATTTCAAGTCAATAGATAATGTAATTCTTAAGATGTTCTGTGGAGAGATAGACTGTTTCACTTCATACGTAAATGAAGGGTCAGTCATGCAGTTTGTCCCATACATAACGTCAGATGTTAAAGTGGATGTCTCTAATAAACTACGCCTGTCGTGAAACAAGCCATGAAATGCCGCATTATGTCATAACATAGAGGTGTTTGTCGAGTTTAACGGCATCTATATATTGTTTCAATATTGCCTTTATTCAGCTGACATTGCTCTTTTATGTGCTTATAAATGTGACTGACTGCAGCAGTGGTTTTAAGGACACTATATTATATAACACATCAATATTAATTTAAAATTGTCCCCTTCCATAAAAATACAAAATCCCTCAAAAGAATTGTATTGGCTGAGCGTTAGCGAAGACCTGGTATAAATAATTCAATTTCTTTCTGAGTGTCCGCCCAATTTATCGAGTACCAACTGACTTGAGTTTGTGAATGAAGCTTACTTTTATTCACAGCTTATATTATTGTGGTTACGACCACACCAAGCTAAATCATGGTGCATATCACTCGATGAGATTTAGCTAAGCGTTAGTGGAAATTTCTATATTGTCTTATAGCTAACCGTGGTGATAACAAGAAAATCATGGAATTTGCAAAATTTTAATCAAATTATATTTACTATCAAACTGGGTGTTTCGTTTTAGAATGGGCATTTCGCTCTAGGGAATTTGGATAAGCCTTTATCTAGCTAAACTATTCGCAGGATATCGCGTAATTGATGATTTCATCTGTAGAGTTTTTAATTTTGAATGAAACTTCATTTCTACACAGACAGCAATCTTTTTGATAAAGTTCGATGATTGTTATTGAGATTTATCAATAAGTAGGCTAGCAGATGTTTTCTCATATCAGCCTATCTGTAGTAAACATTACAGTTTTGTCTCGCGCCGGACACCTAGAATGAAATTAACAATAGGCTCGAAACTGTGCATGCAGCTTCAGCAAATCCTTTTATATTGCAAGTGGTATGGCGTATTTCTAACTGTCTTAATACTGGATTAATCGGTGATTTTCTGCGGTTTATCCCAAAATGAACTTAAATTGCAATATTTGCTGTAAATATGTCAACTTAACTATAGATTTTTTATATGAAAATTATAAGAATACACATATATAAAATGTAGGAAATAAGTTTTAATTTACTAATTACTATGTTTTTTGTTTAAAATGGTCCAATATTATGTTAAAGTTTTTTTTTATTTTATTAGCTATTACAAGTTCACCTTGGTAGATGATAGGTTTCAGACATTCGGAGACGTGGCCAAGCACTGAAATAAACCAAGACACATAAGTTCGCACTGTGGGGAAGATTATGAATACAAGGAATGACAAGGAGCAGAAAAAAAAACGAAACTTCTAAAAATTTAAAAAGAAAGAAGTTCGATCAGACTCCCATTTTGTAAGGAGGAGTAAATTTCCATTGTATCAGAGGTTATAAAGGCATATAAGACAATAGGCGGTGTCCTGTAAACATGCGCGAATACGCCAAATAAACAAGGAGAAAGATGAATTTACAAAGAAGAAAAGAGCAAAACTCTGATCCTAACTGCTAAGGACGTTGGGGTGACGGAGAAAGGCGTATAGCTGTAGATCATTGTGCATGTTAACAATGTACTGGAAGAACAAAATAATAAAAAAGGGGAACAAGCTTGGCAAGGTAAGTCTCCGACGTGTGCTGTGGTGAAGGTTTTGGTTCCATGCTTTTCATATACTCCGTGGTGCAAAATATGCTGATTCGTTGTCGATTTTGTTTTGTCTTACTGGGTATGTTATTTTAAGAGTTAAACACTGGTATAAAACGCGGGATACATAGAACTAACGAGGCAATTATATGTTGCCTTGATATATATTATATACATAGTATTCTTAATTTTCAGATACATCTCAGGCTATATTTCTGTTTAGATTCTATTCATTTACTATTTTTTTCAGTCTTTATAAGATAGATTAACAATGAAGACATTTCCCAAACATTGCAGCTGTGCTCATACGCGAGGTGCTTTGCTGTTAAGGTCCAATATTAAATTTGAACACTTCTTCGTGAGTTTTTTTTGTAATAAAAATCATAATTAATGATGTAAAAAACGGTAATATGTACCCTATTATTAGTAACTGATGTTTGTTGTCGATCGTAAAAGTTATCATTTATTGTGGTTGTACATACTTTTATTACCTATTCTCTTCTACCTATAGTAGTTTTCCTGTTGTGGCTGTTTATGTTAAGTGATGTAAATTGTTCAATCACTCCTAGTCCTAGTTACTCCTAGTTAGAAAATAATGAAAAATAAACAATTTCAATGCCGTTTATAAATAATACCATTGAGTACATTCTGCCATTAGTGTAAAATTTGTATGTATAAAATGTTAATAGCATTATTTAATAACTTAAAATAATAATTATAAATCGGTTATATGTAAGTCTATATGCAAATGGTTTATCTTGCACTTATCTGCACTATATAAATACACACATTGTCTTTTACAATATACCCACCACTAAATGTAGACGGCAACCAGCAAGACAGTAAAACTGCTTTTAAGTAGCATGTAACCAGAGGTACAGATTCGTGAAGCAAAAGTTGAGTAATTGTTTCTTTCACAGACGAAATGCTGGATAGCCCCTTTGAAGCTAACTGCAAACACAAGAATACCTATTTTCTACTGGTAAGTATTTTGATAATTTGACATGGGCCTGGATTATGAGCTGAACAATGTCTAACTACGAATACCAGTATCCGCTTTGTACCGGTAATTTAATTTCCTTTCAAAAATTGAATAGCCTCCTTTACTAAATTGCGTTTAATACGGCGTGGTAAGTAATATCTCGATATTCTATTATAAAATCCAATATTATTGTTGCTCAAAAACTTTACATTATAATGTTTAAACATTTTATATTTTCGTATGATTTGTTTCCTACCAATGAATCGGCCAAAGTGATTGTGAATACTTGAGCTCAGCCCTAGTTGCGTGTTGGAAGATGCCATTATTATATTGATTTAAAATAAGGTTAATTATAGGATACGTTGGTAACATAAGTTGCTGGTGACAGCCTGACTTTTACCAGCCAGATTAAAGGAGTATCTGGTAAATACTTGATAATACAATTCTGTTACTGCATACAACTGATGCCAGAACCAATAGATTAACCAATAATTTATTCGAATGCCTCCCTTGTGGTTTGTCATTTAGAGAAACTACATATTAATTTAAGTAACCTAGTTATTGAGATTTTATTTCAAGTACATAACATTTTTCACTACACAACCTCTACCCTAATATTAAAAATTAACGGTGCATGATATCTTCGACATCTCAAAATAGTTATTTATAGTAGAACACTTATCAAATGGATAAAACTGTAGCCACGGGTCTCTAACAGCTACTGACTCTTATTTAGAATTTCCTCTATTACAGTACATGATTAAATTATCCTTCCACCTGTTGCTTATCTAAACACTTATTGAGCATACACAAGCAGGTGCTCCAAAGTAAACACTATTTCCAACAAAATAAAGTAACCCTCAGTTATTAGCCAATTTATTAAGTCCTAGACTAATTCCGCCATAATTTATACGAATGTTGTTTTATTTCTCAACGCACCAAAGCAGTAAATGTGGACTTTTTACTTTTTAAATTAAATATGTCAATACTGCAATACACAAATTATTACCAATAATGGTATTTTAGATTATACTGTAAGATACATAAGCTATATTTATTTTGATTGGCGAGGAGTTGCTTTTTATAAACTCTTGCATAATTTAAAACAAAGTATCATTTTGATTTGAGTTTCTAGTAAGTGGTAATCATTCCACTAATGCTAGCCATGAATCTTATTTGACCTACAACAACCATATATTTAGCTCCGCAAACTTGAGCTTTTGTGCCTTCGTATAAATTACATGGAAATGTTTAATTCTTCTCTTCATTGTTACTATAAACAAAATTATCACAAGAAAGAAACCTGAACACAGTTAAAAACACAGATTTCCTGCAGATGTATACTCATAAAATTATATGCTTTGTTTAACTCAGTCTTCCTTTACATGATTGATCAATACTGACATAGCTAACACAACAGACACAATATTAAGACAATTACATGGCACTGAATATCACTGGTGGGTTGCCTCATACTATATATCATGCTATTGTCAATCACTAATGGAATCCAATTAACAGCGTCTCATGGCATTGATTACCCTAAAGTATTGATTTGTCTATTGTTCAAGTTGTCACCAACTCTATTATGTCCTTTGACAGCAAACATCTCGCTCCACCACACCACGGAGGCGTTACATTCAATATCACAATCAACATAGTAATGTAGCCCCAGTAGGACGTGACTTATATTACGTCATGTGTGCTCTTTTGACCACTGTCACCACTTTGTGATGGCAATCGTCGTAGAATGGCCCTCGTGGAAGCCATTTTAGCGTTCTGACAGGTCTCTAACGACAGGATGGCATTCTAAAAGCGTGGTT
The DNA here is from genome assembly GCF_021130785.1 of Homalodisca vitripennis. Classification (NCBI taxonomy): domain Eukaryota; kingdom Metazoa; phylum Arthropoda; class Insecta; order Hemiptera; family Cicadellidae; genus Homalodisca; species Homalodisca vitripennis. Next base: position 100,569,353 of record NC_060214.1, read on the forward strand.
TGAGCAGCTTCTCCGTCAATTTTTGCCGTGTCCAACTTGGGCAATAGTCTGATTCATTTTGATGGCCTTTCAACTTACTCAGCAGCACAAACATTGCAAAACTTTCCTCGTAAGTGAAGTAAAACCGCAGAAGGTGTTCCACGTGCTAAGCAAGACATTTGCATTACTTCCTTCGATCACTTTCATCTTTCCTTTAGGCGCCTATATATTTCCTCAGAGATCTTATGATTCATATATAGTGAACGAAGGTTCAAGCTCTTATCCCCTTAAAGCTCTCGGATTTGGCAAACCAGATGCTGAGAAACTTCAAGGGCTAATAATAACTCATGTTTTGGTAGATATTAATTCTATCATTAAACATATTTTTGAAATTTCTGCTTATCACTTAAGAGCCCATAAACACAAATACGATTATCAGTTTCTCATTACAGAAGTCTACAATCAGAAAAATTAAATGGTAGTGTTTGGAATGACATTATTGTAGCTGACGTCCATAGACAGCACAAACGTGAATAAACAGTTGAAGTTGCCACAAATGCACATTCGATGATTGACATGGATTATCGATTCAATAATGTACTACCGGAGTTTGCACATTTGCAACGAACTAAGGTCAGAGTAGTATTGGAAAATACATAGTCAATACCGTAGTTATTTTTACTACGTTTAATCATATAGAGGCTAATTTTAGAAATACTCACCTCAATTAATACATGGTATTAAAGTGGTTTCATACCAGCCATCAATTTATTACCTAAATATTCACGAAGAACTTTAAAACGTTTGCTTTCGGAGGTGTTTAACTTTTACAAATACTAATGAAGTTCTCTGTTAAAGAAAACTCGTTCAACATCATACAGACAGATTATTTTTTCGCAGAATTGTCTGCTACATTCAAGTTGAAAAGAACTTTTTATACAAGTTAATTAGCAAACATTTCACCCAGCCATTAACACTCTAAGCTCTACCAATTAGTGTTGTTAAATATCTATGTGTCTTGGGAGCAAGCTCTTTGTATAATTAACTGTTTCTGTGCAGCATTTTCTAACTTAAAAGATCCAAAAATGAATATGTAGTTGGTAGCACTAATAAAGGAACTACCAAATACGGTTCCTCTATGGGTAGAGGTTAATTGAGGATATAGGAAAATAATACACATTCATAACTTGAGTTGTGATATCATATTATTTATATTCTTCCCACATAAAGTTATCTAAACAATATCTGTAATAGTTTATTCCAAAAACATAAACAGAAATAATTGAAATTTTCTCAGCTGACGTGTTCTGGTATAATCACTTGTAGAGCAAATAATGTCGTCTGTAGTTGTGACAAGAATGACCATGAGAGTGATATCATGGTTAGATCATATATGTTAGAACTTTGTAGTAACATGTGTTCCATAAATGAATACAGATTAACTGGTCCAACTGTTGCTCTGACGCTTGTTACCCCATCATAGAATAAAGTTACTAGGGCATGGACTGCAGCAAAACTCTCATCATGAAACCACTGTTCCTGGCCACCTATAATATGTCTCAATTATTACATGTATACATTTGAATATTTTAACATGCAATACATGTGACAATTGCGCACTTCTAATATCCATATAACTACAAGATCGTATCACAGTGTGTGGGGTTTCCCCCTCGCCAAAACCGTATTTTGTTTAATATTTACTAGGACAATAATTACTTAATTTAGACCTCCTTATTTTTAATTTTATAATATTAATATCTGAGTTATAAACGTATAATTTTGCAACGTAATTAATTTCATTAAAAAATCGATCTTTCAAATATTTATAAACTAGAGTAATTTAACAAAGCCTCCTCAAATTATGTTTTTGCTTACTTCGAAATGAATTTCTTAAAAACAAAGAGAGATAACGAAACAAAAGTCTGTAAACTTTATACATACATATGTATTACCTCACAGGTGCTTACTAAATAACACCTACGAAAGAGTGTCACATTGCTCTCTTATTGCATGTATTGCTGTAATAAGAAATCATTTTGGTGTGATAAAGTAATAAAAATTAGCCTATAACGTTTCATGATTAAGTATAATTAGTTATACTTTGATAATGATGAGTAATGTAAAGACACAATAAAATATGGTTTAAGTTTTATAAATCGGCATCGGACTGTAGTACTATTGAGTTATATGTACCGTACCATAAAGGGTGGTTTAGAGCAATTTTTAATTAGTTGGGGAGATAAATATGTCGACGGAAGGAACGAAGTTTAAGAAATAATTAACTACCGTAACTCCCACTACACGCACCTTCTCATTATGTGAAATTACCAACGTTTAATTAAAGTCGCACACCGCTGTCATCGTGGTGCTGAGTCCTTTAGAAAATTTAATTGTTTACAACTTAGCTGTAATTCCTCAGTAACAAATTATTTTGCTATTTTTTTCGTTGCCATCATGATTACGCATAAAATAAACATATGTGTATATTAGTTGAGGCTTTGCCGAATCCAGTAATCCATTATCTGACTCAGTGCTACTTATATAAGATATAAGCCACATTCAAAATTTCAAGTCTATACGCCAGTTTTGTTTCTAAATATCACGTGGACATAAGCAGCGAGAAGTTCGACATATGAATTTGCAATGAATTAAGGCAATAGTCTTGCTTTTTCAGCTTTACTTATGATCTGTGGCCCCTTGGCAGTAAAATTATTTTCTTGAGAAATGCAAATTGACACGTTCCTTGATATTTTACTGTAAAACTAGGTAAGAATACGCCACATCACACTTCTGGCTTCGCTGAGGTTCAATGCAAGCTTTCATGTCTATAGCTCATTTCATTCTGGGCGGACAGATCGATAGACAGATAATCATACTGAAAATATTAATTTACGTCCGGAAGCTAAAATAAATATTAAGCCAACTTACTGATTGATAGGCTTTGATTGTGTTCAACCAAATTACATGTTTTGACTTACACCGTCATAGAACTCATTTGTATCATATCAGGGTTATATAGGGTAAGCCATAAAGGTTTCATTGAGAAAGATAGGGTACTATAAGGCAAGAGTGCGCTGAAATAACATGCTTTTACCGAACTTTAACATTGACTTTCCACTCTATTGTTCTTTCGTTTTACTACTATGAATAAGCTACAATCACATTTTTACAACTTTATTCGGCTATTTGCTCATTTTCTTTAAGATTACTCATGAGGCCATGTAAATATATTTCCATAGCTCAGCCTACTCCCATGGAGTGTCATGCACCATCGTCAAATTCACTAGTAGCTAAAAAAAATGGATGCTTCCTGCAGTCATAAATGAATTTTTCTATCCACACATGTGATAAAGCTTGGCTAGCAATCATTCACTCAAAATGTTGACAACATCAACCTATTTTACCTGACCACAAAACTAACTCGTATATGTATATATATATTAGAAACTTTCTTCGCAAACATTAACACGAAATAACACTGAAATAGTCATAGTGAACCTTATAAAAAAACAATGTTCTGATGCAATATTAGTAACTTAAATTTAAATAATAGTTTAATTCTAGGTGCGACGTTTACTGAGAGGTTTTGATACACTCCATTTCTCTTTACAGTTTTATTTGGATGCAAATCTATGTTAAATTAAAAGGTATTTGGTTACCAACTCAACACAGAGAAAGGCTCCACCGTATCAATTGTAATGATGGTAACAACTGGCATTGTATTTTTCAGCAAGGAGGACACCTGCGTGATCAGTAGTTTATTGTGCATTGTGTCGGAGTGCTTGAACAATAATCATCTGGTCATTGCAGTGCGGTGCGACCAAGTGACGAAGTTTTTATCCTGTGTACTTTAAAACAGTTAAGTGAATATTTATTTAGGGTAGGGTTTATTTTAAATCTGTGAATGTTTATTTTCCCTAACTGAAATCATGTTTGGAATTTATTTTCTCAGCTGATTTATAAATAATTCTTGTTTATTAGCCAGAGACCGGTTTTTAAACAATTGTGTTTACTAAGGAAGTTCTGATCAAAACGTAAATGATATTATATTATATTTATTTTTATTCTTTAAATGTTTTCTTAAACATCATTTAAATTTCTGTCAGAATATTCTGTATTAGGATTTGTTAAAACTATTTGTCTAAATCTACATAAGTTTTTTGGTGGACCTCTGCAGGGTCGTGGATAAGAATTTTATAGCTATAGATATGAAAATACTTGATTTCCCGTTTGTTCTTACTTATCATTTGAAATGAAAAAACCTTAACCTTGCTTTACATTTTGTAAAATAAGATTGTATTTCCTTCTTACTATCACCAACATTTACTGACGTTAGAAAAATATCGACCGAATTGCAGTAACCAGGCAAAATAAAGGATTTAGAACCACTGTTTGGCGAAAGACAAAGATCCTGCACCTAATGTTAAGCCGGGAGCTGCGTGTTGGGAAGTCGTTAGCGTTCACTAACAAGGCCACAGATGAGATAGCACACAGGCAGTTTACTGTAACAGCGTCGCACCGCGCAAACATGATATTTTTATTGCAGGTTTATTGTTCTCTATTTAATTCCGGACAAGAAAAACAATAGTTTCAATAGTTGCAGCAAAATTTATTTCAACTTAAAAATTATTGTTTTTTTACAAAGGCACTTCTCTGAATTTTGAACCAAGCAGACCGTGCATTATGTTAGAATATTTAATCTGTGATAAAAATATTTCCATATAGTAAACTAATGACTTTTTCTGTATAATTTTCTGAATACCTTTTACTTCTGTGTTTCCCTATTCTTACCTATGTACTCTATGGTATTTTTTAGGCTTCCGTATGGCACCTAAAATAAACTGTTATTTTATTGTGGGAAATCAAACCTAGTTTCTGCTGATTACTTTAGTAGTTTGTTACATATAGTAGTTAATGTATAATAATACTTTAGTAGTGTTGTATTGTGGGGGGAAAGAAGAATAATAAGAAGAGTTTGAGTGAGAGGAATAGACAAGTATGTTAGCAAAGGTAGGTAACAATAACTGAACATACACATAAGACTTCTTCACAGACTAGGCCTAGCCTACAGCGTTGTTTTTATTTATTTCTAAAATAAATATTTTAAAACTTACTCTGCTGTTTAAAAATCCTCTAGTAAGTTATATAGTAAGGCATAATAAATAGTGACAGAGCGTAAGATCAACTAAAACTATGAGACTGCAATTTTACTATGATTGACACTGTGTTATTTTCTTGCGAGTATTTGGATTTTGTGTTTTCTGAAATAAAAATGAATATTACTAAAACATTATAAAAGGTATTACATTAAAAAAAATTACAAAAGAGTTAACTTTTTACTACGTATTCATAATAACAAAATAAAAAATCCTACGCATTTTAATGATTCTATACATAATACATAAACATAAATTATATACGAGTAAAATAAAATACTTTTTATTTACTTGTTTATAAAAATTTGTAGAAAATGGTTAAGACATTAAAAATGCATACAGTTTTAGTAATTGTAACTGGATATAAAATCATTAAAAATCCATGAAAGTTATTGTTTTTTCTGTATAGAATACCTAGTTTTCAAATGTATTTTTATCCTAAGAAGGCATGGTTCGTTTTTTTATTGCATAGAAGCAAAAAAATAAATACGACAAAACATTTCTTAAATTAATGATATTTTTGTGGACAATATGACAAAATAATAAAAGTAGAAAAGCAGTTAATAAAATAAAATAACACTTCTAGATGCAGAATTCCCTTAACTTTCAAATATCTTACATCAGTTGACTGATGAATGGAATACTTTGAGTGTTGCTCTGTTTATATACAGTGACAATGGTGTACTTCAATTATATTTTAATTGAAGAGTCCTAACCTTTCAGACTATTCATATTCTAATTACACACTGTGTTTAACTTTATTCCTTTCACTATCTCTTGTTCTACAATTGTACTTGATCTTGAAGATACTCGTATATTTTAATTAATTATTCAAAGTTTAATATTTAAAAATAATGGATACTGTATGTATTTGAGTCTCTGACGTATTATATTATGTCTCGTAATAATCGCTTGCAGTAAGACTATAAATGTAATGTAAAAAATTAATGTAGTTTTCCGAAAGGCTACATGTTACATTAAACCACAGTGAAATTTCGGACTAAGCCACTGAGAAAGTGAAACTTCTAAATTGTCTTTCCTAGCAGTTTTTTCTGTTGCATGCTATATTAAATTCACTCTGGCTAATCTGTAGTTATTTGTTTCTTTACGGATTATACAGTTTAAAACGTGTTTATCCATTGTAATATTATGATAATGCAATTAATAAACTTTATTTAGTGGAAAAGTTTTTTGCAGTAAAAGTGTTTTATGTTGTATTTTATAGCATACATTTTAATAACATACTTAAACCATGGAAGATAAAATTATAATTTTTAGTTCAACAAAAGATTTTAACTTTCGTCTGGGAATTTAATTTAATATCGTCCGTGTACCTGATCGAAGGTAAACCAATTAGTAAAATTTTTACTTAGCAATTCATGTAACAGATTCCCTTGTGTCTTTGATTATTCACTCGTGCTATAAGAGGAGGGGGCGACACCGCTAAGACGTTGGTATGACGTATAGTATGACGTGTCAGTAGTCGACAGTGGCGCTTCTCTGGGAGGCAACATGAACTAGCGCCCAACAAGTCGACCCAGCCGTGCCATATAGGTGTTCTATGTATTCGTACGTAATCAAAGCTGTGAAATACAATTTTTGGTAGTATCCTAATAGCAGCTGTGGTACTGTTGGAGGGAGCAATAATCGAAACCAAAACAGAAAGATTTCTATTGGGCGATTCTCGCGCAGGAATGGTAACAGAAAATCCCACTTCTGCGACAAAGCGTTTAAACTTTTGCTTTTGTGGTTTTTCGACTATAGATTACAAGTTGTGGCCGTCTACCTTTTTGTAACTGTTAGTAATTGTTTGCTTTAGTACTTAATACAATGCTAGCAATATGCTTGGCCGCATTTATAAACGTTGAATGAATAATTCGTATGTTTCTTAAGGCTATGAGAGACATAAATCTGTATGAGAGGCCTTGCCAAATCCGTGTCAAACCGTGTTATTCATACCCCCTATTAAGGACGGGGAGAAGAGTAATAATTGTTTTTTATATAATCATATTTTTCAGCACATTTTAAGAAAAATAATAACGCTTTGACTCTTCCTTTCGAGTGGAATGTGCGCTCGGTCTCCGTTTAACCGTAATGAAAGATAGCTTTTATAACTCAAAGAGTTTGTTGTTTGGTAAAAACTGGGTGTTCCCGAATCGATGCTGTTGTATTAATTATAAATTATTTGTGTATCCTTCACAAGAAACGGCACGAAAAAATCAGGTGATACCTGGGGCGGTGTTGACATATCGCTGCTGACCACCAACTGCCCCTGTGGCTATTTTAGCACATTATATGTCTTATATACAGTTTATCTGCAAAACAGATTATTGCAATCTAATGTACATAATGTTCTTTAAGGGAACAGTCGATAATGTTTGTTCATTGCAGCAGATTTTGAGACGTATTAGTAATATTTCCATACACGTAAAACTGGCAACAATGTATGTTGAGTGGTGTAAATAGGGGTTCAAATGCACCAGCCAGCAATACACGTAAAACTGGCAACAGTGTATGTTGAGAGGTGTAAAGGGGGGTTGAGATATACCAGCCACCATCGGATTATTTTCATTGGGTTTGCTTTAGCGTTCGGCCTGGACTGGTGGACTGGTGGGTTCTTGAGGCGAGGGCCGTTTTCATGCACATGATAACGACTATCTTGGGGCTGCATGCCAGACCAAGGATGGACTTGTATTGTTATAAGGGTATTAGACGAAGGACTCTAGAATTAAACTCAATAAGTGGAAACCCCAACTTTGGAACATTGCTCGGGGTACTTGGTAATATAACGTACTAAATGTCGTCAACCAAAAGGATGTTTGAAGACAAAAGAAGGGGGGCTTTCAAAGGTGTTTTAATCCTATATCTCAGTATGGGTTGGTCATACAGAAAATTACACATACATAACATTACAGAACTGTTCGGCTCAGGTAATTATGGATTTACTACTTTTAATGGGAACTAAAACAATCTCGGATTTTTTTTATTTAATTTTATTAATTTATTTATCCTTCATTGTCAAATTCCTCCATTCTCTCTCACTCCACTCCCCCACTCTCTTCTGATCATAATTCTATATTAAGTAATATTACGTACATGGAATTGAGAGTGTAGAGATAATAACGTTTTACTAAATGCTGGTCCCTACAAAGCCCGAAACCACTAATTTCGATAACATTTGTAAAACCCTTTAACTTTCGATTAACCCCCGCAGGCCTCTTTTTGGCTGGTTGAACCTACTCTGGGTACGGCAAAACCCGATTTGACAATAAAATCTGAGCAACCTTATGGATGTCCAGGAAATTACATCACTACCCGCAAATTTCGAGATATTGGGGTGCAAGGACAGGTAATTATGTCTAGTCTACTGCGGGAGATGACTATTGGGGTCGGCGGAGATCCCTAAGGGTTAAGGACTACTGCTCGCCTAGACATAAGGGCGTGCTTCCTCCTACCTACTTTCACTCGAGATCTGGTACAGAGCTGGCTTCAAAAAGAGGCAGCCTCTACCCCTCCCCTAATGTACCCATCCCAAAATCTGGCTCTTTTAGAACTAAGTACAGTTTTGAACTTCTTGTCGTAAACAAACACCTTAAATTAAATTCATAAATTCACTTTCAATTAAATTCATATAAAAATTATAAAACAAAAACTTATGTTGAAGTACTTTTTTCTTTACAACACCTTCTTTGACAAATTTTCTTTGGAATCAACACTGGAGTTAGGGGAGGGGTTTGGAAAAAATTGTCATAAGTGGTTTTCCGAAAGTTTCCAAGTTACGGGAGCTTACATTTCATTAACGCTAACATATTTCAAAAAAGGAAGAAAAAGAAAAATGAATGAATAACAGTAAACGATAGAAAACTGGACTATATGATTCAAGTTCACATATATGTATAGAGTAATCCAAACCATTAAGTCACTTATTGGAAATGCGCTTGTACAAGTCATTATAATAAAACGCATTACCGTTCATTAAATTGTTTGTATTGGAAATTATTATAGGTAATTTTCTACTGCCATTGTAATTTTCTACGAAGAGAATAGTTAATAAAATAACATTACTGCTAAAAGCTACAAACTGAGTTTGGACTAAAATAATTTCCAATAATTTTACCTCGACTCACTCATGCTTGGAAATTGTTAGTAAGAATTTCTGTACAGAGACAGTTAATTATTCAAAGAGCTTGCTACTGGGAGACAAAGATAATTAACAACTCTAATTGGTAGAGCTTACGGCATTAATAGTCGGACGGCAGTTTTGCCAACAAACTTACACAAATCGTCCCTTTTTAGCATGAAGGTATCGCACGCGTTTGCGTTAGTGGAGTTGAGGTGTCTTTAATGTTTGGTGTAAATTAAGTCCTCATACACCTGGATACATTCCAAATGGATTGATATATCGATATACCACCTTCAACATACTTATCAAAAAAAACCTTTTTGGATTTTCTTAATGATAAAACAAATTCTCCCCTCCTTTTCAAAAGTACTAGCGGTAACTTTAAATTTTTAAAATTGCAACCCCTATCTTATGCCATATTATTTTAATGGACTAGTTAATAGAAACACAATGACATGAATAAAAAATCTCTACGACGTTCCTAGCAAAAGTTATGGACAAATCTCTCCCCCCTTACATCCCAGGGTGTAAATTAAGTATTGATACGCCTGGATATAATCCAAACAAATTGAGATATCGATGTACATCATTCACCATACTTACTAAAATACTTCTCCCCCCTTTTCAAAGTTACGTATAGGGTTAACTTTAAATTTTCAAATTCCAACACCTATCTCCCTATGTCTTTTTAAAAGTCATGTGATACCTTATGTCCCTAAGATATGGCCTTGCAATTTTAAAATTTAAAGTTTTCCTCCAGTACCTCCCTTTGAAAGAGGAGGAAATTTTTTTCTCATTAAAAATCTAAAAAGCATTTTAATAGTTATTGTGAAGGTTGTACTCGATATCTCAATCCCTTTGGAATATATCCAGGCGTATCAAGACAATTTACACCCTGAATAAATTAGCTTGGATGACTGAACAATCAGTCCTATGTTTATGAAATCAATGTTCAATATTTGTAACCACATACATCATTCAAGGTTTTTGGAAAACTTATGCCAACAATATTGGTAACTGTACAAATGTTGACTTAATAAAGTGACTTTTTTATTATGTGCAAAATGACCAATTAAAACAGTAAGATATATTCAATCACGTACCAAAACTATTGCCGAAACAATAATTTAGACTTGAATCCTTCTGATCGTTTAACTATGATAACATGTAACAGTATGATATAAAATTGTTATTAATTTACTAACTAAGCGTACTATAAATATATTACAAATTATATTAGCAATAAACTACACATAAATTACAGTAGCCTTTAATGTTTTTATTTTATTACTTGGTTATTTTTGGGACTGAGCCTATGATCACAGTGGTAGTAATACCCTCAAAATATATAGAAAAATATAAAAAAACAAACAAAATAATATATATATATATATATATATATATAATATATCATATAATTTAAATATATAATATAATATACAGAATAAAAAAAAACCCAATAGATTAAATATTTGTAAAAATAGAATAAAACATGTTTTATTAATGTTCAATGACGTTTTTTTCTGGATTGTTGTCATAGAATTTGAAGGGTAGCGCGAAGTCTAAGCGATTATTATTATAAGATCGTTTATCGATTAATATAAAGGTCGACCGACAGCAAGATGGTGATAGAATTCACTAAACCCCGAAGATGGCGGCAATTTCTTTTCAACGAGTTTTAGTGTCAAACACGGCTTAGTAGTTTTGACAAAATTGTTGCCATCGTTCAAGCCCGCGATAATTAACCCATCTCTAGTGTTTGCTTCTCAATGTTAATCGTCTTTTTATTTGATTTTAGCTCGTGTATCCGTGATATGTGTGTTCATTAAATTGTTTCATTCCTACAGATTAAATTGGATGTTTATAGTTCATGAAGAAGAGTACGTTTATAATTATTTAGGTTTCATCTCTTCAAGAACTTCTCATTGACGTTTTTGTCTGTTATGGGAATTTTAAAAGGCTATAAAATAGTGTGACTTTTTAGTTGTGTCGATAAACCTCTGTAATGAAACCGATTGAGAAGTATTATTCTACGAGTATTTATTACATTGTTTGTACAAAAATGTTGAATTCCAAAATTGTAGTATTTTTGTTTCCAGGTAAAATAGCTACACGATTTTTTGCAGGGAGTTGGTAAGAACAGTGATGAAGTAACAGCAATTCATGAATAAACTTTCTGATTTCAAATTATATCCCTTCTAAAACCAAAATATCACTTTTGACTTTTCTATGTCACTTTTATTTCCCGAGTTGTTAATTTTTATGCAGTTTTAACTGCTTGTTTTCAGTTTTCAAAGTGAACAATAGAGGCAGTTCTAATTGTAAAAACTCATTCGCGAATCATCGTTGTCATTAATGTTTTATATCTCTCAACAAAATAAAGTTTATTCTAGTATGCCTCTTTTCAATATTTTCATAATAAAATTCTAAGTGGAGTAGGTTTAGTTTTATCATAATTTAGTTAGTATTCGTTTAAATACTATGTAGATAATTATAAAAATGAAATTTTAAGATCTTTAAAAAGAATTCCGTTATATTTCGATATTCCGACGATTCGATGTACATGTTTAAAAAATAAATTATTATTTACTGACTGTTAAAATGTAATGCATTAAAACACGCTACAATGTTGCAAAATAAAATGACAGCTAAATGGTTTATAGAATGCTGCAGTGTGGCGAACAAAGCGGTGATGTTTACAGTGTGGATATAACCGCAGTCGTCAGGCACCAGACTGCTGTAAGTGGCTGTTTGTGGAATATGATGTTCCGTTCTAAGAAAAGGTCCTCAATATAGATAAATTCTTTAGCGAAATCCTCCCCTTTTGCAATATGATCGTCTATTGCATTACAATTATACAGTTAATTTATATTTAAGCCAAAAAATTTTTAACTTATTATACAGCTTTAAATTAATTTACGTAATATTTCTCTAAATTTTGAACAAAAAAATATAAAATTAGCACCGCTACAGTAGTGTAGGATATTTTGTGTTATGACGTCATTACTCAGGCGTGCCAACCAATCGCAGGTTTTGGGTTCCGCCTTTCCATCACGTGGGCTTGTAGTACCCTTGATTATAAAACCTTCTGACAAGATAAACTATCCAATGTATATATAATCTGATTCCGTTTGAAACCCATCGATGTACATGCCATCTAGCGGTTGAACGACAGAAACACACGCCATCAGCGACCGGCAGAGCTGCGCTAAGCGTAGTTTCGTGAAACTAATGCTGCAGGCCCATCTTATAATTGTTTTTTTAGTGATGTTAAACACACCCACGCTTACGCGCGCACTTACTATAGTTGTCCAACGGAAACTTTAATGCCTGCTACCATAGACAAAGGTGATTCTTGATTCTAAACCTGGGTGCCATGAGGCCTACAGCAAAATAATTCATGATGTAAGGTCTCATATTTATGGCTACCACCACGAAACCGAACACATACGACACACTCTGGAACGCTTCGAATTGTGTGCGTTTACGAGAAATAAGGGAGGGAAGGGCAGATGCTGCAAGTGATATTTGCAGCTTTGTGGCAAGTACGTGAACCACGTTAAATCGCGTACACTGGATGTTTACACTCGTCCCGTAAGGATGGTATTTTCAGGAGGTTCATGAGTATGGGTTATGGATACTGTCGGTTATGGCAGTAATGGTTTCTTATCCCTAAAACTTGTCAATAGTTAAAAATGTAACGAACGCTAAATCTATAAATTATTTTCATCTGTACAATTTTCACGTATTTTTTCATTTAATATTTCAATTTTGAGCGGTTTACTTGCCTTGGTATTTTGTCTTGATGTCATTACCTAATTTATTTTGTTTTGTGTCAGGTGCGGATCCGTAACACTTGTGATTGACTCTCTTCGGTAAGTACCGCTCCCTATTATCTAAACTACAGTACGTTGTCATACGTGTTTGTAATTGTCTCGCATCTGATATAACAATATTTGTGTACTCGTACTTTCCTAGGTTAAAAGTACGCTGTCATGATTTACTACGTCCGTTCTACGTAATAGTAAGCAGCCAAATACCCAATTTTTATTATGTTACCTGTAAATAAATCACCCATTTAAAAGATTACCAATTTAAAACTTTTTATGTTAGCCTTTAATTATATTTTAAATAACCTCTAAAAGCAGCATATCCGAGTAGAATATTTGTCTTTTATTTTGTTGTCTAACATTTTTAAGTTTCATTATCGTACCCGATAGTCATTTTTAAGTGTGTCAATTCAAATATTACTTCCCATCGAATATTCCTTTTTTTGGTGCCATAAAAAGTAGTGCAGATGGTTTCTTTCATTCTTATGAGTAATTTTCATATCCAATATGAAATATACGTGTTCCTTGGCAACCCTTTTCTATTGCCCCTTTTCTCCAACATTCGTGTAAGAAAAAATGGAGCCTTTGTCACAGGTATTCGTTGGAACTGCAGACAATGTTCACTTAGCCTGAACATAACGTGTTATAGATATTGTTATTGTTTACGGCTGTGGCTTACTGTGCTCTGTAATCTTTGTGTTTTGGTAGTGTATGTTTGATCTCATTTCAAATAATAAAATTGTAAATTTACGTTGGAAATTTTACTTTGATATTAATATAATCATTTTACTTGTCATTTGAATTCTTCTAAAAATAAATAAGTACTAACTTCCAACTATCTATATAACTAACAAACCCTTAGAGGTAGACCAAATTTTGATAGTGTGGCACATTTATTTAGTCATTATTCAAAGTTTTTAGTTCAAAAAAGGGTAAACTTTTGAACAGTTTTGTTAAATTTATATACAAAATTGATTTTAATACGATATAGAAAGAAGTCGAAAGAAGAAATTCCAAAAACCAGTAACGAATACGGAGTGAATGAGTACAGTATAAAAAGGAGCTATTTGTATTTCTCATGCCCTTATATTAAGCGTCGTTAAAAAGATATAAAGGATGCATTATACGTTAACTTCTTCAAGGATGTCAGTGTCTTGAATGGCAATTCATAAAGTTTAATGTTTTTAAAATATTACTTGTTTTTTGAACATTATCAACTATTCTAACAGTTTTCAAAATTGGGTTTCCATCGACCATCCACCTAATTTGCAAAAAATTAAGCTTTTCTCTTTTACTTTGCAAAGTATGTTATGTTATGTAGATTTCATAATATTTGAGTAATTTATGATCAATATCGTTTTAAAAGGGCTTTTTAGTAAATTCTTGGTGGTTGACGAGCAAATATTTTTAGTATATTATCACTCATCGTTTCTTGTGAAAAATAATTTGAATTTTGAAAGTAATTCTCAAGGTAATTCTCTGGATTTTTAATTATAAAAAGTCGGATTGCAGAGATTATTTCAATGAAGTAAAACCTATCCAGGTGATTGATCAACAGCGAACAACAACAATCATCACTTGGGTACAACACAATAACAGAATGAATATTTATCAAGCGCTCCGACACAATGCATTAACAATAATCGACTGATCACACAGTTGTCCTCCTAACTGAAGAGTTCATTACCAGGCGATTACCATTACCATTACTACCTTTGTTTGTATGTACCGTTGGTAGACCAATCAGTATTTGCTTCAGCACAAATTTGCATCCATAAATAGTTGTGAATTGAAATAAAGCACTCAGTAAACATTTCAGTAGATATTCAAAATTAATTATTCTATTTTGATAAATAATTCAAATAGAGCAACTATATGAAATTGTGTTTGTGAGTGTATTTGAAAAAGGATCACCAAGTCTAATTTGAAATGAGAATTATATTTTGTTATTTAAAATTTTTTGTTTGTTGCATCATGCACGCTTTGGATTAGATCGTATTCTATCAATAAGTAAAAATCGGATAATTCATAGTTAAAAATAAATAAAAAATATTTTGTATTTTGTTGTAAAGGTTTAAATTGTGTCATTAACTAGTGATATTATCATAATTTAGACAAAAACTTTAATCTACTGGTGTGTTCTAATAATCTACTGTACATCTTCGAATCCAACTAGACACTTTCAGTAATCTACTATCTAATATTAAGTACTTAATTAAATAAAAATTACCAATGGTGCTTCACCCCAAATGCACAGTGTTCTTTTTTATTTGATTGTCTAAAATGCAATATTAATAGTATTATATTGATTTATAATCCTCGTTATTGTCTTTAAAACTAGGTTACGGATCAATTAATTTTAAATTAACAAGTACAATGTGATGAGTTAAAAATTAAATATAAGGACTTTTGTCATATTATGTACATACATTATGATAAAGCAAATGAATAATTTTATGTACAGCTCCACCGAACCGTACGCAAAGGACATACAGATACAATTTAAGCGAAATTGATTGGGTTTAGCAAACAATAGGCACTACTGTTCATTAGTAGGTTAAACACAATTATGGAACAATTAGCACAATTGGATACTCACAGTTGTTCAAACAATCGACAACAAAACAGATTAACGCTTTGCGTATTACGGCCCAATTGTTCACCATTGGTCTTTGTTAGTGTTAATGCAAATATTTAGCAATAATAACAGGGTTATTCGATGTGAATAAATATGTTCTAGTCTAGTTTTGGAAAATTGACTCGGGACACGGATTGTTTATTTATTTCATTTGAACTTATTAATTATTTTTTTATGTAAATATTTTTTAATTGCTATGAACATTAGCAATTATCGAGAGGAGAAAAATTCAGAAGACAATAAGTATTTTTTGTTTAAACGAGAACAATCATCAAAATCGATCTGTATTTGCCATTAGTAGTGTGTAAATTTCCAAACAGACACCTCGTTGACGCCCTAAACCTGTTATACGTATAACAGTAATTACCTTACCTTCATACAAAGATTTCCAACAATAACAACCCTATCTTATTAATGTTCTTTTAAAACTGCATTATATAAAGTTATAAGAAAGTACTTAATTTCTTATACCACTTGCATGTGATATAAATCTTGAAATACATGATGAGAATAGAGTTCCGTGGTAACTAAACTATTACTTCCCAACACATAAATAGAGAAACAACCCACTAAGAGAACGTCTGTACATGAGGCTTAAAGTGAAGACTTATTGTGAAGTTTGAACTAAGTTAACAAGAGATGTAAGTAAATAGTTTTAGAACTATTCTAACCCTGGGCGGTACGTGTTGTTTATCACTGTTGCACTTAGTTCAGTGATATTGTTGCTCGGTGTCATTTCATACCTCGATTCATAAATAACATTTTTCAGTAATAAATAACATTTCTCCATAATGAATAATTATTTTATGATGGTGTTCATTCTCCAAATACGGTCTCAAAATGATTATTATTTGTTGCAATGGTAAAGTATGCTCTCTTGGCGACTAACATTGCTTTAACCTTTTAATAATATACATTAAAAAACTGAAAATATGAAAACGTAAAATACGAAAAATTATTGAATTACCGATATTTTTAAGTCTATCTGTAGTAAAAAAACTTAAATACAGTTTATATAACCCAGAATATTTTTGCAAAGATACGCTAAGCAATGATAAATGCTACAAACTCTGATTGGTGGGAGTTAGTCATTACGTTCTGTAATCACCATTGAGTGTTAAATATTTTAGAATGGATTCTATATTCTGAAACCCTATGACTCTTTCCCGAAAGATAATTAAATAAACCAAATTCATTATTTATTGATGTGGCCTATGCAACCCGTGCATCCCATTTGTTTCCCAAAAACTTGAAGTACAATAATACATTGAATAGTGAGTCAGGCATCGCGATATTCTTAAGTTGTTTGTAACAAAGAAAGTAGTCGCAATTAATTAACCTGCTAAATTTCCATACCATGGCGTGTGGCAGGCAATAGACTTAATAAGGCTTTGACTTAATTGATGAATGCAATAAAGTTTGTGTAGGGTAACTGCAAGAATCCTACAATATAATGATACTTGCAGACTAAAACATACTAGCTGGGTTAGTTGTATTAGCTTTTGTTGAACATTTGAGAGTTTCAATTAATGTTTTAATACAGTAATCAAAATCAACCATATAGACAATAAACATTTAGCTGAAAATGGAGCAAAATCAGTCTGCCAGTTCGTTGGCTAGCAATCATAATTTCTTATATATATTAGATATATAATATATATTTATTTATATATACATATATATTATATACTATATATATATATATATTATATATAATATACATACAATGTACAAATATTATATCTGAAAAACAAATCGTTTATATTTGTAACGAATCACATACCCTTTGATTTGAACACAAAATCAACGGTATACAAAACGCTTACCAAGATGAAAAAACCGAGAAGCTAGAATTATACCAATACGTAAGGAACAAAACGACAAAACTATGTAGATATAGATTTTTCTGTTAATGAAAAATGTATCCTAAAAACAAACAGTTATTCTACGTAATACTGTTTTAACATTTATCCTTCTCCTCAGTGACAATACTGTAAAACAAGAATATTGTACATTATATGAGCCAATTATTTTGTCATATGAATTACATACTTTTACGAAAATTTGCTATTAAACCAATACTGC
This sequence comes from Homalodisca vitripennis, assembly GCF_021130785.1. Lineage (NCBI taxonomy): Eukaryota > Metazoa > Arthropoda > Insecta > Hemiptera > Cicadellidae > Homalodisca > Homalodisca vitripennis. Next base: position 100,587,167 of record NC_060214.1, read on the forward strand.
CAGTAATACATTTCCACTATATCGTTCTTGTACTTATTATTGTAGACTCGTCCATGTCAAACGTTATTATACTAACTGGCATTTGTCTAACTATTTGTCAAATTTTATAAGTATAAATGTATTATTATACTATTAAGACATTACTAAATAAAGGGTGCAGAAAAATAAAAAAAGTAAAACAAATTATATTGCAAAAATGTTACCTTTCCATATAATATCATAAGAAAGTTTAGCAATACAGTTTAATAACGTCCAAACTAAAAAACAATTAAAATCATATAAATATTTTACTATAATAAGGTGATTGTGCTCATCAGATTCGTGATACGGTTGTAGGAGAAAAATCAACCGATTCCATGTAAGAGCGTAAGGAGGTTTAGTCATACAGGGGAATAGTGATCAAACTCCTTACCTGTCACAACAGGAAAGCCTCGTTCCCGCTAGACCGTTCTCATGCAGCTGCCTGTATTCGTTTTGTGAACGTCGAGTGCTATTTTCTTCATTGTTTTAAAGCAGTTTAAAAATATTTTAATTTTTCAACCGTGTTAAGCGTTAAAATGTATTCTCATGGACTTTTCTTCTTATCTAGGAGAATTATTTTTTTTTAATTAGTTAATTCTAAATTTTAAGTTGACGTAAGTAAATAAATAATAATGTATAATTATGTGATTTCCAAAGAAATTTGGGTTTCACAAAGGGAAAACGATCAAAATTCGGGTAAAGTTCAATGTTGAATAAAATAAAATATTTATGTTAGTCTTTTAAGTTTAATCTACAAGCAACACTATAAGGAAAAATATGTAAAATAATTCAGGTGAATAAACATAGTTGCTTTAACAGTGTTCTGTAGTCTATTAACTTTAAATACGCTTTCTTGTTTTGTAAGTTGTAAGTAGTAAAATATCATACTTAAGTTGGAGTATTTACTGAAGCACTTCTGTATCTCATTAGATTATTATCAAACTGTCCTTATACTTCCAAGTCATCGGGTTACGAGCTACCAAAACTACTTCCTGTATCGAACTTCAGACTTCTCTGAAGATGTGAGATTTTCATTTAGAAATTCGAGTATTAAATCATTTATATTTCTTTATACTAAACTACCAAAGTTTATGTACAAAAATTGATATTTTAATCATTTGACAATAGTATTAAACCGAAAACACGTCTACATATAACGCCTTAATTTTTGTATTAAGACCTAAATACTGCTTGGACTTATGTTACCTTCTTAAGTACAAGAATATTATTAGAAGTGACTAAATAGTTGTAAGCTAATAAGGGAGTGAAAGAGTCTCTGTTCAGTCGCAGCTTTGCTGTTTAAATTTATAAATTCCCATACTCCTCCGGTCATAAAGCTGCAATTATCGTACATTGAAATTACCAAATTTACAAATTTTATTTCAAATGTCCCAAGTTTTGTTTTTGCACTGAAACAAACTGAAATCATGTTGAATAATCATAGTAAAATTAATTTAGAATGGATTGTTTGTTCGTCTGTAATTGGATATTCGGCAGATTTATTATGTTTGTAAGAATGGATACTTATTAACCTTTATAAAGCTCGAATTCAAATTGGTAAATGTGTAAAAAATTAACGGAATATTTTAAAACGTCTCCTTAAATTTATTTAATTCAAAAAGAACAATTGAAGACCTAAACATTGTAATAAACGATAAACAGTTGGCTAATGAATCCACAATTGTGTGGTTCACGCTTGATGAATGTGTACAATACCTGGCGCAGCGAACTGTGATTTGTGTGGGCTCTAATTGGATATGCACTTTAAAATACCGAGCGGTGTTTATAAACAAACGACATATGATACATGTAATATAAAATAGAATGAGAGGAAAGAAAGCCAAGTAACAGAGTTAAATAAGTGTGAGCTAATCAGACGGGAATAGACAGTATGTACTGATGTTTCTCCTTCTCGCTTTTTCTAGATATTGTGCGTCTAAGATTTCAAAAGTTTACGCAAAATCCTTAGCTCCTTTAGTTGTTTATTGGATACTAGTACCGCTTGTGGCAATTTTTTTTACCTTTTGTACTAGAACATAGGTCGTAGTTTAATGTGGATGTTTACTGTTTTCTTTTTACCAGGAATATAACATTGTGGCTACGGTTATCTAGTTGTGCCGTTTATGACGTGATGTGGTTTTATAACCTGCTTGTGTAATACATCACAATACATGACTTATGATTTAAAAGTGGTGATGTGCGTTAAGTTGACCTATTTCACTCAACATGAAAACGCGATAAAGAAGAGGACAGTAATTACATAATATACTCCCATTCAGATCGATATGTGTTGGAGCCTCTTTTATAGTAACATTATATGCATACATATTTCATCAAATACAGTCCTTACTAAACCTAAACGTCTAAGTCAGTAACTGAGACCATTCTATAGGGTTCTCGAATGGTAATGTAAAAATTGTTGCAGTGAGACTGCTAAGTTTTTCTGTGTTTTCTATAGAGCTCGTGCGGGGATCGTCTACCCATCACACTTTGTCCGGTAAATATTTTGAGGCTATTGTAGTGGGTACACGTATCCAATAAAATAAACTCACTACTAGGATTAGTGAATGTAACCCTTTTCTCACTTGTTTCTCTACTTTTTCTTGTTTGCTTCTTTTTATGGTCACCGAAATAGGAATTTAAATATTACTAAATTTATAATAAGCGATTTTATTATCTAACGGGCATTCATATTTTGATGGCAAATGATAGCACATTACGTTGTAATTTGGTGATAGGATTTTATTAATTTAACAAGTTTCAAGAATTTAATTTGCTAGAAAGCGTAGAAGTGGCAAATTTGTTAATTATAAACAAGCTTATCGATAGTCAAAAGTGAATATGGAACTAGCTAACAAGAACAAATTCAAGCACAACAAACGAAAGATCGAATAAATTGGTAGGCAGATTGAGGGCGGTGTTGTTGACACACACCACTGAATGATGCAGAGACATGATTGAGTCGCTGAGTAGTGAATTCTTGTTATTTTTTTGGTCAATGGACGACGACGGAATATATAATAGTCATATGTCGTAAGTACATTTCTATTTCTAAAGTAGACATTAAATAATGTATATGCTTTTACTTTTAAGGTACATTGGGAAAGTTTTGAAGTTTTGAAAGGTTTTTTTAATTTACAAACCATTACAAATAATATTAAAAAACAACACTAAGGTATACAAATAACAAAAGGTAGCTTATATATCTTTAATCCCTCTTTGTTTGGAGTTTTTATTTCAGTTTTTATTAAGGAGTTCTATGTGGTTTAAAATTTATATTTTTAAATTTGTTTTCAATCAGTTTCTCCGAGTACTAGTGTATGCACGTATCGAGGAATAGTTGAAGTAAAAAGTATTTACATATTAAAAACATTATTTAAAGCTATCTATAGACCGAAGGATTGTAGGAGTGAATGGCTGAGTCGCATGACCGTACAATAACGTTAAGTGGCCTGTTCCGTGCACACAGTTGAATACTTGGCTTTTTTCTGTAACTATCTAAATGTCCTAAATGCTTTTTAAACAGAATGTTTCACCCGCAATTCTCTTCAAAGTTCTTTAAATAATTAAGTTTTATAAACATTTATTTGACTTTTTGTTTAGGTAAGGTAAATAAATAACTTATTCTAATGTAAAAAATATATCATAATATCATTTATGTGCAAGGTTTGTTAGATTTTTGTGTGAGCAAATTTGAACAGGTTTTACTCTAGTATTTAATAGTGAATAAAAACCATTTTTATACTTGACAGATATCAATTGCTTTATGAAATGTTATCGTATGTATTGTTTTTCATTAGTAAATAAGACATCGAAGTAGTCTCCTTACAGATCAGAATGATATACAGTCAGTGATGCAAGACTGTAATGTAAGACATTTCCACGCAGAATACAACCTCAGAAGTCTGTATCTCAGACACAACAATTATATTTGGAGCGATTCCTTTAACCCTTTAAGGACCATAAGAAATGTAGCATGAAAAAAAAGTTTTTATTCTTGTAAAACATATTGCAGTTATGTAACTAAACTATTTATTTGTATTTAAAATAATTAGTACACCTAGTTTATTATATATGGCATGGGACAAATGTGTCCCTACGGACGGTAACGGAACTTGACAAAGATACTGCAATGGCATATATTTGTTCCAAGCGGACTGTAGTAAAACCTAGTAAATTGAGTAGTTCACTATATTTCTGTAAATTTACAAGTCTTTGTAGGTTTATTTAGGTGATTGAGGAAAATATTATTTAATAAAAAGTTGTTTTATTTACAAAATTATGAAATTACAAAGCTTACATATCAATATACATGTTCGAAAACGTGTCAGTTTATTATAAAAAATAACAATAGAACATTGTTCTTATGTTGATTAGTGAAACTGTTCAAAGCAGTTTCTTTCATTGGTAAAGCATAAATGAACTTGACTTATTACACATATACAGTTTGTTCGGGTTTCTACTTTGTTCTTGGCACATTGAACACATCGACGTCTGATATTTGTCTTTTTCATTATATGTTCTGGCTTCAATGAGGGTCTAATTTTAGATTTCCTTGACAATGGAGTATTGGGAAGTGAACGCATTCTATTTGTGTAGTCACCAATTAGACCTCGTGCTATCATTTGTCGGTACTCAAGAGATGTAGCAGCTTTTGAGCTCTTTCATCTTGTTTTATGTAAAATAAACGTTGACTAACAGAATCCATCTCACAAACTTCAATTCAATACCCTAACTAACTAGTAAGAAGAATAAAATGGCATAACCTCAAAATCTAATTTGCCAAACTGAAGGAAACTGCAGTCAGCTGTTCTCAATAAGGCTAGCCAACCTAATTCCCTCACAGTCCATAGGGACATATATGTCCCAACGAAAAAAAGTGTAATTATGAGCAAATAAAAAATAATATTATCAGATTTTCTTCCTAAATATATTGGTCATGTTGTATTATGATAATACATCAAGCAATTCATCAATATTTGCATTAAGAATGTTTGTGCAAAAATAATAAAACTAAGAAACACATTTATAATTATATTGCATAATTAGATATTTTTAATCAAATAAAGAATACTTTGTTTTACAGTGGGAATATTTTTAAAATGTAGTTCTAAGCTTTTTGAATCAATAATAATTAATATTTATGAATATTAACTTGACTGGCATATACAAAAAAATTATTTATTCTGGGGACACATGTGTCCCTTGGTCCTTAAAGGGTTAATACATTTTAATTGTGGAATGTTAATGGCAGTGAAGAAGGCTGCAGGTTTATAAGGACGTGTTTATTTTGGCGCTTCGTGGAAAAGTAGTTGAAGTTTGTGAGATTTTAACACTTTCATCGTAATTGGGGTATTTCTGTATTGTTAATATCTACAACTTAGGAATTTAGATGATAAAAACATATATTTGTATAATACCGTAGCCTAGCAAAATGTAATTGAGTAGGGTATTGATTTAAAAGAAGTTTATTGGTCGTTTTGAAACATTCCTCTGCAAAGTCCAAAATGTGGTTAAAAAGAGCACTATACAATAATTAAATAATTATGATTTTACTGATTATGAAATATACTAACGGTGCTGTAATATATGTAGGTATATATACTCGTATATTTAGCTAAGGCTTATTCCCTTAGTTATTTTAAAGTTATATTAATTTTTAATTCTTTTTGTTTTAGTAAAATTTAGCATATTACTTAACCACAGTGTTTATAAAACTTGTATAATCTATATTTTTGCTTTGCTGAGTATTAGCCTTCATAACACAAGAAGCGGTTTTTAATTTTGCAATGAGTTGATTTATGAAATTTCAAAACCAAAAGTTCTATACATTATGTATAGCGATGTGTTTGTTATATTTATTAACATAGAGAAATTAACATCAATTAAAAATACCATTCGTATACACCTTGTATACCACTAAGTAAACAGTTCTACATAAATTCATATATATTAAATATATATGATAATGTATTTCTCAATATTCATAAGAGAGATTAGTGTGATTTTGGTGATATCAAAAATACTATCAAAACAGAAATCCTTGTAACAGTAGACATTTAAGGAGTTTGTAGTCCATGTACTGTATGTAGTAATTGGAGGGAACTGTAGTGAAGTGTAAAGTACGAAGTGAGTTCCTGCAATGAACATGTAAAGTATTCTATACTCCACAATCATAACAGTGCACGCGTGTTAGTACAAGGGCGGGCTTTATACTGTTGTTTGTGGGCCCTCCAATGCAATACAGTTAACAATGAAACTTCAACATCACTCATTTTCTTGTTGCTTTAACGAATTTGTTAATATTTATAATTTAATATAGTACTATCAATTTAAATAACTGAATATATAACATTGTTTTATTAAAATGTAAGTATTATATGCAATATTAAGACTGATGTATAGTTCATAATTTGTTTTAGCCCGTATCAGCCCATTGTAGGGGCACACACACGTGCGCGCGTGGGTGTGTGTGTGTGTGTGTGTGTGTGTGTGTGTTGTGTGTGTATTTGAGGGTGTGAATTGGGCTGATATGGGATAAAACTAATTATAAACTATAAATCTGTCAATATAGTGTATATATACAATAAATAAAATATTTCTAACGGGGTGAAGAACTTTCATTTTAAAATCTTGACTTTTAAGGATTAAAGTTATTTTTTTCTTAGTAAAAACAAAATGCAAGTAGACCTTACGCCTGTGCCTGGGCCTGATAATATAATCAGAAACTTTCGAAAGCTTTAGAAGTGAGTATATTTTAATTGCATGATTATGTGAATTTTTGTCAATAGGATGTGTGAGTGTCTTTTGCCAAAAGTGTAATACAAATCAAATGTTAATATATTTAAATTTTAAAAAATAGATATCAGGAGTTTGACGTACATTTCCCATCGTCAGGAGAGAAAATGTCCATGAGTGGTATCTGCCCTTTCCATTAGTTAAGAAAACTTACTACTAAATATTGAGCACCCATGTTATAGTGAAACATGGCTATGATCATGTCAAGGTCTCGTCTATCTCACGTAATGATAGTCCATGAGGCGGAACTGATTTGCGCTGTACAAGAACTTGACCTAGTTTTTCATTAAATTGGAGTGCAGATCACTCTATTAAGTCTCGGTCGTCATTCATAGGAGTCTTTCTTGATGGAACTTTATCTATCGATTTGATCGAAAACTAGATTTTGTTCTTTTACAATTCAGACAGCCCGGATTGCAAAACACACTTTTCCCAAAGCTACACAATACTGTATATAATATGTTGATTTTAATCTCTTGTTGCTGGTGTGTGTAGTAAAACTGAAAACACTTTTATGATGTATGTTTTATGATCTTTTCGTCAAGTATAGTTTGAAACAGCAGTATAATATAATTGACTGAGATTTATTGTTTAAGTTATCTTTAGTTGCCTGTTGTACTTGTAGCTGTAATTTTGGACGTGTCTTACTTTAAAATAAGTTCACCACAACTTATTGTAAAGATAACTTAATTTACCTCTGCAATACGTCCTGTATTTACCTAGAACCTTCTTTGGTTATCAGCTACATGTGTATTCTCATGGTGGAACGAATTGTCCATATTCTTGAAACAGAACGCTCGTAATTGCTGTATAGACACAGTTAATTATACAAATAGCTTGGCCCTAAACACAAAGATAATTAATTATTGTTAATAGTCAAGTATTTATTGGATTGACCAAATACATTCATATAGCAAAGTCAATATTCTAACGTTTAGACACTCATACGACACCGAACACTAATTCAGAGATATATTTAAACTTTCATTCTGCCCCCTTTCGTCTCCAATTTTCCTATTTTAATTATTGTAGTGATTGTACAGATTATCAGTCCTACGCCAGAAACTAGTTTACGCCATAAAATGCGTAGAAATATAAACGTAGTTTTAAACCAGTTTTGAACGCTTTGAGCGTAGTCAAATTTTTATTTCATGTGGCAATCTGTTAACGAAATAAACATCTGCTAATTAAACTAATTTTTAAAGCATACACGGTGATCTACATTTTTGCGAATTAATTTTCTTTTAGCGGACGGTATTGGAACGAAAAATGTTTTCTTTTTGATGCTGGACGAGATAAAGAACCTTAGGTTTTAACTGAAAACCCCGAAAGAAAAGTTAGTCCTTATAAAATACTTATGTCATAATTTCATGGAGTATTAATTTTCTAGAAATAATCCCGTTCATAAGGTAGTAACAGAATTTCACAATATTATGTATTTATTGACCCTATTAAAATATTTCACTTTGTCGTAACGGCGCTAACTTTCTTCTCCATTAGCTGGTGACCTATGTCAAAGAGCTTGCTTCCGAGAGACAAAGATAATTAACAAGTCTAATTGGTAGAACTTACGGGCATTAATAGTCGGACGACAGTTTTGCCAATTAACTCACACAACACTTCCCTTTTAACATGAATGTACCGCACGCATTCACGTCAGTGGAGTTTAGGTGTTTTTAACGTTTAACAAGGTAATGGACGGAAGAGAACTTCAATAATTTTAATATTAGTTAGGCACCTACGAAAAAATGTTGTGGCCTAGGTACGTAGTCAATAAAACTAGCAAACATTTAAAACTATATGTATATATACAGGGTGTAAATTAAGTCCAGATATGCCTAGATATATTCCAAATGGATTTAGATATCGATGTATAACCTTTACCATAATTTTTTGAATTATTTTAATGGTAAAAAGTTCCTCCCCCCCTTCTCAAACGGGAGTACGGGGATAACTTTAAATTTTCAAATTGCAACCCATCTTGTGACGTATCATTTAAATGCCTTAATTAAAACCCAAAGACATTAGCAATAAACTATAGTAGTCTTAATTTTTTTTAATTTTATTACTGACTATTTTCGTGACTGAGCCTATGATCACATTGATAGTAATAACCTCAGAATATAATAATAACAAATACAATAAACAAACAAAATTAATCCATATACAGGATAAAACTATACCAAATAGATGAAATATTTGTAGACATAGAATGAAACATGAATGGCATTATTTAAGTAATGTTTAATGACGTTTTATCAGGATTGTTGCTATGGAATTTGAAGGGTAGCGCGAAGTCTAAGCGGTTATTCTTTCAAGATCGTTTATCGATAAGATAAATTAACAGGTAGACCGACAGCAAGGTGGTGAGAGAATTCACTAAATCCCAACGATGGCGGCAATTTCTTTTCAGAGACTTTCAGTGTCAAACACAGTTGAGTTGTTTGTACAAATTATTTGGATCTTTCGAGCCAGCGATATTTAATTCATCTCTAATGTTCGGTTCTTAATGTTAATCCTCTTTTTATTTCGTCTTTAGCTTGTGTATCCATGTGCTCATGAAGAAGAATACGTTCATTATTATGTTATGTTAGGTTTCTTCTCTTGAAGAATTTATAAATTAACGTTTTTGTCCATTATGAGAGTGTTAAAAGGCTATAAAATAGTGTGGCTTTTTAGTTGTGTCGATAAAGCTCTGTAATGGAAACTACAGTTAATTATTATTCCACGAGTATTTGTTAAATTTATTGTAGTACAATTCTGAATTATAAGTGGTATAATTTTTGTTTTCAGGTAAAATATCCATAAGATTTTGTGCAGGAAGTACTATTCGAGTAACAAAACGAGTTATAAAGCTTCTATAATTCATTTAGTACCCTTTAAAAACAAAAATATCAAGTTTCCCTTTTCTGCGTTGCTTGTCTTCATCAGGCCGAGAGTAGCATTTCCCGAGTTGTTAATTTTTATGTAGTGTTAACTGCTTGTTTTCAGTTTGCCAAGTGAATAAAACAGCCAATTCTTATAATTAATGTTATTTAGTTTGAACCACCATCATAAATTTAGTTCGTATTAGTTTAAATACTATGTAGATAATTATAGAAATGATATTTGTGATCTTTAAAAAGCATCCCGTTATGTTTCGATATTCCGACGATTTGATGTACATGTTAAAAAAAATAAATTATTATTTTCTGATTATTAAAATGTAATACAAGAAAACACGCTACAATGTTGCAAAATAAAATGACAGCTAAATGGTTTATAGAATTCTGTGGCGAACAAAGCGGTGATGTTTACAGTGTGGATATAACCGCAGTCGTCAGGCACCAGACTGTTGTAAGTGGCTGTTTGTGGAATATGTTGTTCCGTTCTAAGAAAAGGTCCTCAATATAGATACATTCTTTAGCGAAATCCTCCCTTTTTGCAATATGATAGTCTATTGCATTACAATTATACAGTTAAGTTATATTTAAGCCAAATAATTTGTAATTTATTATACACCTTTAAATTGCTTTACATAATATTTCTCTAAATTTGAAACAGGAAATATAAAAATAGCAACGCTACAGGAGTGTAGGATATTTAGTGTTATGACGTCACTACTTAGGCATGCCAACCAATGGCCGGTTTTGGGTTCCGCCGTACCATCACGTAGGCTAGTAGTACCCTTGACTATAAAACCTTCTCACAAGATAAACTATCCAATGCTATATATGATCTGATTCGTTTGGAACCCATCGATGTAAATGCCATCTAGCGGTTGAACAACAGGAACACACGCCATCAGCGACCGGCGGAGCTTCGCTAAACGTATTTTCGTGGAACTAATGCTGAGCACACAGGTTATAATTTTACACACCCACGTTTACGCGCGCACACTTGCCATTGCCTGCTACCATACACAAACCTTTCACCGCTGTGCTGCTTGACTCTGAACCTTGGTGCCGACAGGCTTGTGAAGTTGACGTAACCTAGCCAAAACAGGTAATAATATGAAAAGTTATTATGAAGTTATAACAGCAATAATTAGCAATTAATAAATAATTTCAATTGTAATTAAACAGCCTTAATTCAACAACTTACACTTTAAATACCAGCATAACAAGTTTAAAAAATTATAGGTATAGGTGTCTTATAGTAAAAAAACGTTTGTCTCTATTTCATTACGTAATTTATTTTATTTAGTGTCAGGTACAGATCCGTCAAATCTCCGTGATAATCGAAGCCTTCGGTAAGTACCATTCCCCATTATCTACACTACAGTACGTTGTCATTAGTTGTTCTATTTTACTCACTTCTGATACTATAATGGTTGTTTTACTCGTACTTCCCTAGGTTGAAAGTACAATGATTTACTATGTACGCTCTACGTAATAGTAAGCCGCCGAATACTTAATATTTATTACGTTGCCTGAAACTGATTAAATATTTATATTTAAAAAATATCATCCGTATGAAAGTTCACCATTTAACACTTTTTTATGTTATCAGTGAATGATATTTTAAATAACCACTGAGAGCCGCAATCCGAGCAAATTATATGTCTCTTATTTTGTTTTCTGACATTTTCAAGTTTCATTTACGTATGCGACAATTAGTTTTAATTGTGTCAGTTCAAAAAAATATGGAAAAGTTTATCATTTAAATTTTTTTTGCTCCCGTAAAGAATAGTGCGGTTGGTTTTTTTCATTCTTAGGGGTAACTTTCATATCCAATATAAAATATACGTGTTCCTTGGTGACACTTTCTATTGCCCATTTTCTCCAAAATACGTGTAAGAATAAATGGAGCCTTTGTCACAGGTACTCGTTGGAACTGCAGACAATATTCACTTAGCCTGAACATAACATGTTATAGATATTGTTATTGTTACGGCTGTGGGATACTATGCTCTGTAATCTTTGTGTTTTGGTAGTGTTTGTTCGATCTCATTTAAACAATTAAATTGTAAATTTTGGAAACATTGGAAATGTGTTGTTGTATTTATGTATGCATTTTATTTCCCTAATTCGAACTTTTCTAAAAATAAATAATTACTAACTTCTAAATAAATTATTAATTGTATATCTCTTAGAGATAGGCCAAATTTGTATAGTGACCCTGACATTTATTTAGCCATTATTCAACATTTTTAGATCAACATAGGGTACACTTTTGAAAATATTTTTTTAAACATATATAACAAATTGATTGTAACACGATACAGAAAGGAGTTGACGAGAAATTCACAAAACCAATAACGTGTAAGGAGTGAGTAAGTACAGAATAATAAGTAGTTATACTGTGATTCTCATACACTTATACTAATTGTCGTTACGAATATCTACAGCAAGTATTATACATTAAATTCCACTAAGATATCACTGCTATGATGACAATTCATGAAGTTTGCTGTTTTTAAAACATTACTTGTTTTTCGCACATTTCAACTATTCTAAATCTTTTCAATATTAGCTTCAAACCCCCATCCGCCTAATTTGTCAAAATTAAGCTTTTCTCTTTTACTTTACAAAGTAGCTTATGTGATGCATATTTCATCAAATTTGAGTAATTTATGATCAAGATCGTTTTAAAAGGGCTTTTTATTAATTCTTGGCGGCGTAGGAGCAAATATTTTTAGTATATTATCATTCAGTGTTTCCCCTATGCTATTTTTTGGATTTTTAGTTATAAAAAAGCGGATTGCATAAATTATTTCAATGAAGGAAAACTTATTCACGTGGTTAATCAACAGCGAACAACAACAATTGTCACTTGGGTACAACACAATGACAGAATGAATATTTATCAAGCGCTCCGACACAATGCATTAACAATAATCGACTGATCACACAGTTGTCCTCTTTGCTGAAGAGTTCATTACCAGGCGATTACCATTACCATTAGTACCTTTGTTTGTTGGTGTTCCGTTGGTAGACCAATCAGTATTTGCTTCAGCACAAATTTGGATCCATAAATAGTTGTGAATTGAATTAAAGCACTCAATAAACATTTTCGTAGATATTCAAAATTATTAAATTTTGCCTATTACAATAGAGCAACTATATGAAATTGTGTTTGTAAGTATATTTTAAAAAGGATCACCAAGTCTAATTTGAAATGATAATTATATTTTTTTTATTTTAAAAGTTTTTGTTTGTTGCATCATGCACGCTTTGGTTTAGAAAGTATTCTATCAATAAGTAAAAATCGGGTAATTCATAGATAAAAATAAATCAAAAATATTTTTTATTTTGTTGTAAAGGTTTAAATTGTGTCATTAACTAGTGATATTACCATAATTTAGACAAAAATTAAAATCTACTGATGTTCTAATAATCCACTGTACGTCTTCGAATCCAACTAGACACTTCCAGTAATCTTCTATCTAATATTAAGTAACTTGTACCGATTATAACAGTAGAGTAACTAGTGCGGGCATATTTTTTTATTTTTTTTTTTTTTTACTGCAATTACCCGTGGAAAACAGACTCCGTGAGACAACGTACAAAAATTTGTTAATTTTGAATTCGCTTACCGTCGGTGCTCTCGAATCACGTGACCGCGGCGCGTGGCTTGAGGGAGACCGAGGGTGACGTCTTGGTTTTGTCAGTTAAATCAAAGTTTACTACATACGTAACCTCTTTGTCGGGTTTCTGCTTGCACGGTAAGGGAGTAGATTGTGACTAGCGACCAGTTCAGAGTTAACCTACGAACTTGTGCCCTATACGACTACACTCACGTATCTTGACTGTACTGAAGCTTACCGAGTAAGTAAACTGCTGCATATTATAATTAATTTGTACCTTGAGTCTCACCCTTTTGAATTTTCTAGGTGCCCCGGTTATTTGATGTGAACTAGCTTAAAAATGTAATAGTTTGCCCTTTTATAAAAATCTGCTCTATATCGCGTAATATTGTCGTAGCTATTTGGTAATCTGTTGTTGTCTGTTCATAGGTACTTTCAAGAAACCTTTTATTGTAGGAGTATAAAGTTAAAATATACTCAATAAAGTAACGTAAGAACGAATCGATATATGGTAATATATAAATATATCGCAGCGCCAAGCAAGTAAGTGAGGAGAGCAGAAATCTATTAGAAGTATCTAAATTTGAGTGAAAGGATAAATATTTTAGTTTATTTGAATATAATAAATATTTTTTTGAAAAGATCTTTTAATTTCATTTTTATTTTGATCATTAAAAAACTTGGAAGTGTTAAATTTTTATTATAATAAAAACCTTTTATTTACAGAAGAAGTCTCGTTTCCTTTCTTTTAGCAAGTAACAGACCACCACGTAATTCATTTTATACCGACCTTTCGGTATAATCTAATTAAATAAAAATTACAAATGGTGCTTTACCCCAAATGCACAGTGTTCTTTTTTATTTGATTGTCTAAAAATGCAATATTAATGATATTATATTGGTTTATAATCCTCGTTATTGTTTTTAATACTAGGTTACGGATAAATTAATTTTAAACTAACAAATAAAATGCGATGTGTTAAAAATTAAGTATAAGGACATTTGTCGTATTATGTACATACATTATAATAAAGCAAATGAATAATTATATGTATAGCTCGACCAAATCGTACGCAAATGACATACAGTTGCAATTTAAGCGAAATTGATTAGGTTTAGCAAACAATAGGCACTACTGTTCATTAGAACATTAAACACAATTATGAAACAATTAGTACAATCGGAAATGCACAGTTGACCAAACACTGGACAACAAAACAGATTAATGCCTTCGGTTTTACGCCCCAATTGTTCACAAATGGTCATTGTCAGTGGTAATGCAAATATTTAGCAACAATAACAGGGTTATTCGATGTGAATAACCCATACAGGGCGTTCTAGTATAGTTTGGTGTATTGACTCGGGACACGGATTGATTATCTATTTAATTTTAACCCATTAGTAATTTATGTTATAAAAAGTTTTTTTTTAAGATTGCCATGAATGTTAGCAATTATTGTGAGGATAAAAATTCAGAACGGAAGAAAGATATCTCGTTTCAAATGAGACTTTCATCAAAATTGATCTGTGTATGCTAGAAGTAGCGTATGAGTTGATGCCCTAGTTTATTGGGTTATACGTATAACATTAACTATCTCGTATTCATGCAAAGATGTCCTAGAATATTAACCCTATCTTCTTCAAAACTGCATTTTATACAGTTATAGAAGAGTCCTAAATTCATATATCACTTGTATGTTATACAAATCTTTAGTGGTAAGGATAGAGTTCCGTAGTAACTAAATTGTTATTCTTCAATACATAAGTAGAGATACATTCCACTGAGAACGTCTTTACAGGAGGCTTAACGTGAAGACTTATTGTGAAGGTTGAACTAAGTTATCAAGAGTTGTAAGTAAATAGTGTTAGAATTTATTCTAACCCTAGGTAATACATGTCGTTCATTACTGTTGCACTTAGTTTAGTGATTTTGTTGCCCAGTGTCATTTCATAACTCAATTCAGGAGTTTTTCATGAATAAATAACACTTCTTCAGAATGAGTAATTGTTTTATGATGGTTTTCATTCTCCAAATACGTTCTAAAAATGGTATTATTGTGTGGCAATGATAAATTATGCTCTTAGTGACTAACATTGTTTCAAGCATTTTAATAAATTTAAAAAACTGAAAATAGGAAATCACAAAATACGAACTATTATTAAATTACTAATATTGTTAAGATTATATGTAGTAAAAAACTTATACAGTTTCTATAACCCAGAATAGGTTTGCAAAGATGCGCTAACAAATGCTAAATGTTACAAACACTGATCGGTAGGAGTTAGACATTACGTACAGTATTCAACAATTATTGTTAATTATTTTACAAAGGGTAGTATATAGCTATGTGAAGCTGGCGGCACCCATTAACAAAAATAAGCCAAAAACTAGTTGAATCGTTTTTTTAGCGTTTGTTTAGCTATTTTCAGCGTTTGTTTGGCATTAATGTGCGAAATAAGCAAAAAAAGAGTGGGTACCGCTAGCTTCACACCAGCGGCACCCATTCACGAAAATACGCCAAAAACTAGTGGAATCGTTTTTTTAGCGTTTGTTTAGCCAAACAAATGCTACAAAATAGCTAAACAAACGATTCCAATAGTTTTTTGGCGTATTTAGGTTAATGGGTGCCACCAGCTTCACACAGCTGTAGCATATTCTGGAATGATATAACCTTTTTTCTAAAGATGATTAAATAGGCCAAATTAGTTATTATTTTATTGATGTGGCCTTTGCAACCTGTGCATCGCATTTGTTTCCCAAAACCTTTAGAATTATAATAACACGTTGAGTAGTGATATTTTTAAGTTGTTTGAAATAAAGAAAGTAGTTACAGTTAGTTAAACTGATAAAATTTCCATAGCATGGCGTGTAGCAGCCAATAGACGGGAAGCTTTGACTTAACTAATGAATGCAATAGAATCTGTCGCCGATATAACTTGACGTCACATTAAGGCGTGTAGGGTAACCACCAGTCATACAATTTAATAACACTTACAGAGTATTAAATATTAGCTGAGTTAGTTATATTAGGTTTTGCTGAAAATTTTACAGTTTGAATTAATGTTTTTATATAGTTAATCAGTATCAACAACATATAACCAAACATTATTTCTAATATCTCTAATGGTAGGTTTTTCAATGTTTAACTGTAAAAATATTATGGTTGAGAAAAACTATCGTTTATATTTAAAAAAATGTTCATACACAAAACAATAACGTAAATACAATCTCTTGCTTGTAAAAAAATATTTTTCTATAGATTAAAAAAAATCTATTTTTCTCATAAACAAACATTTTTCAATGTAATAATTTATTAATATTTATCCTGCTTCTCACTAAAAATAACTGTAAAGACAAGAATACAGTACATTATGTATTATATATATGTTACCGGCAATGTGTACAATTCAGGCATTGTATGGAATACCTAGGCATTGTATACATTGCCGAGTGAATCCAGGCAAAGTATGAAATAAACTCATTTCTTAACAATTGTACAAATTTTGCCTAGGCATTGTGTATAATGCCTAGGCATTATATAGATGTCGAAAGTTTTGCAGGCAAAGTATAAAATGAACAACATTGTTAAAAATTGTTTATTGCAAATAACAAACATGAAATGTATTAAACATAGGATCTGAAAATCCTCATATTTTACTAGAGTAAAATTTAAAAGTGAAATATTAATTTAAGAAATTACTTGTTACAGCGGGAAAGAGAACTATGGCACTTCGAGTTGCATTTTCGATTGTTTTTAACACAAGCACATTGTTTGGTTTGACATTTAGTTTTGCAAGTGCATCTCACAAATCCTTGGCCGCTTCCTGTTGACTGAGCTGTTGCAACGGTACGAAGTCCTGTTTCTTGATCAGGCACGTCTTCTACTCGAACTAGGCTTTTTTGGCAAACGGTAAACTGTGACCTTGCGTACAGTTGTTTCAAAACTCCGTTGGCGGTCCCTATTTTGTAAAACCCATCTTCTGTCGTATCCATGACCACTACCAGAATATTTCTCAAGTCACCTCTTCCTTTGTCAACGTCAGGAATTGGAACACGAACAGTGACTCCTTTGGTGACGGGGGAAACTTTTTATCGGAATTAGCTTTCATTTTCTTAGCTTGTTTTTCAAGTCAAGCTTTTGACCTCTTCCTCTCTTTATCAATATTTTCCGAATTAAAACAAGGGACACACAACAGGGTTTTTTTCAGTATCATCACACCCCTGAATTGAATGGCCACATGAAATATGTATGTCTGCTAAACATTTTGTGCAGTTTTGTTTCTCATTAGTTTGCTGCAAACAAACGCTACACATTTGTAGATCTGACCGAGACATCAACGGTTGCCTCATTAACTTCTGAAGTGTTATGATCGGTTTGGAGTGGAGGTTCTAGACTTGACATTGTTTGTGTTTCTGTTGTGTGCATGTTATTAACCACTCTTTCCAAATCTTCTTCGCTGTTAATGGAATCCAAAATGTCTCGAGGCAGAGAAGATGTTGTAAGACCGACCTTTACTTTACAGCCGAAGAGAGCCTCATAGGGCGTTCTTTTGATTCCTGAATGTAAAGCTCTATTTTTCATAAGTTGCACAAATCTCAATCCCTCACTCCAACGGTCAGTTTTTTCATCTTGCATCCAAGTCGAAATCATGTTTTCAATATCTTGGTTTGCACGTTCTACACTACCCTGACTTTGAGAATGACGTGGTTTGCCATGAACGATTTTTAACGTAGGCCAATAATCTTTTAAATTGTAAACTATTTTGTTTGCAAACTCCCTTCCATTGTCTGACTGCTATATACTTGGTGCTCCAATGAGAGTAAAAATATCAACTAGGTGATATGCTACTTCCTCAGCGGTTTTAATTTTGAGAGGCTTAAGAATCACAAATTTTGTCAAATGATCCTGATAGACCATTATGAACTTAAACTCCCTGTCGGGCTGTGACTGGAAATCAATTAAATCTACTTGACAACGAGAATTAAATTCTGATGAAATCAGGGGCTTTACTACCACTCCTCTTTTCGAACCCTTTTGTTTCTTCTGACATGGCTCACACAAACTAATATATAGCTCAACATCATGTCGTGTAACATTTTTGTACTTAATATCTAGCTCTTTTAACATTCGATCTCTTCCACCATGACCAATAGCTACATGAGCTTCATGGAGAACAGTAAATAAATCTGAATCGTGGACATAAAATTTTACAACACTGTCTCCTTGTTTTAATGGGTGTATTAGTTTTTGCACATTTTCTACGATCATTACATCATACCTGTTGAGTAGCCAGTAGTGACGAGGTTCCTTTCTGGGCTTGGCCTTGGCATCTTCGACCTCCAACACCAGCTTCTTATAGTCGTCTTCAGTAAAAAAAACACTATTTTTAGCACTTGCATTCCGAATTTTTACACATTCGGCACTAAAACGAAGTTTCATTAGCGATAAACGATCACTAGAACTACTGATACTACTGTTCACTTGTGACATTTTCAAGCAACAATACAGTGGCACGACAGAACAGAACTGAAGCGTAGGCCTAGCACAATACTGTGGCGTGACGGAACAGAACTGAGAGCAGCGCTATAGCGGGGATGGGCGGGGGAAGTAGGTGAGGCAAGCACGTTGTAACTTGAAAACAATGAAACAGACAGATTTTTAACTCTACCTGAACTCTAGCAGGCATTCTATAGAATGCCTAGGCAAAGTATGAAATGTTTAAAATTTCACACTTTGCCTGCTTACTTTTGGCAATGTATAGAATGCCTAGG
Source organism: Homalodisca vitripennis (assembly GCF_021130785.1). Classification (NCBI taxonomy): domain Eukaryota; kingdom Metazoa; phylum Arthropoda; class Insecta; order Hemiptera; family Cicadellidae; genus Homalodisca; species Homalodisca vitripennis. The sequence goes on from NC_060214.1 coordinate 100,606,267, forward strand.
TATTCTATACAATGCCTGATTTTACACTTTGCCGGTAACATATGTTTATATATATATATATATATGTATTATATTATTACATATGTGTGTGTGTGTGTGTGTTTTATTTTCTCAAATGACCAACTTTTACTAAAGGTTGCTATTAAATAACTAGTACCGTACTATATTTCTACTATGTCGTTTCCATACTCAGTATTGTTGCCCTCATCCATGTCTAGGCATTCAGAAAAACTACCAAAGTATAAAATTTGGAAAAATTAGATAAGTATTTCATTATAACGAGTTTATTGTGTGAGTATATTTAAAGGAAAAACGATCAAACTCCAAGAACAATTCTATGTTAAATTAAATTGTATGTTGGTATTTTAAGTTTAATCTACAAGCAACACCCTAGGGAAAAATGTAAAATAATTCAGATGAAAAAATTTAGTTATTTTATGAGCATTCTTTACAATAAGTCTATAAACTTTAAATACAGCCCCCTGTAAAATGCACGTTTTTTAAGTTGTAAGTAGTACAATACTTACTGTATTGTACTGCACTTAAGTTGGAGTATTTGCTAAAGCACTTCAGTATTTCAGGTGATTAATATCAAACTGTCCTTATATTTCCAAGTTGTCAAAATGCGAGTTACCAAAACTATTTCATATATCGAAATTTAGACAAGTCTGAAGATGTGAAATGTTCATTTTCAAATGCGAGTATTTAATTTAAATGCGAGCATTACTTTATACTAAAACTAGAAAAGTGTATGTACAAAATTCGATATTTGTACTATACATTCAGTTGAGAATAGTATTTAACCGAAAATACGTCTACATATAACGCCTTAATTTTTCTATTAGGAACCAAATTCTACTTGTTCTTAATGTTACCTTCTCTGGTACAAGAATATTTTAAAATGTGTTTAAATAGTTTTAAATTGATATGTGAGTGAAGGAGTCTTAGTTCAGTCAGAGTATTGCTGTAAATCCATAAATTCCCATATTCTTTCGAGTGTACAATGCAGGTACTGTACATTGAAATTACAAACAGCTAGTTTGTCAACTGTTGGCTGTTATTACACAAAATTTATTTCATATGTCCCAAGTTTCTTTTTTGCACTTCGACAAACTGGAGCATGTTGAAAAATCGAAGAAAAATTAATTTAAAATAGAGTTTTCATTCGTTTTAAATTGTGTATTCAACAAATATATTATGTTAAAAATGTTTTTCAATAAATGTTGTAAGTGTGGATTCTTTTATATTAAATTAATTTTGTGTGATTTTTAAATACGAAATTACAGAATTTCTTACTCATATTAACCTTTGTAAAGCACGAATGCATTTTGGTAAATATGTAAAAAAATAAGGAAATTTCTTAAATGGCTCTTTAAATTCGTTTAGTGCCAAAATAACAATTTTGGAACAGAAAAAAGATCATGCACGATAAACAGTTGGATAATGAATCCACAATTGTGAGCTTGCCGCCTGATGAATGTGTGCAATATCTGGCGCCGCGGACTGTGGTTGTTTGAGCTCTAATTGGATAAGCACATTAGAATACCGAGCGGTGTTTATAAACAAACGACATACGATACATGTACGATGAAATAGAATGAGGGGAGAGAAAAGTAACAGTGGTAAACAAGTGCGAGCAATCTGACGGGAATAGACAGTATGTCTCTCATTCTGTCTCTCCTGCTCGCCTGCTCTGCTTATTGTGCGTATGAGATTTCAAAATCTTAGGCAAAATCTTTTGCTCCTTTAGTTGTTTATTGGTTACTAGTAACGCATGTGGCAATTTATTTACTTTCTGTACTATAAAATAGGTCGTACTTTAATGTGTACGAGTGTTTTCTTTTTACCTGGAAGATAGT